>NC_134208.1:94376439-94679469 GCF_965140235.1 Caretta caretta | reverse complement strand
TAGTGGGTCTAGTGAAGACCCACTGAATTGACCACAGAGCGTTCTCTGGTCTACTCTGGTACTCAGCTTAATCTTGTTGTTACAGTGGAGTCGACGGGAGAACGTCTCCCTTTGACGCAGTGTGGTGTAGACACTGCAGTAAGTTGACCTAAGCTACGACAACTCCAGCTACGTTATTCACGTAGCTGGAGTAACGTAACTTAGGTGAACTTTCCGCAGTAGTGTAGACAAGGCCTGAGTATGTGAATAGGTTGACCAGACAGCCTTTTAAACCAACATATTGTTCAATCTTAACTGTAGAAACAAAGCATAACAAGAAGAAAAGACTTTTAAAACAGTAAGCAGTGTGCGTACATGTCTGTTACTTAACGCCATACCATCCTGAGTGGGTCCATGCAAATTTAACTTCTTCAGATACTTCAGCAGGTCTTGGATGTTTGTTTTTGTTCCTCTGAACGGCTCCTGAACAGTTGCCTCCCTCCTTAAAGAATCACTTTTTATCCATCCAGAGTTCTTTGGTCTCTTAGTTCCTTGGCTTTTTGTCCCTGCTGTCCAAAACCAGTTTGGTGGGCCTGAGTGGGAGGTCAGTTCTGTTGTCTGGCCAATGGCTCTCCCATTCTCCTGGAACAACCCCCTGTGTTTGCTGAGGGAGAGTCATTGTTTCGCTTTCCCATTTGTTTTGCAACAGCCCTGTTGATTTAACTCATATAGTAAACATCCCAATATTTCATAGAATCATAGAATATAAGGGTTGGAAGGGACCCCAGAAGGTCATCTAGTCCAACCCCCTGCTTAAAGCAGGACCAATTCCCAGTTAAATCATCCCAGCCAGGGCTTTGTCAAGCCTGACCTTAAAAACCTCTAAGGAAGGAGATTCTACCACCTCCCTAGGTAACGCAGTCCAGTGTTTCACCACCCTCATAGTGAAAAAGTTTTTCCTAATATCCAATCTAAACCTCCCCCACTGTAACTTGAGACCATTACTCCTCGTTCTGTCATCTGATACCATTGAGAACAGTCTAGAGCCATCCTCTTTGGAACCCCCTTTCAGGTAGTTGAAAACAGCTATCAAATCCCCCCTCATTCTTCTCTTCTGCAGGCTAAACAATCCCAGCTCCCTCAGCCTCTCCTCATAACTCATATGTTCCAGACCCCTAATCATTTTTGTTGCCTTTCGCTGGACTCTCTCCAATTTATCCACATCCTTCTTGAAGTGTGGGGCCCAAAACTGGACACAGTACTCCAGATGAGGCCTCACCAATGTCGAATAGAGGGGAACGATCACGTCCCTCGATCTGCTCGCTATGCCCCTACTTATACATCCCAAAATGCCATTGGCCTTCTTGGCAACAAGGGCACACTGCTGACTCATATCCAGCTTCTCGTCCACTGTCACCCCTAGGTCCTTTTCCGCAGAACTGCTGCCTAGCCATTCGGTCCCTAGTCTGTAGCTGTGCATTGGGTTCTTCCGTCCTAAGTGCAGGACCCTGCACTTATCCTTATTGAACCTCATCAGATTTCTTTTGGCCCAATCCTCCAATTTGTCTAGGTCCTTCTGTATCCTATCCCTCCCCTCCAGTGTATCTACCACTCCTCCCAGTTTAGTATCATCCGCAAATTTGCTGAGAGTGCAATCCACACCATCCTCCAGATCATTTATGAAGATATTGAACAAAACCGGCCCCAGGACCGACCCTTGGGGCACTCCACTTGATACCGGCTGCCAACTAGACATGGAGCCATTGATCACTACCCGTTGAGCCCGACAATCTAGCCAGCTTTCTACCCACCTTGTAGTGCATTCATCCAGCCCATACTTCCTTAACTTGCTGACAAGAATACTGTGGGAGACCGTGTCAAAAGCTTTGCTAAAGTCAAGAAACAATACATCCATTGCTTTCCCTTCATCCACAGAACCAGTAATCTCATCATAGAAGGCGATTAGATTAGTCAGGCATGACCTTCCCTTGGTGAATCCATGCTGGCTGTTCCTGATCACTTTCCTCTCATGCAAGTGCTTCAGGATTGATTCTTTGAGGACCTGCTCCATGATTTTTCCAGGGACTGAAGTGAGGCTGACTGGCCTGTAGTTCCCAGGATCCTCCTTCTTCCCTTTTTTAAAGATTGGCACTACATTAGCCTTTTTCCAGTCATCCGGGACTTCCCCGGTTCGCCACGAGTTTTCAAAGATAATGGCCAATGGCTCTGCAATCACAATTTAACCTAATATTGTCATATGGTAAACATTCCAATAACCAGATCAACATTCAGTATACGTAAATTGTTACAGAGCAGCTCCATGTCCACCACAATGACTAAATTGAGTTGGGACTGATGAGTTCAGTTGAAGCAGCGATCTGTACAGTAATAGCTATGATTCATTCTGCAATGTACCTGGACAAAAATTCTTTTAATCCTAAATTTAGGACATTCTCACTACATATCATAAAATGATGCGAATGATAATGAGTTAGCTCATCTGTTGATACGCTCATATCTGGGAAGAAAGTAATTCAGTACATGAAGCACATACTTTGCCTGCTCAATTTGCTCAAACACATTTACTTGCCAAAAAATGCTATTGGCCAAAAATTCCTTTTTGCTATATTTCCCTGAAACAAAGAGTGGCTTTAAGAAGCAGTTGCAAATTATGTGTTTATAACAAAGATAATATTACATGTCTTCACTTTCAAGGCCCTTCACAGCCTATTCCTCCCCTCCCTGTCTCTTACTCAGTTTCCAAAGGTCAGCTCCCACCACTGATTGACTGATAATGCCAACCTCCATTGCCTGCTTGTTAAATTTTCAAACACGTACCTTCACGTTTTCTCCCATGCTACTTTTCAAGCTTGGGATAAGCTCCCTGTAAACGTCTGCAAAACTAACTCATTATCCCTCTTCAAATCCCTTCTTAAAACTCTCCTTTACCGTGGTGCCTACAAAAAACTTGACAGTGATTAGGCTGCTGGTATACTCAGACCAGTGCCTATCCTGCTGATCAGTATTGTCTTGCTGTTTCCTTGTATTCCCCCGTTGGTTTGTCTGTATCCATCCAGTGTCTCTTGTCGTATACATAACTTGTAAGCTCTTTGAGGTAGGGACAGTCTTTTTATTTTGTTTATACAGTACCTAGCACGGTGCAGGCCTGGTTCATGACTGGGGTTCACAGGTACTATGATGCTACAAACAATAAGTAGAACCTAAGAGTTACGGACACCAGAGTTAAACTGATCAGTCAACCACACACCTCATTTGGAAGTATGCAATCAGGCAGCAGCAGAGACCCTCCTCCACCCTCCCAGTTGCCCCCCCCCACCAAAAAAAAGCAAATACAGTACAGTACTGTGTTAAATGTAAACTACTAAAAAAGGGAAAGCAGCATTTTTCTTCTGCATAGTAAAGCTGTATTAAGTTAATGTGTGGTTGTAAATGTCTTGAAAGAACAACCATAACATTTTGTTCAAAGTTATGAACATTTCAGAGTTACGAAAATGTCCATTCCTAAGGTGCTCATAACTTTGAGGTTACTGTAATACGTATGAGTAGTGTGCCTAGGAATCTCTTGTTCTGTGATGTGCATGTGTAACTGCCATGGATGCAAGCATGAGATGTCAGGACATGATTTTTCAGAGTGAAGTTGTGACCAAAAGTCACGAATTTAAAAAAAATGAAAGCATCCGCCTGTGTGATAGTCAGGCGTTAGGACCGAGGGACAAGGAGAAAATTATTCTTTATTTATGCTACTGCTTTACACTTTTGCATCCTTAGTTAAGAGCAAGCTACAGCAGTCACTTGAGCACTGCGTGAGTGACTTATGACAAAGGATCCTAGTTTTCTGTGATTAGAAAGTCCAAAATTCTCCAATTAAAACCCCCCCCATAAAAATCTGTGTTTTTCTGCAATTAAAATGAATTGCTGAACTTTAGTTCCCAGTGCCACAATATGTATAGGGATTGGTTGAACACAATGTTTTCTTGGTATATAGTAGAACTCCATTTATCCAAGTGTCCATTATCTGGCTCTCCATTTTAACTGAAACATCAGCCTCATAGAGCTGGCAGTGGCTGGGGCTCGGGCAGTCAGTCGGAGCCCCCGCCCATCTCAAAACAAGGGAAAGAAAGCTCTGCCAAGCCCACGATTCCACCCAGCAGCAGCCAAAAAATCCTGGGAAAAAGATTAGATGCAGACTCTGGGATATGGAAAAAATAATCTGGGTTATGGGTGTTGTTTTGAAGAACAAGTCGGTTTTGGAGCATCGTTTAGGGAAAGGTTCAGATCAATGTTAGAACACCAAGGGTATGTCTACACTACGGAATAAGGTCGAATTTATAGAAGTCGGTTTTTTAGAAATCGGTTTTATAAATTCGAGTGTGTGTGTCCCCACAGTAAATGCTCTAAGTGCATTAAGTGCATTAACTCGGCGGAGCGCTTCCACAGTACCGAGGCAAGCGTCGACTTCCGGAGCGTTGCACTGTGGGTAGCTATCCCACAGTTCCCGCAGTCTCCGCTGCCCATTGGAATTCTGGGTTGAGATCCCAATGCCTGATGGGGCTAAAACATTGTCGCGGGTGGTTCTGGGTACATATCGTCAGCCTCCCGTTCCCTCCCTCCCCCCGTGAAAGCAAGGGCAGACAATCATTTCGCGCCTTTTTTCCTGAGTTACCTGTGCAGACGCCATACCATGGCAAGCATGGAGCCCGCTCAGGTAACCGTCACCCTATGTCTCCTGGGTGCTGGCAGACGCGGTACGGCATTGCTACACAGTAGCAGCAACCCCTTGCCTTGTGGCAGCAGACGGTACAGTACGACTGGTAGCCGTCATCGTCATGTCTGAGGTGCTCCTGGTCGCCTCTGTGAGGTCGATCAGGAGCGCCTGGGCAGACATGGGCACAGGGACTAAATTTGGAGTGACTTGACCAGGTCATTCTCTTTAGTCCTGCAGTCAGTCCTATTGAACCGTCTTATGGTGAGCGGGCAGGCGATACGGACTGCTAGCAGTCGTGCTGTACCATCTTCTGCCGAGCAGTCATGAGATGTGGATGGCATGCAGTCCGTCTGCTGCCAGCCAAAGATGTAAAAGATAGATGGAGTGGGTCAAAACAAGAAATAGACCAGATTTGTTTTGTACTCATTTGCTTCCCCCCCCTCCCCTGTCTAGGGGACTCATTCTTCTAGATCACACTGCAGTCAAGGTGCAGCGAGGTAAATCTAGCCATGTATCAATCAGAGGCCAGGCTAACCTTCTTGCTCCAATAAGGACAATAACTTAGGTGCACCATTTCTTATTGGAACCCTCTGTGAAGTCCTGCCTGAAATACTCCTTGATGTAAAGCCACCCCCTTTGTTGATTTTAGCTCCCTGAAGCCAACCCTGTAAGCGCCCCTCCCAGCGTCAGAGCAATGGCAAACAATCGGGCATCTGAGAGTGCTGTCCAGAGCAGTCACAATGGAGCGCTCTGATGGGGCTAAAACATTGTCGCGGGTGGTTCTGGGTACGTGTCGTCAGGCCCCCGTTCCCTCCCTCCCTCCGTGAAAGCAAGGGCAGACAATCATTTCGCGCCTTTTTTCCTGAGTTACCTGTGCAGACGCCATACCACAGCAAGCATGGAGCCCGCTCAGGTAACCGTCACCCTATGTCTCCTGGGTGCTGGCAGACGCGGTACGGCTTTGCTGCACAGTAGCAGCAACCCCTTGCCTTCTGGCAGCAGACGGTGCAATACGACTGGTAGTCGTCCTCATCGTGTCCGAGGTGCTCCTGGCCGCGTCGGCTGGGAGCGCCTGGGCAGACATGGGCGCAGGGACTAAATTTGGAGTGACTTGACCAGGTCATTCTCTTTAGTCCTGCAGTCAGTCCTATTGAACCATCTTATGGTGAGCAGGCAGGCGATACGGACTGCTAGCAGTCGTACTGTACCATCTTCTGCCAGGCAGGCAAGAGATGAGGATTGCTAGCAGTCGTATTGCACCATCTTCTGCCAGGCAGGCAAGAGATGGGGATGGCTAGCAGGCGTACTGTACCATCTTCTGCCAAGCAGCCATGAGATGTGGATGGCATGCAGTCCTTCTGCACCGTCTGCTGCCAGCCAAAGATGTAAAAGATAGATGGAGTGGGTCAAAACAAGAAATAGACCAGATTTGTTTTGTACTCATTTGCCTCCTCCCCTGTCTAGGGGACTCATTCCTCTAGGTCACACTGCAGTCACTCACAGAGAAGGTGCAGCGAGGTAAATCTAGCCATGTATCAATCAGAGGCCAGGCTAACCTCCTTGTTCCAATAACAACGATAACTTAGGTGCACCATTTCTTATTGGAACCCTCCGTGCAGTCCTGCCTGAAATACTCCTTGATGTACAGGCACCCCCTTTGTTGATTTTAGCTCCCTGAAGCCAACCCTGTAAGCCGTGTCGTCAGTCGCCCCTCCCTCCGTCAGAGCAACGGCAGACAATCGTTCCGCGCCTTTTTTCTGTGCGGACGCCATACCACGGCAAGCATGGAGCCCGCTCAGCTCACTTTGGCAATTAGGAGCACATTAACCACCACACGCATTATTCAGCAGTATATGCAGCACCAGAACCTGGCAACGCGATACCGGGCGAGGAGGCGACGTCAGCGCGGTCCCGTGAGTGATCAGGACATGGACACAGATTTCTCTGAAAGCATGGGCCCTGCCAATGCATGCATCATGGTGCTAATGGGGCAGGTTCATGCTGTGGAACGCCGATTCTGGGCTCGGGAAACAAGCACAGACTGGTGGGACCGCATAGTGTTGCAGGTCTGGGACGATTCCCAGTGGCTACGAAACTTTCGCATGCGTAAGGGCACTTTCATGGAACTTTGTGACTTGCTTTCCCCTGTCCTGAAGCGCATGAATACCAAGATGAGAGCAGCCCTCACAGTTGAGAAGCGAGTGGCGATAGCCCTGTGGAAGCTTGCAACGCCAGACAGCTACCGGTCAGTTGGGAATCAATTTGGAGTGGGCAAATCTACTGTGGGGGCTGCTGTGATGCAAGTAGCCCACGCAATCAAAGATCTGCTGATATCAAGGGTAGTGACCCTGGGAAATGTGCAGGTCATAGTGGATGGCTTTGCTGCAATGGGATTCCCTAACTGTGGTGGGGCTATAGATGGAACCCATATCCCTATCTTGGCACCGGAGCACCAAGCCGCCGAGTACATAAACCGCAAGGGGTACTTTTCAATAGTGCTGCAAGCTCTGGTGGATCACAAGGGACGTTTCACCAACATCAACGTGGGATGGCCGGGAAAGGTGCATGATGCTCGCATCTTCAGGAACTCTGGTCTGTTTCAAAAGCTGCAGGAAGGGACTTTATTCCCAGACCAGAAAATAACTGTTGGGGATGTTGAAATGCCTATATGTATCCTTGGGGACCCAGCCTACCCCTTAATGCCATGGCTCATGAAGCCGTACACAGGCAGCCTGGACAGTGGTCAGGAGCTGTTCAACTACAGGCTGAGCAAGTGCAGAATGGTGGTAGAATGTGCATTTGGACGTTTAAAGGCGCGCTGGCGCAGTTTATTGACTCGCTTAGACCTCAGCGAAACCAATATTCCCACTGTTATTACTGCTTGCTGTGTGCTCCACAATATCTGTGAGAGTAAGGGGGAGACGTTTATGGCGGGGTGGGAGGTTGAGGCAAATCGCCTGGCTGCTGGTTACGCGCAGCCAGACACCAGGGCGGTTAGAAGAGCACAGGAGGGCGCGGTACGCATCAGAGAAGCTTTGAAAAACAGTTTCATGACTGGCCAGGCTACGGTGTAAAAGTTCTGTTTGTTTCTCCTTGATGAACCCCCCCGCCCCTTGGTTCACTCTACTTCCCTGTAAGCTAACCACCCTCCCCTCCTCCCTTTAATCATTGCTTGCAGAGCCAATAAAGTCATTGCTGCTTCACAGTCATGCATTCGTTATTCATTCATCACACAAACAGGGGGATGACTACCAAGGTATCCCAGGAGGGGTGGTGGAGGAGGGAAGGAAAATGCCACACAGCACTTTAAGCACAGCACTTTAAAAGTTTACAACTTTAAAATTTATTGAATGACAGCCTTCTTTTTTTTGGGCAATCCTCTGTGGGGGAGTGGCTGGTTGGCCGGAGGCCTCCCCACCGTGTTCTTGGGCGTCTGGGTGTGGAGGCTATGGAACTTGGGGAGGAGGGCGGTTGGTTACAGAGGGGCTGCAGTGGCAGTCTGTGCTCCAGCTGCCTTTGCTGCAGCTCAACCATACACTGGAGCATACTGGTTTGGTCCTGCAGCAGCCTCAGCATTGAATCCTGCCTCCTCTCATCACGCTGCCGCCACCTTTGAGCTTCAGCCCTGTCTTCAGCCCGCCACTTACTCTCTTCAGCCCGCCACTTACTCTCTTCAGCCCTCCACCTCTCCTCCCGGTCATTTTGTGCTTTCCTGCACTCTGACATTATTTGCCTCCACGCATTCGTCTGTGCTCTGTCAGTGTGGGAGGACAGCATGAGCTCGGAGAACATTTCATCGCGAGTGCGTTTTTTTTTCTTTCTAAGCTTCACTAGCCTCTGGGAAGGAGAAGATCCTGTGATCATTGAAACACATGCAGCTGGTGGAGAAAAAAAAAGGGACAGCGGTATTTAAAAAGACACATTTTATAAAACAGTGGCTACACTCTTTCAGGGTAAACCTTGAAAGTTAACATTACATACATAGCACATGTGCTTTCGTTACAAGGTCGCATTTTGCCTCCTCCCACCGCGTGAACGGATTTTGGTTGAATGCCAGCAAACATACACTGCAATGCTTTGTTCTACAGTGATTCCCCAGTACGTGTTGCTGGCCTGGAGTGGTAAAGTGTCCTACCATGAAGGACGAAATAAGGCTGCCCTCCCCAGAAACCTTTTGCAAAGGCAGAACCGCAAATGCCAGGGCAAAGTAATCCTTTCACATGCTTGCTTTTAAACCATGTATAGCATTTTAAAAGGTACACTCACCAGAGGTCCCTTCTCCGCCTGCTGAGTCCAGGAGGCAGCCTTGGGTGGGTTCGGGGGGTACTGGCTCCAGGTCTAGGGTGAGAAACAGTTCCTGGCTGTCGGGAAAACCGGTTTCTCCGCTTGCTTGCTGTGAGCTATCTACAACCTCCTCCTCATCATCTTCTTCGTCCCCAAAACCTACTTCTGTATTGCCTCCATCTCCATTGAAGGAGTCAAACAACACGGCTGGGGTAGTGGTGGCTGAACCCCCTAAAATGGCATGCAGCTCATCATAGAAGCGGCATGTTTGGGGCTCTGACCCAGAGCGGCCGTTCGCCTCTCTGGTTTTCTGGTAGGCTTGCCTCAGCTCCTTCAGTTTCACGCGGCACTGCTTCGGGTCCCTGTTATGGCCTCTGTCCTTCATGCCCTGGGAGATTTTCAGAAAGGTTTTGGCATTTCGAAAACTGGAACGGAGTTCTGATAGCACGGATTCCTCTCCCCAAACAGCGATCAGATCCCGTACCTCCCGTTCAGTCCATGCTGGAGCTCTTTTGCGATTCTGGGACTCCATCATGGTCACCTCTGCTGATGAGCTCTGCATGGTCACCTGCAGCTTGCCACGCTGGCCAAACAGGAAATGAGATTCAAAAGTTCGCGGTTCTTTTCCTGTCTACCTGGCCAGTGCATCTGAGTTGAGAGCGCTGTCCAGAGCGGTCAGAATGGAGCACTCTGGGATAGCTCCCGGAGGCCAATACCATCGAATTGTGTCCACAGTACCCCAAATTCGAGCCGGCAAGGTCGATTTAAGCG
Organism: Caretta caretta; assembly: GCF_965140235.1. Lineage (NCBI taxonomy): Eukaryota > Metazoa > Chordata > Testudines > Cheloniidae > Caretta > Caretta caretta. The sequence goes on along the minus strand of NC_134208.1, from coordinate 94,669,709 downwards.
CTAATCCACTTGTCAGGGGTGGAGTAAGGAAATCGATTTTAAGAGCCCTTTAAGTCGAAATAAAGGGCTTCATTGTGTGGACGGGTGCAGGTTTAAATCGATTTAACGCTGCTAAATTCGATCTAAAGTCCTAGTGTAGACCAGGGCCAAGTGGTGGCTTTATAGCTTAAGACAGTATTTGTCATACCCTGTCACAGTTACCAGTCTGTTGATTGCCATCTGCCCAAACACCTCTTGAGTTGTAGATCTTAATGGAAAAATCAAGAGCAGAAGCAAAAGGTTATTGGAGCCTTTTATGTGTGGAAGTGGAGGGGAAATGGACTAGGATTGTGCTATCTAAGTGCTATAACGCTCCTTCTGTAGCTTTATTTATACTCTTTTTGAAAGGTGTTCCTGTAGTAGAGTACTGTGATAGCTCTTGGCTGCTCCAACTTTAAAGAACAGCAAATACAGATGAAGAGGGTAAAAAAGATTGGGGGTGACTACAAGACCACAGGAAACACTGAACTAGCATTAAGTGATTCTGATATTGGTAACCTAACATTTCCACTGAAAACTACATGACCACCAAAGTTTAGATATTAATCACCTGTCCACACTACCTACCATAGAATAAAACAATGTTATTCCCTTTTAACTAAATTATGAAGAAAACTACATTTAAAAAGAAAATATCTTGGGGTGATCCATATTCCTAGATATTCCTTTCAATTATTATAATCTGATTGACATTCACTTGTGGAGTCCCAACCGCATTTAATGCAATCTTTGGGTGGGAGAACGCTGCTTAGAATGTTATAGGTTTGCAATGAAATAATACACATTTTCCTGTTTAAGAGCAAACTGCATCCAGATGTGCTAAAGCAATGAGTGAGTTATTTTGTCCTCAAATATAACACTTTTTCTCAAGGTATTGGCAATGGTAGAAAGGAATACGGTACAACTGAAAATACTTGCTAAATATGAACTAATTTGTGTGTTCCATTTTTGTTTTACTCTTGGATTTTCAAATCCTTTTTATATTGTGCAAGTTAATCAAGTAATTGGGAATTACCTGGTGTGTCTTGGTTTGAATAGCTGCCAAACTCTGTCAATAAGCAATATATTTTTAACAGAAGGATTGGACAATTTTATTTCTATTACAGAGGTGCTCGGAAATCCAAGTAATCGACATGAATAGCCCTTAAACCTTAATATACAGGCATGTAGAAAATGACAGTCCTTCCTCAAAATGTCTGAGTATATAGATAAAAAAAAACCTAGAACAGCAAAACGTTAAACACATTTCACAGGCAGAGATTTCCTTAGCTAAATAAGAACTGACCATAGTGCAACACTTAAGGCCCCCTCTGCACCAGAGTAACCCCAAGCCTGTGAACTCTCTACCCCCAAAATTAACAATTGTCCTTGAAAAACAGAAGTAGTCTGCCTTGTGCATTGATGCAGACTTTAACATTTATAATGGTAGGTTTTAGTGTAGAAACCTAATCTCATGGAACATTCACTGGGCTAGACAAAACAATGTAACATGCTATGGGGAATTATCTTGCATTGATAAGGAGGTGGGCTAGATTTTTCCATCACTAAAAATCCACACATCCTGTGTAAATCTTTGAATAACCTAATAAACAACTCATAATTGTTTAATGTAAACTGCTCTATAATCTATCTTTCCTCCAGATACCATGCTTATGTGGCAGTGCCCCATGTCTGCTGTGCCGTTGCTGCCCCAGTGGAAACAACTCCACCATAACTAGGCTGATTTATGCCTTCATCTTGCTCCTTGGAGTGAGCGTTGCCTGTGTCATGCTAATGCCAGGAATGGAGGAACAGCTGAAGAAGGTCATTACTTTTCCGCTTTCATGTTTTGGTAGAACAGATGTTGCAAAATAGTTGACAGTCACATACTTTCATGATGTCATGCTTCATGTGTGAAGTACTTACATTGCTACTAGTAAACATGCTTTTAATATTATTTGGAGTCATCAGATAGTCTTACAAGTTCTGTTTAAGTATAAGCAGCTGAATCTTGAAAGAAGTGTAGTGTTAATTGGTATGCAGTTGTTATTATAAGCAGCAGCCTTCAGAAATAAAATTGAGTCTCTTGAATTACTTCTTAGGTTCAAGAACTGCTTCAGCACAACACATTTGTATGTAGAATAATACATTTTCTGGTTTCATTGTGTTCTACTTGCTAAATTTTAGCTTTTAAATCTGAGACTATGTAAGGTGAAATCATTTTTCTTAGGTGACACGTTTTTTGCTAATGGGAATAAGCAATTTGTAGTGCAGTTGATTCAACTGATTAAAAGAATTGTGACTTTTCTAATATGGTTTGCTAGTCATGTATTGAACAGACTGCTGTAATTACATTAGAGGTCCCCAAACTGGGCAGACCCCACCCTCCCCCACCTCTGGGGTGTGTGTGTGAAGGAACATCTGGGGGCATGGTGGGGCCCGGGCCAGTCCCTACAGGGAATTAGGGAGGGAGCACCGTTCAGCCCTGCTCCCAGCCCTGCACCTGTCCCCAGCCTTGGCACGGCTCTGCTTCTGGCTCCACCACAGCCACAGGCTGTGACTCCATTCCCGGCCAAGGCTGGGAGTGGAGCCGCACCTGGCCGCAGGCCTAGCTGCTGGCCCCCACGGCAGCCTGGCTGTGGCTCCATCCCCAGCCTTGGCCCTTGGCCATGGCCCCAGACCCACCCCCAGCTGCAGCCCCCTTACTTCGTCCATGTTGCGGACAGGGGTAAGGGGGGGGCATGACTCTCAAAAGTTTGGGGAGCACTGACCATTTACATACTTAATCCTAGTATCCATTTTTTTAATCTTAATTTTCCCAATTAAATGTTACACTCCTTAACCCCCATCAGATGTGTATCTTGTGGTCTTGTCCTTCTTTAAAATCAAAGTGTTTGTAAATGCTCTTTATGCTATGGGAGAGTAACCGCTTTAGAACTTGGGGCAAGCCATTTTAACCATTTGGGAAAGATATATTATGGCCTTGTAAAGTGTGGTTTACAGTACATCAGACTTTAAAGAGTTCTTACTAATATCCTGATATGGACAGAAACAGAGAGATACTATCAGCTATATTTTTTTAGTTGTCCCTGGTACTTTGCTCTTAATTAACTGCAGTGCCTTTTTGGAGGCTTTTATTTTTCATGTGTCCAAATAGACCTAAGGATGTCTGTCTAAATGGGCCATCTTGATTATCGCTACAAAAGTGTTTTTTTTTTTTTTCTCCTGCTGATAATAGCTCATCTTAACTAATTAGCCTCTCACAGTTTGTATGGCAACTTACGTGTGTGTGTGTATATATATATAATCTTCTTACTATATGTTCCATTTTATGCCTCTGATGAAGTGGGCTGTAGCCCACGAAAGCTTATGCTGAAATAAATTTGTTAGTCTCTAAGGTGCCACAAGTCCTCGTGTTCTTTTTGCCGTTTATTTTGTTTCATTACCGTCATAATAGTTGTCATCAGAAATATATGCAGCTCTTGGGCTGTTATTAGTGTTGTTTCAGACTGGTAAATAGAACTTAAGTTCCATTGTGAGTCCCAAAAAATTGATGGTGGCTCAGTTGTGTTGTCTGAATTCTCTTTTTGGGGGGGGGGTGTATGTGTGTTTTAGTAAGTTTGTTTGTTTTATAATTCTAATCCACACATACAATTAATTGTTTTTAAAGCAAACCTAATCTGTTTGTTGGACTACCTGTTTGTATAGCTGCATGAATTATGCAATGTTGTAGTTTTAAGTGAAATATTGTGGTGTAAATAATTTTACAGAATTAAGTGATGTATATTTTTATTAATAAAATGAAAAATATATCTCTAAAATGCTTCTGATGAACAAATATCATTGAAACATTTTGTGTTAATCAATCATAGATTCCTGGATTTTGTGATGGAGGGATTGGAACAACTATTCCTAATGTGCATGGTCATGTGAATTGTGATGTCTTAGTCGGATACAAAGCAGTGTACCGTGTGTGTTTTGGTATGGCCATGTTCTTCCTTCTGTTCTCCTTGTTGATGATCAAAGTAAAGAGCAGCAATGATCCAAGAGCAGCAGTGCACAATGGGTAAGATACGAGAACAACAACTGTGACTGTTTGGTGTGTATGTGTAATACAGCTATTTTTGAAAATAATAACAGGTAAACACTCCAGTGAGATTGACTGTGCTATGAAAAGGGAATTCTTTAGCAGATGGAAGTATAATGCAGGCTCACAGATAAAATATTTTAGGGAAAATCATATTAAATTAGTGAGGGAGGAGGGAGATGAACGTGAACACACCCCTTCAGTTGTAAAAGCTTACTTTCAGAATTGGAATTACAGTTATGGAAGATCTGTTTAAAGTTTTTTCCACCCCATTCAATAACAAGTCTGTTATTCTTCCCTTTCTTTCTTTCTTTGGTAGAGAGAAATTATTTTGTACTTTTTGAACTTCCAGGTGTTTCCCCTGTATTTTTATTATATTCATATCTAGGATAACCTAACCAAAAATAATTGTAAAATACTAGTTCTTCAAGAAGCTGGCTGATTATATTGGTGGTCTTTCCCTGACTCTATTTGTGCACAGTATAGTTGTTTAAACCAGTGGAATCCAAACTGCTGTCATTGGAATATAGCTCAAAACACATAAGACAGTTTCTGTAGTGCAAACTCTTAGCACCCATAGTGATAGCTGCTGAACAGAGTATTTTCCAGATGTTTTACCGCAGAAGATGAAGATTCACCTGCTGTTACCCACAAACAATCGCATAATAAGGAAAGAGTGATTGGCTAGTCTTCCCCATTTTAGTGAATCTGCAAGGATTAGCTGCTTGAGTTCTACTGAGCTCACTTTGACAATTTGGACTTCATTGTATAAATCTCCTGAAATTAATAAAACTACAGAATTGCATTCCCATGCCGTTGGGGGGAAAAGCAGTTTAGACAGACCATGACAGTCAACTATGCTTTATTTACTAGTTTTATTTGTTTCTTTAGATTTAAATAATAAAAAGACACCTATGCAAAGGTTCTAGGTTCTATGTTGTAAATGCAATAGTCAGAGTAATATCCTCTGCGTTAAAAGGCAAATATGAACAACAATGAGACATGAACAGTAATTCAACTAAGCCAGCCTTTCTATCTCCCATCATTCTTGGACCATACCATCAAACCTCTCTAAAATAAATGGCTTTTGCAGCATGCGTTTTATACGAGCAAGAGAAAAGTATCCACTATGCTAGGAGATAATTTAGCATCTTTGATTTTTGCATACTGATTTATGGCAAACTCACACTGGTATAGGTACTTAGGAATACCAACACCTGTTGCATCCCTTGAGCTGTCATCTTTCTTGCACATATATCATCTTCTGGCATGGATGAAATTGAAAGGACACCTTTTAACAGACATCTCCCCCCCCCCCCTTTTTAAGGCACTTATTAAAAAATATATACAAATTCTGCATGGTGTGAAACCTTTTAACCTAAGAGACCACTTCTCAAATAACCTGTTGTGGCAGATGTCTTTGTCCTGGAGACTCATGTTGTCTGCTCCTGAGGCTGAACTGTCAGACCAATTGCTGTCCTGTTTCAATCCTACCACTGGAATTTGCTCCTCTTGGTAGCCTGTCAGAGTTAGTCTAGCAAGATTCTGGGCACAAGGCAAACATATCTAGAGGGTTTAACTGTTTTGTTATTACTGAAAAATTATATAGTAATGTAGTTTTAAACATCTCTGCCAGAAGCAGTGGTGTCTTCAGTGGTACCCATTCAGGGTAGTTGCATGTAAATCATGTCCTTTAATTATACATGTGTCTTCAACGATGCTCTTTAAATCAGGGACAGCAAGACTGTACTGCAGAACAGAGACCTTGTATTTACCCATATATATCCGTCAGTTTTTCCACACTTGCGTATAAGTTGGAGCCATCAGACAATATCTCGTGGGACAGTTAATTTAGTTGTGTAAATTCATAACTGTGAAATGAGTGCTATCTAGGCAGTTCCCGTTTTTATCAGTGTAATCAAAACAAAAGCCTACAGAACTCCAGCAGCCTCTATGTAAGCCAGCAGTAATCCTTGGAATGCTTAGCAATTTTAGACTGTAGGAATATAGTATTCTTCCCAAAAATTAAACCAGGTAGGTAGATATTGGTACTCTAAGCTTTTAGGTAATCTGAAAAGGATCTGGAATTAAGCATGTTATTTATGCAAAGCTTGGACCTATTCTTCCTTTATCAAGGTTATTCTTCCAAGCTGATGAGGAGGAAATCATACTCCTCACATAGATTCAGAAGCAGGAGTTAATGCATTATAGATTGTGTAATTAGTGCACTGAACCATCCAGATTTTAAAATAAGCTTTACTTGCTTTTAAAATTCATTATGTGCTCCTCCCCTAGTCAGTTTGATGTGCTCCTCCCCCCAAATTGCAATTTGTTCCTCTATAGAACTGGATCATGTTCCCTCAAGCTGGGGTAGGAGAGAATCTCAGCATGGAAAGGTGAAGAACTACTCAACTAGATTTTTACCTCTGATGTCATCGTTTTTTTGCTTTGTATGTGTTACTGGACATATGTTTCTGTATTATTATTATTACCATACTACTTAAGAACCCTAGGCATGGACCAGGACCTTATTATTTTGCTTTGTCTTTTGAGCTATATTAATTTTTTATAGATGGGACTGGTAGTACAACCTATAGTTAAGGTTGCCCGACACTTCCTATTATAACAAACTGGAGTCAGGATTTTATAACTTTGCTTGGCTTTGACTATTCAGACTGAAATTTCCCATGCTGGGTGTCTACCTGAGGCTGAATTTTTAAAGAAAATTTAGAAAAAGTGGTCAGCCAGTTCTGAGAACAAGATTAGGGAAATATCCACACACATGGGCAAAACAATGTGTTACAGCCATTTTGTTGAGAAGATCTAGTCCCTCCTTGCTTTGGAGTAGGAGCTTCCTATGTGGTTAGATGTACCTTTTACTGTACCTGTGGGGGGGGGAATACTGAAATATAGCTAAATTATAAGCCTTTCAAAAATCTGCTTTTGTACGCTCAGGAGAGACTTGCTGGTCTGGCAGCTAAATTCTTCAGATTCCATCTGCACTAAGCATGCTCCCCTCCACCCCAGGTCTGCAGGGGCTGAGAAGAACTTTCCCTACAGTTGCTATTTCTGCTTGTGGGCCGCTACAGTACTTGGCACAGAAACTGAGAGCAGGGAGACTCTGTCCTGGGAGCCAAGAAGGGAAGGAAACTAAGGGTGATTTCGGGGGAAGATAGATTTGACAAGGAGGTGGAATGAGGGGACGATTGGCACTGCTTGGTCAAGGAAATTGGGTGAAGAAGTCTGAACAGGGTGGGGGGAATTGGGATGAGGAGCCTAGAGAGAGAGACCGTCAATGGGAGCTGGGGGGAGTGGGCTGCCAACATGGAGCCTATGGGATAGAATAGAACTGTCTAGATTAAGAGTCTAGGAAACAAGTACAAAACATCCACTTTAGCAATTTAAGATTATAAAATGGCAAGACGGTGTTAACCCCACCCCCGCCAAGACTAGCAATGTGTAAATAAAACAAATAAACTTAAAGGGAATAAAATAAAAGTGGATTTTTTAAAATTAAAAACATGTAATTTTTATCCACCCTGGATTCAACTGTATGGTACTATGCGTGGGGCATCAGAACAGGAGTTTAAACTGACATCAAACTCAGAAGCTGTCTATGTACAACCGGGACTAAGAACAAAAACTGCCTAGTCTAAACTTCTTGATGCTTCTCTTTGCCTCCCTACAAAAGATATTTTAATTTAGTGTCAGTATCTCCTGTATTCTGAAGGAGTAGTTAATGGATAGATTTCTCAGATATGCACAAACAAGGAAGCAAAGATTATGTATTTGAAATGCAAGCTAAAATAGGCAAACTTTAAGTCCTGTCATTTCAAATAATTAACTTTCATTTACATTGTGCTCTTTTGACTGCTTATAAAATACATCAGTTATGTGAGCACAGACACAGATTAAAGTTTATTACTGTACATCCCTTGATTTTTTTGTTTGTTTTTGTTTTTGATTTCTTTAGATTCTGGTTCTTCAAGTTTGCTATAGCAATAGCAATTAATGTTGGAGCTTTTTTCATCCCAGAGGGACCCTTTACGACTGGTAAGATAACACTGAATTACATCTTATTGCATGTGATGCAGTTATGGTTTATTTTAAAATAAACCTCTTTAAATGAAGCTGCAAACCCTATTTCTCACTATTAGTTTTTTCCCTTACCCCTAAGATTGAGCGGTAAAACTTCCATTGCTCTGAATTGATTGTGTCTGATTTTTCTTTACAGTGTGGTTTTATGTCGGCATGGCTGGGGCCTTCTGCTTCATTCTTATTCAGTTGGTCCTGCTTATTGACTTTGCTCACTCTTGGAATGAATCTTGGGTTGAAAAAATGGAGGAAGGAAATTCAAGATGTTGGTATGCAGGTAACAGAACTTTTATCCCATTTCAGTGTGCATTTTGAAAATCTAGTGGATGTGAGATGTACCAGTGTAGTATATAATGCCATTTTGCCAGGAATGTAATGTACAGAAGAGTTTCTGCTTTCATAAACAACTGAATTTATGGAATGAGAGAAAATGCTATGTGTTACCTCTTCTGTCCACCCATCGGCCCTTTACGTGCTTCCCCTCTCACTGTCCTCACACTGCTTTGCCCCTTTTCCCCCACTTTGCTGCTCCTCCATATCTCTCCCGGCGGGGTGCGTCCCACTCCCAGCACTGTGTGGAGAACGAGCCACTGGTCGGAGTGCTCAGCTCACCAACAGTCTGTCCGGCAGGTTCCTTCCTTCCCCCACTGGCTCTGGCTGGGCCAGCACCCTGGGAAAGCCAGGGGGAGCTGAGCCGAGCCCTGTGTGTGCCAGAGCCCCACACAGCGCTGGAACGGGGAAGCTTCTCCACCGGTCAGCTAAGCTCTGGAGTGGCGGGGGAGAAGCAGTTTCCAGGCTGTTCACACCCCAACCCTGCAGGCTCCACAGCTGCCCCCTGAACAAGAGCTTAGCACCCTCTTCACCTGTCCCCCTCCACCCTTTCCCTGGTTCCTTCCCCCTGAGAGTGCAGGGCTGCTGCTCCATCCCCTCATCACTCTCCCCTGCTGAGTCATCTCTCTGGCCAGTTCGGCCCCCGGCAGTCAGGTTACCTGGTTTCCTGGTGCACAATACATCCTTAGGGCTTAACTCATTCCTGGCTGTGCTGTGCCCGGGGGACAGGAGGCATGTGGGTTATATTGGTGGCCAGCAGCAGCCGAGAGGCATTAGCTGCCTTTTGGCACTGTGCGGGCAGGAAGGAACAAGCTGTTTCCAGCCACAGGGGTGTGGGTTTGGGGCGGGGGAGAGATGAGCTCTGCAAATACATGGGCCAGGTCATCCCTCCCCCCCATCCCCTGTGGCTGGAAGCAGCATCCCTTCCCTCCCTCACAGTGCCGAAAGGCTGCTGCTCGCCACATTCTGGTGTGAACTGTTGCAGAAATCTGGAAGGGGGCATGTGACCCTATGTAGCCCTGTTTCCCAGCCCACCACTCCCCACGTCCTCCACGTGTTGCCTCGGGAAGACACGGTGTCAAATCCCAGGAGAGGCGGGTCCATCCCGTGGGTCCAGCCAGGTATGGAGGGTGGAGAACGCTGGGCGGGGAGGGTTGGGTTGGTCGGTCACCCCCCCGTGTGAGGTGTGTACGGGAGTGTGGATGTGTCACCTCTCCCCGTGTGTGTCTTGGGGGTGTGTGTGTGTGTGTGACCCTTCCTGATGTGAACCTTAAAGATAAGGTAAATTAAAAAAAAAAATCCAACTATGCAGTATTTCTTTTTAACAGAGGCTCAGTCAGCTTGATGTTAATTTGAAGGTTTGTACTGCATAGTTCTGAATGATTGCTGTTGATCTCACTTCAATATGAGTAATTTTACCAGGTGTCCCGTAATCAGCATAGGGAAATATGATCACTCTAATTATCACAACTAATTTTTTTTTCTGTAAGCCTCTCCTCTTTGGGTATGTATGGTTAGTGGGTCAAAATAGAGGAGACGGTTAAAATCACGGCACTGGAGTAATGAGATCATAATAGCTGATCATAAAACTTACGATTTAATTTATTTCAGGAGGCAAAAATGGCCTAGTTGGCTAGTTTTCTGTTTGCCTGGCAAGTCTGCTTTTTGAAAATGTAGTTTATCAGATTCTTGTAAGCCTACATAATTCTACAAAAGATATGTTGAATAAGTGTATTGAGAAATAAGCTGCTTATAAATGCCTCTCCACAGATCCAGATTTTATTGGTTTTATTTGGGGACAGTGCTGTTAATTTAATTTAGACACATTGCTACAGGTTTGTCTGTCTTGCTTTAACCAACTCCTTGGTAGTTGTAGAGATACCCAATTGAAGTGTTGGAGCAAAACTAAAGCCTCACGTTTCCCATTGATGGTGGTATTTGTCTTTATGATAGCGCCTTGAGGCATCAGGCAGAATCAGGGCACCATTGTGCTAGGTGCTATTCAAATAATGCAAAAAAATTATCCCTACCCTAAAGAATGTATCTAATTTAAATTTTTAAAACACTTTTCTTTAAGTTTCAGTGTTTGTTTTTTAAATGTGTCCATAACCATTATCTGATAGTTTTGTGGATTCTTAATATAGCAGCACAATCATAAAATATTCTTTAAAGCTAATAATGATGCTTCTTTTAAGCAAATTTAACTGTCTTGTTTGTCTCCCTTCACAGCTCTGCTGTCGGCTACGGCTCTAAATTACCTGCTGTCTCTGGTTGCTGTTGTCTTGTTTTATGTTTATTACACTCATCCAGAAGGCTGCTCTGAAAATAAGGCATTCATCAGTGTTAATATGTTGCTGTGTATTGGCGCCTCTGTAATGTCAATTCTGCCTAAGATCCAGGTATGCTATGTTCTTCAGTGAATATATATATATATATATATATATATATATTTAACCCAGAAACATCTCTATAGCTAACATTTTAACCGTGGACATTTTGTCAGCTGCCCAATTTAGTTTTCTCCATGTCTCTTGCATATAGGAGTCTCAGCCAAGATCTGGTTTGTTGCAGTCTTCAGTGATCACCATTTATACAATGTATTTAACCTGGTCAGCTATGACCAATGAACCAGGTAAGCTTGGCAGACTTACATTAAAAAAAAAAAAAAAAAGCTGTATTCTTAAAGATAAAGTAGCTTCTTCATAAAACTGTTCAAAATGATAAATGGCAGGAAGGAAGAAAATTCTAGACTAAGACGACAATATTCTCTATCGTAGTCTTCTCTTCCTGCCTACATATATTTGGGGGACCCATTTCATAGAAATGGAAGGTTGGAATGGGCCCATCCCTCTGCACTGAAGTAGGATAAAATATACCTACACCAGCCCTCTCGGGTGTTTTTCTAGCATACTCATAAATAGGGATTCCAAGACTTTTTCTAGTACTTAACTGTCTTTTATAGTTAGAAAGCTTTTCCTAAAATTGAATCTCCTTTGCTGCAAAATAAGCACGGATATTGCCTCGTGGATAAAATAGTATATGAACATGTAATGAAAGACTATCATGCATAAGGGCAATTAAGAGCTTTTTCATTTCCTGACTTCCCGAAACTTCATTTTGCAGCCTTAATGATCTTGTGATGGGAAGGAGGGGAGAGTATGTATGGAATTTCCTAGTGTTCTTAAAAGAAAAACAAACAAAAATTCTACTGTGTTCACCTCTTTTCTGGAGAGCATTAAAACACAGTATTGTACAATATGTACAGTCAGAAGCAGGACCCTTGTCTCAGTCTATGCACAACTTTCTGTACCTTAGCTCTGAAGGAGTTTTATTTTCTTCAGTTTGTCTTCTTTCATATGTACCTATGCTTTATTGTGTGGAAGGATGCAGGACTCACTACAGATGTTCCTATTCTCTCTCTCAAAACAAGAATCATTGGCTAACTGTTAAGAGATCACATGACCATCATTTATGTGTACATAGGAAAATTCTTTTAAAAACAAACCCAAACCTCGAGAACTTACATAAATTGCAAAATTTTATGAGAACACTAGATGGCCTCTCTCCCTGGTAAATTTTAAGTTCCTACTTGGGTGCTACAGCTGTTTAAAAGAAGTGTCTTTTTTATATAAATGGATAAATGCAGGTTTATGGTTTATGCTCTTTTCAGTTCGAAACAATTGAACTCTTTGCTCAAACATTCAAAAATTCCACTGCAGAAAACAAATTTGAAAATCTGCCAAATATTAGCCTTCAAGGTTTAAAAAACAAACAAAATACCCATGACTCTTTAGAATGTAAGGCTTATGCAACCTTAACTGTAAGTACTACTTTGCGCTTCACCAATGTTGGTGCCATTTGGAGACACTAGCCATGGGCTATAACTGCAATAATTATAGGAAAGTAGGAGCACGTTCACTCAGGTTTCTCTCTTCTGTGTTTCATCAGTGCACACTTGCAGTTTGGTAAATTGATAAATATAGTTGAGCTTTTAAAAACATTTGTAGCATTCTTTCATGTAGCTTCAATCTTCAAAATGAGTGTATTTGTGGTAATACTGGTCAGTACTTATTGTGTAGTCTAAGGGCTAGTTTAAACAGAGCAGGAATGCGCACCACGAAAGTGAAATTTCTAAAGTGCACCAATAGATCTGTGTAGACCTTGCTGGCATGTATTAAAAGTTCCCTAGTATGTTTTAACATAGTACGACATACTGTGAACATGTTAAAGCGCACTAGGGAACTTTTAACATGCTAGGAGGGTCTACACAGATCTATTAATGCTCAGCACATCTTACATTTCAGAAATCGCACCCTTTTAGCATACACGAATATTGCTGCTCTGTGTACACAACCCCTAAATGACTGTGGTGTTTGGCTGCTGGTGGTGTTAAAATTTTAGGAATTCTGAAGAAAATGCAGTGTATTTTTGCCACAGTTCAGTAAAGGAATCAGTAAAACACTTCATACATCTTTTAAATGAAGAAACGTTAACTTCAGAGTATTTCCTTGTCTCCTCTAACACCTGTCTTGTATTGACATGACATAATCTCTAGTTTGCTTTACTTTTTTTTGTCCTATGCATGATCTTTAGTCTCTTTTGTTTGTTTCACAAAGTTCTGAACTTGCAAAACTTCTGCATTTACGTTGGACATGAAAATTCCTTGTATTACTGTGTGTTCAGTGTGGAAATAAAAATATTTTGCATAACCATTTACCCTGTTCTTGTTTTGTTTAATTTCTAATGTAATCTCCTTCCCAACTCAGAAAGGAAGTGCAATCCAAGCTTGCTGCGCATGATTGGCTACAACACCACCACCACCATTCCAAGCCAAGGTCAGGTCGTCCAGTGGTGGGATGCACAAGGGATTGTAGGACTTATTCTGTTTTTGCTGTGTGTTCTGTATTCGAGGTGAGATGAATTAATTGGGTTTAAGTGACTTGTACTACTGCTAATGATCAGATTACTACAATTTGATTTTTATTTTGATAATGTACTGTATTCATTTCCCTGAAACACAGCATCCGGACATCCAATAACAGCCAGGTTAACAAACTGACGCTTACCAATGATGAATCAACACTAATAGAAGATGGAGTACCTAGAAGTGATGGCTCTTTGGATGATGGAGATGATGGTCACCGTGCTGTAGATAATGAAAGGGATGGAGTTACTTACAGTTATTCCTTCTTTCACTTCATGCTTTTCCTGGCCTCATTGTATATCATGATGACCCTCACCAACTGGTACAGGTACACACACTTGAGATGTTGTACTGGTAATGAATGCACAAGATACTACAGTTTTTTTTGGATTCAAGTTATATTTTCAGATGTCTCAAAAGAGATGCAGCCTTTTTAGTACATATACCGGTGTGACAGGAATTCTCAAGGGGTAGCATTTATTGCTATGTACGAAATGAATTTGTCGCTAAAAACTAAGCTCTTATTTAATGGCAATCGTCGTCATTGTTAAGGGTGAGGTTCTGCCACCCTCAATTAAGTGGAGTAGTCCCATTGGAATTTCTATTGGAGTAAGGTACTACCTGAATAAGGATGGTAGAGCCATATTTAACTCGTGACTGACTCACTGAGAGTTCATTTTAACATATAGGAAACCATTAAAGACTCTATTTTGAACAAAAGGAATTTTGTTTAAAAACAAATGAAATTGTAGACCTTTATATGGGATTATGGCTAAATGTTTGTCTTGAGTTTCACAGAATATTTAGAACTCAAAAAGGTGTAGGTGGGTGTGAGTAATTTGAAAAGAAAAAAACCCATACATAAGCAAACATAAATTTAATGCTAGGGAAAAGAGTAGGAAAAGAAACCGACAGAATCACAAAGACTATAGATATCTGCACAGTGAAATAACTGTATGTATTCTGAAATTTCATTGCAAAGGATGAGTGTGTGTGTGTGTGTGAGGATTTATTTTTTATTTATATAAATAAATGTAATTGTGAATTATGGGGCAGTAATTCCATCAACGGGATCGGCCAATATAATGTAGAAGCAATAACTAAGACTGTGCAAGAACAGCAAAGAGAAACTTTAAAAAAAATTCTAAAGAAAATAACTTGCCGTATAGTCCCACTCTGGATCTGTTGCTTCTGAGTCATTTATGGGTTTTATTTGACTTAAAGTGTTCAGCATCTTTGGAACACCTTTTCAAAAGGGCAAAAGTCATCTTGCATGATTTGTTTCACAGCCAGTAAATACCATTCAGGTCTTGTCTGTCCACAAATATGATCACAAGTTCCTTGTAGCTACGTTTGCTTTTGTGCCTGGTTCACTTTCGCAATTGTTTGACTGACCTGTTGTTGCATCATGTCATCTTACACTTTAACTTTATTTCTGATTTTCTTAACTTAGATTTGAAAGTTTTGTCTTGGCTATGTTTGCCCCATGTGTCTAGACTGATGCACTGCTTCTATTGGTTTTTTATTTTTTTATTGTTGCTGGTTGTTTTGTATTCTGTCTTGTTTCTTTGGAATTTTTTAGTTTGGGAAAGCTGAGGGGTTTCAAAATATAGTTCAGTGCACAATTAGAAAATATCTGGACCTGACAAACATAATTGGTATCATTTGCATCTTGAGGGATCTTGAGGATGATAGAAAGTACACATGAAGCTGTCCCCAGGCTGTCAATACCTTGGGCAAGCACTTTGCTGTCTAGTTGTCTTCCCTTGAAGTTTTTTCAGTAAATCTAAGTTGGCACTGAGTGCTTTGAAGAGTAAGGGAGACTGGCTTAATATGAGTTATCAAGAGCTTCCTGTGAAGTGGTCTGTTTAAAACAGGCTTGTAGTGCCTTGAGGCATTTGAATGCTATTCTTAAGAGGAATCCCTCTGAATGGGATACCAAGACAGCTGATTCTTGCTACCTAGGAAGTCAAAGTAGAATCTGGAGATACTCTTGGGGTACTATTTCTTTTTCTCCACAAAGGAGAAGGAAGAAAAAGCTGACCCATCTTCAGGTGGCTTAAGGTTCCCACTTTTGTCCATAGAATTCTAAGACTTATAGAAATTGGAAAGATCAATTAACTCTAAGGCAGGTATCATGGGGTTTCTTGTAACTTTGACCCCCGAGGATCTGATATCCAAGCTCCTTTACCTAATCGTGGACCAGATGGTGAGGGTATAGGATTGCACTCTGAATACAGCTGCCACTTCTGAAGTACTGAGTGTAGCTTCCCAGCCTTCTAATGAGAGGAAAAGTAGAGAGTGTATTATCCAATTTCACTGTCTGTTTGGCATCCTTGGACCTTGCGGTTAGATGTTACCACCCAGAAGGTGTACTTGTCTTTTTCAATTGGTGGCCTCAAAAACCTCTAACTACCCGCAATAGTGACTTCATAATAAGGTGGGTTTATAGTTGTTGTAAACTCTTGCCAGGAGGATTTTCAGAATTTCACTCTAAATTCAGTTAATTTTTTCATGTCCATGCTGTTGAAACTCTCCACCATAAATATTGATGTAAAAACACTTTTCTGATTAATTGTTGTGCACCTAGCCCCTGAATGTTCCAGCAGACAGTGAGTGTTTTTGTTTTTGTTTTTTTAAACATTTTGTTGCTGAGATGTCGTCAGAGAACTCTAGTTAAATAACTGGATGATCATATCCCTCATAATAGTTCTTCAGGTCTGCAACTCCAAGATTGTATAATGGCAAACTCAGAAGATGGCTGTTAGCCTCAGATTTCTTCCCACTCAGGAGATTTGTAGGGAAGCCAAATAGAGCTTAGTGCACATGTAAACAAGATATTATTGATTGGACTTAGTGCTGTGCTCTGAATACAAGTTTGGTCTAATGTAGAATGAGAGTTAGGAGTTGTTGATGCTTAATTTTCCTTCCCTTGTCTTTTTGGGGAGGAAATAGTTGTTGATGTTTTTGAAGTTTTTTATTTATAGTTTCTGTTTATAATTACAGGGATCAGCTTCTTGATTTTTGAGACATCTTAGTCTGAGACTATGCCTGTTAGCATTACTGTAATGAATAAGATATCGCATTTGGCACATAGGGGAAGGTGTGTTTTAAGGGGGAAGTTTATACCAGGTAACCACAAGAACATTGAACTGATACTAGGCTTGGATATTTTAAGATATGTTCGCAGATGCTTTATCTGAGAATTTGCCTTGGCAATGAATTGACTTAATTACTTGAAATGTAATAATATGCTAACCTATAGGGTAAAGAGACTCCAACATTATTAGTTAAATGTGGACAAGGGAGGCTGGGCATTTGTATGAATGTTCATGACAGCCCCTTGGTCCTGTAATAGATGAGACCACCATGTAAGAGGGAGACCTGCATGCCAGGTCTCCCTCTAAATGACTTTGTTTGGCATGCCAGGTTTGAGGGCTGAACACTTCCCTCTTACCACCACATCCCCAAGGAAGGGTGTAAATTTGAGTTTATGCGTGAGGAATGGTTAAGATACCTTAATTATGTTTTTGCTATCTTTTTATGTGGTTTGGAGCTTTTGTGTCTTTACTAATTGAGCTAATAAAAGTAGTTACATTCTGGTAATAGCAAAGCTTTCTCTGTTGTGCACACCCAGGTTCCCAAACAGACATTGAATTTATTCTGGAACTAAATCTTACAATCCCCCAGTTCTTTAAATCAGTAATAATCAATAACCACTAATGAATCTGTCTCCATTTTGAAAGGAACAGGGCAAAAGCAGTTATTGGTAACGGAATTGTCATGAAGGTTTGCTTGTGCTTTGCGCACAACAGGGAAGATATTCTAGGGGTTTAAAACTTTGAGCTAACTCAAACAACTCATCATGAGCCTGAGGCACTGGTAATCTATTACACCAGTCTACCTTCAGATAACAAAAATCATAGCTAAGTGACTCTCCCTGTAACTGGCTTTTTTTTTTTCTTTTCCAGTCCTGACTCTTCCTATGAGACGATGATTAGTAAATGGCCGTCTGTCTGGGTGAAGATATCTTCCAGCTGGATTGGCATTGTGCTGTATGTGTGGACTCTGGTGGCTCCGCTGGTTCTTACAAACCGGGACTTTGACTGAGCTCTGCTTCTCCTCTGAAGGCTTCAGTTCATTTCACCTCTTGTTGAAACTAACAGTATTCCAGACTAAAATGTGGTTGTAAATATGTGCGCTTAGTGCCCATGTAGTAGACTATGCCTTGTTCTGCATGATTACCTTTAGATCATGTCCTCTTGTCCTTTCACTAAATGACTTTTCCAGCCAAGCTCAGTGATTAATTACTATGATATTGGTTTTTATAGGAATACTTCAGGTTTAGTGCTGTGGGTGAGGTAGATGTAAAATCAGTCAGTTTGTTGTGTTCCCCTGCCTCCCCCAATGCTGCGAGTAGCAAAGGGTGTAAGAACAACTGGCTTGGAACTTTATTTAATTAGACAGTTAAAAAAACAGGATTTATAGGAGGAATTTTAAGCAAGTTAGGGCTACTTTTGACAATTCGTGTTGCCTTGTTTTCAAAGTCAGCCTTCACTAAGTATTGAACATTTAGGCCAATTAAAATGGTGCATGTTACACTACTATCTGATACCTTGCAGCCCTTTGGCTTGGTCTTGTTTTCAGTGCAATATATATTAATGCATTTAGCTTGAGTGCTAATTGCAGGAATTTGAACCTATACTTTCAGAGAAGTTAATGTTCTCTTTGGAGTTAGTGTGTTAGACATGCCCTATTGCTGACAAAAGGACACAGGAAAAACAAACATGCTGTGAAGATTTGGCCCCAGGAGTTAAAGATGTATATTGTAAACCTGTGTCAAAGTATTTTTTAAATACTTGCTAAGTTATATTCTGGCTCTAATCAAGCTGAGAATTTGCAAGGAAAGTAGCAAGCCTCTTTGCAAAAGATGAGTCACTTGCTGGGTGTGACAGCAAATGCTTATGAGCAGTAGTTTGGAGAAAAGGGAATGCTGAAATTACAGTAATTAGACTTGCATTCTATAGCTGGCTTCTATAAAAGTAGTTAATCTTTAAGTTCAGAGTATTAGAACCTGATCTGTTTTAATATCTTATGGTACTGCTTTCTGCTGGTGTCCATTGCCAGCAGTGGATGTGTGCCTGGAAAACGGACTCTGGGCATCAAGTTAACTAGTTGGTCTGATTAAAAAACAAACTTGTATAGAGTTTTGTGTAGTTCTTGAAAATTTTAAATGCTATTGTGCTTTGTAATTACATAAACTGGTGTGTGTATGCTCTGGGGGTGACATTGAAACGAACAATCTCAGTGGGAGTGAATCCAGAGCTGTACTTCAGTAGTCATAATCTACTGTATGGTGTTTCTACTGCTGTCTCATGTAGCTAATTCTTATCTCATTTAAAAGTTATTTTAAATTGCTCAAACATTAGCATAGGCTAAGTAAGACTGACTTGTTAGTCAGAGCCTGTGACCTTTGAAGGCAGATGAAGCCAATACTGTGTACAGTCATTTTGAACATATTACCTATCAATAAACATTCAGATAAAGATGTGGTTTTATTTTCTGATGGCTACAAACTAGTCAGGGGATGCAGTTCATATTGAAGACTAAACTACTGGTTTGTAAAACAAGTGCTACGAACTGGTGTTTAGAAAGTTCATGTAATGTGTGTTTCTCAACAGCTGGCATTCTATAGCAGAGGAAGAGCTTTTTCTACAGCAGGGTTCATGAGGGGTTCCCCTCCTTTTATCCCCCAGTGTAGTGTGACTTGTACACATAGGGATAAACTGCTATAGTGCAAATTGCCTGCACTCAGCATTTGCACAGGTGGCTAACTTCCTACCCCAGACAAGGCTATAGGCAGATGACAGCATCCAACACTTGGTGTATAATGAAGTATGTGCTTGAAGCTCCACTTGACATTAAATAGGGGCAACAAACTGGGCTTCTGATTAAAGGAAGCATAAATGGAGTATTGTTAAAGCCTGTCCCTCAATCCTACATCTAATTCATAGATACTAAGGTCAGAAGGGACCATTATGATCATCTAGTCTGACCTCCTGTGTAGCACAGGCCACAGAATCTCACCCATGCACTCCTGCAAAAAACCTCTCACCTAGTCTGAGCTATTGAAGTCCTCAAGTTGTGGTCTGAAGACTTCAAGGAGCAGAGAATCCTCCAGCAAGTGACCTGTGCCCCATGCTATAGAGGAAGGTGAAAAGACCTCCAGGGCCTCTTCCAATCTGCCCTGGACGAAAATTCCTTCCTGACCCCAAATACACCAATCAGCTAAACCCTGAACATATGGGCAAGATTCATCAGCCAGATACCCAGGAAAGTAGTAACTCAGATCCCATCACAGGCCATTGGGCCTATTTACCATAAATATTTAAAGATCAATTAATTACCAAAATCATGTTATCCCATCATACTATCTCCTCCATAAATTTAGAGTCTAATCTTAAAGCCAGATAGGACTTTTGCCCCCACTGCTTCCCTTAGAAGACTATTCCAAAACTTTACTCCTCTGATGGTTAGAAACCTTCATCTAATTTCAAGTCTAAACTTCCCAATGACTAGTTTATATCCATTTGTTCTTGTGTCCACATCGGTACTAAGCTTAAATAATTCCTCTCCCTCTCCAGTATTTATCCCTCTGATATATTTTTAGAGAGCAATCATATCTCCCCTCAACCTTTTTAGTTAGGCTAAACAAGCCAAGCTCCTTAAGTCTCCTTTCATAAGACAAGCTTTCCATTCCTTGGATCATCCTAGTAGCCCTTCTGTACCTGTTCCAATTTGAATTCATCTTTCTTAAACATGGGAGACCAGAACAGTACATGGTATTTCAGGTGAGGTCTCACCAGTGCTTTGTATAACCTCATCTCTACTAGAAATACCTTGACTTTCACCTTGACTTCCTGAGCCACTGAAGACAGAAGCAAATAGGTCTTAACTCAAGTGTCATCTAATAACAGCAAACATCTGGCTCATTTGGTTCCTTCTAGTAGTTAGCAGTAGCAAAGGGGCAGTACTTACTTTAATTTAGAATGACTATAGTCTTTCCTTTACTGCTTCCAGGTTCTATACTCCTACCTAGCTTAATTAACTAAGGGTTTTCTTCACTGCACCAGTTACCTCAAGCTTTTGAGTTATACATTAATACTAAGGGCATAAAGAGAACACCTTAGATGCATTTCAGCCAGCTGCCTGTACCTTCACTACATTTGAATTGTCATCTTATACATCATCCCCTGAGGACAGGTGACCAAACATTGGTTTCAAGCACTTCTTCTGGTCTGTGAACTCAGTTCTTTAGACAGAAGGGATAGCATAAACACACCCAGAGTTAGCTGACCTTATGCAGGAGCAGTGAACAGTTTGAATATTGATCACTGTGAAAATGACTGAGCACATGGAGCTCAACATGTTAGGCCTCATCTGAGTTGCAATGAGCACTGCAGGTGTGGTTCTACCACGTGTTTTAGTTACACCTGTATTCTCTTCCCCTGCCAAAACTCTTAAAATGGTCTAACCTCCCTCAATATACCTTTCATTAGATACTCTAAGCCAGTGGTTCTTACTTTTGTATTGGTGACCCCTTTCACATAGCAAGCCTTTGAGTACACCCTCCCCCATAAATATATAAAAATGTTTTTAATTTATCACCATTATAAATGCTGGATGCAAAGTGGGGTTTGGAGTGGAGGCTGACAGCTTGTGATCCCTGAGGGGCCCCAACCCCCAGTTTGAGAACCCCTGCTCTAAGCAGTATTTAGTGAAATTAACTTGATAAACTAGCAACTCAGCTAACCCATTAAGAATCTTTTCATGCCACATCAAAATTGTTTACTAAATGAATTCTTGTGTGGTACAACAGTACATGATTAGACACTTATACCAAACAGAGGCACCCTCAACAGGTGAAGCCAGAGACCTACACAGCCAGTGGCCTCTGATAGTATATAGTACACCTCACTGAGCTACTTCCATTTTAGTTGACTGTTAATTTCCTCTCAGTGTCAAAAAAATAAGCACTATATGAACTTTTGTCATAAGGTCTTATGTATTAAGAGCAGTTACTGCTATGCTTGCCAAAAGGTACTTGTTTTAATAGGAGAGTGCCTTCTGAACGAGTATGCAATAGTAGCTTTCTAGATACATTTTACAAAGTCCATTAATGGAAATATACTCAAAGCCACTACAGTTTTTACATCTACACAGGGATTAAACCCCCCCAAACAATGGCTGGCCTAAATCAGCTGACTCAGGCTCACAGTGGAAGGTCCTAGAGCAGAGGCTCCAGCCCAAGCCCAAGAGCAATTTTTAGCACTCTGAGTTTGAGTCCACTGACCTGAGCCAACTCCAGTCATGCTCTTTTATCCATGTGCAGATGTACCCTAGGTCTACAAATACATCGTTTACCGGTAGTACAGAAGATGAGCCAATGCACAAAAACTGCTGAGAATTTAAGGATTTTTTTCTGCCTGATTCAAGTAGCTTGAAACAGGTGTTTAACTGAAATGCTACAAGATCCTTACCTAACAGTGAACACAGCATTATCTGTATATAAAAACAGCATTTCATGCTCAATCATATCAAAACCTCTATTTTTACTACTATCTCAGCATGTTAATATAGTAAAGTGTACATCTTTCACTTAATACATAGCTCATGTAGAAACTGACCTGACCTCTTGAAATTTATCCCACACAATTACTGGTTTTAAATGAATTGTTCTGAAACTGAAAACTAAGATGGTCTTTTGTTGTATCACTAACATGAATTAAAGTTACTTCATCTGAAAATATGTTCTAAGCATTGACTCAAAGTGTAGACAATGTAAAAGATGACCCCTAATAAAAGTCACACTTAGATAACATTTATTTTATCAAAGTGGATGGTTCAGGTTAGAAGTACTCATGCATGCAAGTGGCTCCTGTCTGAATAAATAAAAACTTCCATGTCTCTCCTGTCATGTATGATCACACTCACTGAAGAACTAAGGCAGAACCAAAGAGTCAACTCGGTAACAGGCACTTTGTTCCCAATTCAACCAGAAAAAATACAGCTCAAGTCAGGCCTTGATGCACCCCCCCCCAAGTTTTTTAAACAAAGGTTGTAAAAATAGAAAACCAGAATACAGAAAACATTGAGTTCTACACCATACAGAGTTATTCTACTCATTCACACATAGAACCAAAAAGTCTTAAGAGCATAAAACAAAGGTCATTATGACATGAATTTTGATTACCTAGAATATTTTGTATTCTCTATAAATGCCAAATATTTGAGAACAATTAAAAAGTTTGGTATCTTAGTATGACTTGATATATGCAACTATGTCTATGTCATCTTATATAAGTACACAACTACTTAAACAGCTGTGGGGGGTGGGGGAGAGAGGGGGAAGGAGGAGGGTAGGAGAGAGATTCCACAATAGCTGGTTATACTAACCAAAGTATTTACCAAAAAACCCAGATACCAAATGATATCCTAAATAAATAGTTCGTTTTGATGAATATATACAAAGTTCCTGCTATGTTAGTTATCCAAGAATGGCATATCTGTGTCCATGGGTGCAGGAGCAAGTTCACATAAATAAAACAGTGTGGCTTCACTTGCTTCTGCCTCAGTCAGTGGCTCCAGCCGCACTAACTTGCTTTGAGTTGGTTCAGGGTCCAGGCTGCTTTCCAGAAGCTCATCCACTTCTAAGGATTTGTCTAGGGAGGACATGGTTTCAGATGTGGAGTTTCCACCCTCAACAGTTGCACCTGGACTCCCATCAAGGAATGCAAGGAGTGGAAAGGCAGTATATTGAATGAGCTGTTTATCTACACGGGAAGAAAAAGAATACTTCAGAAAGTCACTAATAGTTTACATGCACAGTGTTAATTCCAAAAATTTTAAGTGTACTTTTTACAAAGCAAACCACATTATAAAAATATTTTTGAACAAAATGGTTACTTTTTTAAAAAAACTGGACATACTATTGAAGTGTTGCAAGAAGCAAAGTAAACAATTTATTGTTCAGATTTGTCTGAAACACCAACATTTAATTAGCTTTGTCTTTGCATCTGGTGCAATGCAAATTCTTCACAGTAACTATTTTGGTTCTTGTCATGTTACCAGCACAAAGCAATCAAGCAGATAAGACCTGACTAAACAGGATATTGTTTTAACAAGTACTTCACAATTTTTCCCTCTTGCATCTTTTCAGCTATGAAGCTCTTCCTGCAAAGAAAGCCATGCCATTCGCTGTACTAACCTGATTTGGGCTTAGAACCGTGTGTGTCTTGTGAAGCAGGCTGAGGTCCATTACTCTTTGTAGTTTCTATTCCTTTTGTCTCCAAATGAAAAAAGAAATTGAAGTCAAAACTTAATCTGAAATAGGCTTTAAAAAACCCAGTCTGCATAAGTAACAAAAAGGTTACAACTGGCGAAGCTTGACAAAGTCCACGTAACTATTAAAATAACCTGCATTAGCCTGTAAAAAGATGTTACAACTGTATGGCAACTATTCATGTGGCTTAATGGATGCTGGTCTAGAAAACAACATGAAGTGAAACCCTGGTGAATCCAAATAGAAACTGAGAGATTAACATTGAGGGAGGATTACTGTTCTACAGTTAGAAGTTGGAGGAGCATTAGCTTCACTTTCCTCATCTGTAAAAATGTTAAATACTTCCCCTAGATATCATGGTGATGAACGTAGTATAAAAACCTTATCTCCCCCCCACAATTTGTGCTGTTTTTCCCTTCCAGCTACAAAGCAGAATAGGAATAAATTCAACTGCAGTTTTTGTATCCAACTTAGAGGTTTTATTCACAACAAAATATGAAAATGCTTTGTCACTTCAGTAATGGGCACAGCTAAAGGACAAACTGTTCACCAACCTCCAACTGTATTTGTATTTCTCGCTACTGTGGGCTTTGGAACTTACTTTTGTATTACTGATGTGATCTGTGGGATTCATCTGCACGGAGCTTGTAAAAAGCTGAACAAGACAAAACACCGTTTTAAAATTCCGAACGTTGGTATAAGTATAGGTCACTAAATATATGGGTGTAAATATTTTACTACACTTTATTAATTGTTTATTTTATGCAGTGCCTATAGGATCTGAGCAGGATTGGACTCCCTTTTACAAGTTTGCCATTTTGCGCAAAACATTTGCTAAGGAGAAGCCTAATTGTGGAGTAGACCTATTACATTTTGAACCTGCAGGGCACTGGTAATGCTCACAACACAGCAATGTCAGTACCATGTCTAGCTCAGAACGGTGCTGTATGTTAATCCTGCAGTTTCTGAAACACCAGATTCAGAAAAGTGTGAACTGCCACATAGTTGACCAGTTAAGTGAGAGGAATGATGTAAAGGAAAAATAAGAGAACTACGGCCCCACGGACTGAAACAGCAGTCACCTCATTCATTTGAATTATGAATGTGGCAAAAAATGTCCACTCCTCTCTCTCCCCAGCTGCTTAACTTTGAAACTTTTCATTTGGAAATTAAACCTATGAACACTAACATAGAATTCACAGTTGTACAGCACCTGCCTGGGCATGCATAATTTTTTTCCTGAACAGTACACTTTTCAATATATACAGGCAGCAGCCACTAGCTAAAACTGGATTGCCAGTCCTCTTATTCCCTTCTGTTTCCTCCTACCCAAGTGTGTCATTATTAGGCACAATTTGGAACCATTAGAATACATACTCAATTCAAAATTTTGTGGCCCAGAATATACTTGGCCCTTGAGCCTTGGGAGTGTGATAAAGAGTCAGTCTCCGCTTCCCCATTTACAAAGCAGGTCCTAAAACAGTGGTATTCAAGCTTTTTTTGGCAACCCAGTTGAAGAAAATTGTTGATGCTCACGACCCAACAGAGCTGGGGATGATGGGTGTGGAAGGGGGCGCTGGGGTGGGGTGGGGTTTGGGGTGCAAGAGGGGATCAGGGCTCTGAGCTGCGAGCTCTGGGGTGGGGCCAGGGATGAGGGGGTTGGGGTGCAGGAAAGGGCTCCAGGTGTGTGTGTGGGGGTGCTCGGGGCTGGGGCAGGGGACTGGGGCACGAGCTTACCTCTGGCAGCTCCCAGCCAGCGGCACAGCCAGGGTGCAGAGGCAGGCTTCCTGCCTGTCCTGGCACCGTGCTGCGCCCCAGATAGGGTGACCAGACAGCAAATGTGAAAAATTGGGATGGGGGTGGGTGTTAATAGGAGTCTATATAAGAAAAAACCCAAAATCGGGACTGTCCCTATAAAATTGGAACACCTGGTCTCCCTAGCCCCTGAAGCAGCAAGCAGGTCCAGATCCTAGGCAGAGATGCGCGCAAGCGGCTCCATGCAGCTCTTGCCTGCAGGCAGCACCCCCCCCCCCCCAGCTCCCATTGGCCAGTTTCCAGCCAATGGGAATGCGGAGCCAGCGCATGAAGCCCCTTGGCCCTGCCTACAGGCCGCTTCCAGGTGCGGTGTGGTGTCAGAACAGGTAGGGACTTGTTTTTACTGGCTGGCTGCCAGAGTCCCCGAGTGCTGAGCAAGGTGACCCAGTAACTTGCATTCCGCGACCCACTATTGGGTCGCGACCTGAAAGTTTGCATCCGATGAAGTGAGCTGTAGCTCATGAAAGCTTATGCTCAAATAAATTGGTTAGTCTCTAAGGTGCCACAAGTACTCCTTTTCTTTTTGCGAATACGGACTAACACGGCTGTTACTCTGAGACCTGAACTTTGAAAACCACTGTGCTAGAACTTCTACCTCATGGCTTCAGGCCTGATCCAATCTTTGGTTCCCTTATCCACTTTTGGCCAACTTCACGGAAGTACACAGAGTTCTAGTCAACAGTACCAGTTCTACTAAACATACATAAATTGGTGTAGCAGTTAAAAGAGCATGGACTTCAGGGGCATTTGGAAGCACTATACCAGTACTGAAGCATGCACTATGATTTGTGTTTCCTTCCTCCCCATTTTTTTTTTTTTTTAAGGGAAGAAAAAAAAGTGCCACATTTGCACATGTGGCACAGCTAAAGTAATAAGTGTCAGGAAATACAAAAGATTTCTACATTAATATTAATTCTGCTACTTTGGAGACAAACTTTTGCATATCTGTTTCCTTGTTATAAAGGCTTTATGTTAAAATGTTTAGTATGCAATATACAGGATAAGCAATAAGACTAAATTGTAACTGTAGAAATGTTTGAATTTGATTTTAATTTTATAATTGTGCAGCCTTTAAAGATGCATGAACTTTTTTGCATTAAAACTTTAAACAAAGCTTTATGATACAAATATCCTCTTGAAAAATGAAAAGGAGGACTTGTGGCACTTTAGAGACTAAAATTTATTTGAGCGTAAGCTTTCGTGAGCTACATGCATCACATTCATCAGATGCATCCGATGAAGTGAGCTTTAGCTCACGAAAGCTTACGCTCAAATAAATTTGTTAGTCTCTAAAGTGCCACAAGTCCTCCTTTTCATTTCGCATATACAGACTAACACGGCTGCTACTCTGAAACCTCTTGAGAAATGTGTATCCTATATGATCTTGTTCATTACAAAACAAAAAACAGAGAAAGTTACTAGAAATACATACATCAACCAGAAGATCTGGGTCTATGCTGAACTGTCGTCCTGACAGCATGGCTTGGAAGTCCTCTAAACTGCAATCAATACTGTCAAGATAATCCAATAGCTCAACTCTGGAAGATAGAAAAGAAAGAGGATTTTGTGTTCTGAAATAGCAGCAACATTTCTACTGACCGCATGAAAAGAAAAAAAAAAAAATCAAGTGAGGTGCAGGGTACCTATGAAAATTTGTTATAGAGATACAGAAGCTTTATAATTCAGCCATTGGAATAGGTATATGTAACAGTACCATCATCACTGCTTGTTTAAAACGGCACTGGCAAGTGCTGATACGATATTTCTCTCTGCCTGATGTCAAACAGTTAAGAACGTTTGACAGGATTGTCAATTTATACATCTGACATTCACAAATCAATAGGCTGTGACCCACTCACAACGCTGCTGTTTCCACAATAAAGGAGAGCAGAAGTCACTTTCAGTTAATTAGAATTATTTTTAAAGCTGAAAGTAAATCCTTTTATATTACAAGGCAACAGTACAAAAGTAATCAGATGGTTGCATGCGGGGATGAAAAAGAAGAATGCAAAAGTGATTCAAAAGACAATTAAAAAAGAACACCACATTCCACCAGCAAGTGCTGATTGCAATTAATGTAAGTAAGTTAGTTATTTCCTCTGCTATACAATATATACTCTAAAGACAATGTAGTAGCCTTTAGCTTTTGTTTTTAACTGAAACCATGTAAAAAAAAACAAAAACAAAAAACACCTTTAGAGTGCAATAATAAAAGTCTGTCAGAGGCTTTGAAAAAAAAAAAAAAAAAAAAAAGAGTTCATATCCAGCAAGGAAAAAAAATAAAAATCCATTCTTAAGGTGACCTGCAAGGAGGGAGGGACTGATTTTGTGCCCTTATTTGATTTTTTTTATGATACATAACGAGGACCTGAATGAGCAAAATACACATTACAAAGATGTTTCACATTTAAAATTTAGACTATGTCTATCTAGGCTGGAAGACTATGACCAGAAAACCAGTAAAATGCTGTCATCACAAAAGTAAAGGAAGTGCAAATATAGCATTTGAAAAAAGGGAATCTTAGACTAATAAAAAACAAAGTTTTAAATGTCACCTATTTAACTGAAGTAACATTTTGGATGAAGGAAGGTCTTTAATTTTAACAAATACTTCCACCGTTCAAATTATGGTGCAAGAAGTAACAGTAAATATCCTCAAGACCTCCCCGGAGTAGACCTCTAGCAAAAACAGGAAAGACCAGGATTGCTGATATTTCTATGATAAAAAAACATATAGGACAATATTTTTTAAATAGCTTTCAAGACTTCTTTATATATAGTATTCTGAGTTCTCCGTTTTCACCATTTTTTTTTTTTTTTTTTTTTTAAATTAAAGGAGTTCAGGTTTTACTAATTAACATCTGTGGATTAATCCACTCAATTTTTTCTCCCAGGTACTTATTTTTGTTAAACATTAACGCTTTACACAATTGTTATGTCCTGCAGCTCTGCAGTGTAAAAACACAGCACACACATGGTGAAGGTCAGAAAAATGAAACAACGTTAATATTGTGCTAAGACGTTGCCTTCCCTATTTCTTTGCGTCTGTTTAGTGCGGCGCTAAGTTTAAACAATCTATCCTCCACAGAAAAAGTTAAAAAAAAGTAAACATAGGGTGAAAACATTAATATATGCCTGAATATCAACAAGAAAATCAGTGCTTAGAAATTGTCAATGAAAGTAAAGATGGGAGTGAAAAGGATGCATTGTGCTGCAAGGACTACAGCATTGAGGTCAGGGCTCATGCTGACAGAACAAAAACAAGCATGTTGAAAGCGAATGACACGAAGCAACAAGACGACACAGTCAGGGAAAGTGTGGGACCCTTACTGAATGGGGGAAGTCAACACAGTGACAGATGTGGAAAAAGCTGAAGTACCCAATGCTTTTTTTTTCCCCTCAGTCTTCACAGACAAGGTCAGCTCCCAGACTGCTGCATGGGGAGGGAGTGAGCAGCCCTCAGTGTTAAAAACAGGTTAAAGACTATTTAAAAAAGCTGGATGTGCACAAGTCCATGAGTCCAGATCTAATGCATCCAAGGGTGCTGAGAGAGTTGGCTGATGTGATTGCAGAGCCATTGGCCATTATCTTTGAAAATTCATGGCGATCGGGGGAGGTCCCGGATGATTGGAAAAAGGCAAATATAGTGCCCATATTTAAAAAAGGAAAGAGAGAGAACCCGGGGAACTACAGACTCACTTCAGTCCCCGGCAAAATCATGGAGCAGATCCTCGAGGAATCCATTTTGAAGCACTTGGAGGAGAGGAAAGTGATCAGGAACAGTCAGCATGGATTCACCAAGGGCAAGTCATGCCTGACCAACCTGACTGCCTTCTATGAGGAGATAACTGGCTCTGTGGAGATGGGGAAAGGGGTGGATGTGATCTTGACTTTAGCAAAGCTTCTGATATGGTCTCCCACTGTATTCTTGCCAGCAAGTTAAAAAAAGTATGGATTGGATCCAAAGTGGACAGAAAGCTGGCTAGATTGTCAGACTCAACAGGTAGTGATCGGCTCGATGTCTAGCTGGCAGCTGGTATCAAGCGGAGTGCCCCAGCGGTTGGTGCTGGGGCTTGTTTTGTTCAACATCTTCATCAATGATCTGGGTGATGGGATTAATTGCACCCTTAGCAAGTTCACAGATGACACTAAGCTATAGGGACAGGTAGATACACTGGAGGGTAGGGATAGGGTCCAGAGTGACCTAGACAAATTGGAGGATTGGGCCAAAAGAAATCTGAGGAGATTCAACAAGGACAAGTGCAGAGTCCTGCACTTAGGAAGGAAGACTCCCATGCACCGCTACAGGCTGGGGACTGACTGGCTAAACAGCAGTTCTGCAGAAAAGGACCTGGGGAATACAGTGGACGAGAAGTTGGATATGAGTCAGCAGTGTGCCCTCATTGCCAAGAAGGCCAATGGCATATTGGACTGTATTAGTAGGAGCATTGCCAGCAGATAGAGGGAAGTGATTATTCCTCTCTATTCGGCATTGGTAAGGCCACACCTGAAGTACTGCGTCCAGTTTTGGTCCCCCCCACTACAGAAGGGATGTGGACAAATTGGAGAGTGTCCAACGGAGGGCAACGAAAATGATTAGGGGACTGGGGCACATGACTTATGAGGAGAGGCTGAGGGAACTGGGGTTATTTAGTCTGCGGAAGAGAAGAGTGAGCAGGATTTGATAGCAACCTTCAACTACCTGAAGGGGAGTTCCTAAAGAGGATGGAACTAGGCTGTTCTCAGTGGTGGCAGAAGACAGAACAAGCAGCAATGGTCTCAAGTTGCAGTGGGGGAGGTCTAGGCTGGATATTAAGAAACACGATTTCGCGAGGAAGGTAGTGGAATCTCCATCCTTAGAGGTTTTTAAGGCCCGGCTTGACAAAGCCTTGGCTGGGATAATTTAGTTGGTGTTGGTCCTGCTTTGAGTAGGGGATTGGAATAGATGACCTCCTGAGGTCTCTTCCAACCCTAATATTCTATGATTCTAAGAAAGTGAGCTTCAGGATAAACAGTCAATACCAGGAGCTTTCACCAGGGCTTCCATGAAAGAGAAGATTGTGTCAATGAATTTGTGTGTGCTCTTTGTTTCACTGGACAACCACTCTTAATTGCAGAGGGGCCTACTGGTGACGCTGTGTGACAATACTGTCTACAGCCGCAAAAACCCTTCCTAATGCAGACAACCTCACTCGTAAGTTTCTAAAAGAAAAATGACAGTGCTTTAGTATATAAACAGATAGAATGAATTAATGGGAATGTGGTGTCTAGATTGATTTTTGACAAATCTTCTGATGCTTTGGTCTATCCAATTCTTGGACTTTTGTTTTCGTTTTTTATTTCACGGACATGTTTGAAATGTACCAACAAATGTGGGAAAATGTGGCCACAACGAACACAGATTCTGCTTCTGACATGGCTAAGTTTGCATGGGAGATTAAACTCAATCAGAAACCGGAGCTGCTACACATTGCCTATCCTGCTCATCTGACTACTGTTGTGTGGTGTCAGCAGCTACTGTTACAGAAGAAATGAAAGACGTGAAATCTTAGATCTTTGGATTTGGGGCCATTTTCAAAAATGTGAACAAGCTGACGACTTTGCTTTACATAGTGTGAAATGAGTGCAGAGCTGACTGCCAATTACCTACCCCTGTTGTGCCACATTGGTGGATGAGCTTATACTTCGCTGCTTGTCATGTAAATAACGTGTGGACTGTGCTATGCTTCTCTAGATCATCTTGAGTTTGTTGGTTCTAAAGCAGACCCTGAAAAAACTGAAAGAAAATGACCACCAGATTCTGTGCATCCAGGCAATGTTCGTTGTTGAAAACTTGGAAACTCTGTGGGACATGTAGAAAACACTGGAGTTTTCTCCAACTACTGCCAACATGTTTGCTAATGCAGATGTTTACTAGATCCTGACAATCAAAATCTCAGCTGAATTGAGCACAAAAGCTGCAGGAGAAACATACGGTGAGAAAACCCAGCTGTTTCTGGAAATCATTCTGATTCCAGAACATGAAAAAAGTTTTTTTAAAAAAAGTTCAAAACCTTCAACACAGTGCTCAGTGAGAAATGGGAGACCATTGCCCATAATTTGAACCCCGCAGTGTTTGGTGCCAAAGATCCTTTTTGGAATCCTCAAGGTGAATTTTGCAATAGACTACGACCATTATGCCAGAGTGTTCCAGCCATTTGCTCCTGAAGATGACATTTCAAATCTGAAAAGGGACTTTACTACGGACATGAATGTGCCTAACCCTGACAATGTGAAACTTAATGTACTGGCTTTTAATGTACTGGCTTTTTGGAATAGTCATCAAGACACTTCCCAACTTCAGCAAAGGGGCACGGTGAGCTTTGAGTGTGCCCCCTGGATATATTGATGCATTTTCAAAGTTGGACTACCTCTAAGACAAAAAGAGGCTCCACATGAGTGAGGATACTTCAAAGAAAATTATGCGAGCATACGTAAACCAAGATTTGTGGAAAAACTACTAGCTCTGAGAAAGGCAAAAAGCATCTTTGAACATAGAGTTTCAGTTATACTGTAGTAAAATGTGCATATTATGAAAGGGTTTTTTTGTTTTTCCTTTTGCCCAGATTAGTTATTTTTTTTAAAACCCATTTCATCTCTGTTTTAATGTTTGGGAAAAAAAACACTAACACATTCCTAAAGTGTTTTTTTTTCTTTTTAAACAAATAAACTGAAAACATGGAACACTATTTATATACACCATAAAGCAGCAAAAGAGCACAAATTCAATCTTTGAAGAATCCTTTGCAGAGCCCCTAAGAGTCTTTCAGTGAAAGTAGTTAAAGACGCAGTTGATGAATGTATCAACTATAACTTAGTCAATTGTCTTAAACGCATCAAAGTTACTCACTTTCCAAGAAGGTTGATGTTCTGTGAAATTACTCCATTCTCACTGAGTATGGAATCCATCATTGAGACAGGGTCTTCTGCAGTAAGAGTTGACTGGTTGTTCAGTTGAACAGCACTAGACATGAGAGGGCTTGTACTGTCACTGACAGGACTGAGGGGACCACTGGCTGAGATAGTGACTGGTTCGATGTTTTTATCCCCCTGAATTACAGGGATGTTGTCATCCTCATTATCATCTTCTACAATTACAATATCAGGCGAATGACTACAACTGCAATACATAAAACAGACCATAAATGGGTTAAACTCTGAAGAGGCAACAAACTACCTCCTTCAAAGTTGTGCTATAAGGATTAAGTAGCTGCAAAGCACTCTGAATATGTAAACAGTGGCTAACTCTTTAGTTAAGGGAGTCTAGACTTCCATTCTAAGCCCCATTTTAACCTCTCACCATCTCCTCAAAGTTTTATGGCAGTAACAAAAACCATGTTTAAAATACAGTAAAAAGAATCTCAAGAAACTGGAAAAAAGATTAAGCAGCTAATGACCATCTTTAATCGAAAATATTTGGTTTTAAAATTTCCCTGTTCTCTTAATTTTAATATAACTTTCTCAGCAAAAGTAGGTTAGAAGGACAACTCCAAGCTTCATATTCAGATGAAGCTTGTTAGGGGACAGTTACAGGGCATTTTCCAGGGATTAAATACTTCAAAATCATTAAGGAATCTTAATTCTTCTGGACTGGAACTAGAAAGGATGAAGGTATCAGGCTAGAGAAAACCATTTTTATTTTACTTCATGCCTGTTTGCTACTATTTTCTAATTCTGTAGGATTAAGTTTTACAGGACCAGGAGAGAGGGGAGGAAAAAAAACCAAAAACAAAAACACAACACCTTAGAGGAACATCAATAGGTGGTTATGAGAGAAGGTGGGTACTAAGAATGGGAACTGAACATGGGGCTGGTGAAGAGAAGCCAATCTTGTCATGGCTGATGAGCTTAATTAGGCTCATTGGGCAGTTTAAGCATTTAAGTCTCACAGATGTAAGGGCGAATAGGATCCTGCGAAGTGTACTCTTCTCCCCTTTACTACATTCTAATGCTCCCCTGTCCCTATGCAAAGGATCCCAGAAATGAAAAAACCCTGCCCCACAACTCTCACAATGTTCCACATCTCATTATTATGAAGCAGGTCACAGACAGTGAAGAATCTTTTCCCTCCATGATGCCAGGGAGAAATTTTCACAAGTGTTTAAAGTACTAAGGAAATTTCACACTTTTAAATGGGTATTTTTTCCAAAGATTAATCTTCACTCAACTTATATTTTAAAAAAAGAGCATTAGAAACCCAATAACTACAACACTAAGATTTTTTTAAGTTACTTAAATTACTGATGTGTACTCCCACTTAATGACATTTTTCTGTGTGTGTAGGGGGCGGCACGGGGGGCGCAGAGAGAAAGCATCCATTTGCCAAAACCAAAACAGTAGTTTAAGTCTCAGGCAACAAAATCTGGATTTCAAATCCATAAAGCATAAAATTATACACTATTATGCAGTGTAAACCAAGGGCAACATTGGGAGACAATCCTTCAGCCAGAAGGGCTGGAGTGATCATCTGCTTTTACCTGAGAGTGTACTATAAAGACAGGTGTGGACAACAGGTAAAGTATGTAGCACAGAATTAAGGAGTAAAATGGGGGAAATGTACACAAGTTGACCCTTGAATTATAGAACTGAGAAGGCTGGAGGGCTTTACAGTCTCTAAAATAGTGAAGAAATCAATGATGGTGGTTTGCAGTCAACAAAAAATGACTGGAATGTTCAGAGGGCAGCATTTACACTTGGTAGAGGTAGCACATGACAACTACCCTCAACAGTATAAAAAACATTCAACTAGGGGGGTTCCAATCTTGTGCTAAGGAAGTAAAGACCAAGAAATTAGAATAGCATACAGATGGCACTTCTAGAAAAGTAGTATATGCCCCAGTGGTCCTTCATTTTTAAATGTTTTATTTTAGCTGAATTCTTATCCTAGCCACACTAAGCTACAACTGCAGATTTGTTCTGTGAAGCCAGTCCACAGGCCTGGAGTGCACAGGATTTGCATATGTATAGTAACTTTCAGTAACTAATATATGATTCAAAATCGCATACCTGCACTTTGATTAAGACTGCTTCCTTTACTGAAATGGAATTATACAAGATATAGCTAAATTGTATTGTGTAGATCTGAATTAGATTTTAAGGTTAGGATCTCCCTGTCTATACTGAAGTACTGAGTGCCTTCTGTACTCAAAAATATTTCTTACTTGGAAGAGTCTGACGTAGCATCCTCATTTGTTTCTGGAGTAATGGGAGCATTTTCTTCTTCACCCATAGTATTTTCTTCCTCACCAATATCATCAGTGACATCATAAATAATGATGTCATCTGAAATCTGCTCCCTCTGCTCTAGTCCCTCAGTTCTGCTGAGTGGTACCTGAGAATTATAAAAGCACAACTACTGTAAAGATAAAAAGAATCAAATTTTCAAACTAAAAATCAGACCCAAATATAATACTTCAATTAAGAGCCCTAACTGAATACCTAATTTTAAAAAAAGTTCTAGATATCCTAGGAAAACGCTTAAGACACAAGACACTTTTCCACACAGATTTATATTCATATTTTAATTATTTGGCATAAATAATTTTGTAACAGAACATTTAAACAATTAGGTATATAGCTGTAAATTTTGTTGAGTGATTAACTACTTTCATAAAATAAACTCAAGATGATAACAGTTAAAATCCACCAAAGATCAGACAATGTAAAACAAAATAAGCCAGAAACCTTGGAGAGTGATACAAAAATATATCAACACTGTAAATCAGCAAGAACAGTGTCAAAACAAAAGCTGGAAACAAACACACATTACAATGGAAATGGTTTAACTACCATGAAAATAGTTCATTGGCACACAGCTGTTATTCACTTCAAAACACTCTTCTCCCCCTCTTTTGCCTCACTTTTAGCTAATATAGCACAACTGCAGCCACTATAGGTCACTCCTGTTAATACTTGTTCACCTTTCTCCATCCCTCCAGTTGCCACATGAACAAATAATGTCCACTTCAAAATCAACTTACATGATGGTTTTTGTCAGCTGCTTCTTTGACGATCTGCTGAAACATAGTGGACTTCGGAGGTCCATTGGTATTCAGAAGTAGTGGCCTAAACCGGGAGGGGGTGGGGGAGAGAAATCAGTAGCATGAACACAACTAAAGCATGAAAAAATACTTCTAAAGAGAAAAGCAGCCCAGCAAAAGAAACCCGTATTCGCTGGTTAACATTTACAAAATTATTTTTTTCAATACCGTACTTACCGTTTGCGTTTTAGACTCACTAGCTGGTTATTCTGCACCAGAGTAACAATGAACTGTACAATCTACAAGAAAAGGAAGATAAGTAAACACTACGATGCGAGGTTTTGTCAAAAACAAACAAACAAACAAAAAAACACACCCCCAAAAAACCAAAACCAAAACAAAAAAACCCAAACAAACCCACAAACAAAACCAATAGTAGCCCACAGTAGTAAAACTACAAAGTTTATCATACTTAGAATCATAGACTTAGGAGGGACTGCAAAGGTCACCTAGTCTAACCTGCCAAGATTCAGGATTTGTGCCTAAACCATCCAAGACAGATGGATATCGAGCTTCCTTTTGAAAACCTCCAGTGAAAGAGCTTCCACAACTTCCCTAGGCAGTCTGTTCCATTATCCCCCGTTATTACAGTTAAGAAGTTTTTCCCTGAGATTTAATCTAAATCTTCAACCCATTGTCTCTTATCCTGCCCTCTGTGGCAAGACAGAACAACTTTTCTCCATCTTTTTTATGGAAGCCTTTCAAGTATTTGAAGACCATTATCACATCCCTCTTCAATCTCTTATTTTCCAAACTAAACATAATTCCCACAGTTCCTTTAGCCTTTGCTCTCATGGCTTGCATTCCATTCCTTCCAGTATTTTTGTCACTTGCTTCTGGATCCTGTCCAGTTTCTCCACATCTGTCAAATATAAACGGAAGGGTAAATACCTTTAAATCCCTCCTGGCCAGAGGAAAAACCCTTTCACATGTAAAGGGTTAAGAAGCCAAGACAACCTTGCTGGCACCTGACCAAAATGACCAATGAGGAGACAAGATTCTTTCAAAGCTGGAGTGGGAGGGGAACAAAGGGTTCTCTCTATCCGTGTTCCTTTTGCCAGGACCGGAGCAGGAACGCAGGTCAGAACTGCTGTAAAAAGTCAGTAAGCAATCTAGCTAGATATGAGTTAGATTCTGTTTTGTTTAAATGGCTGATAAAAAAAAGTTGTGCTGAATGGAATTTACATTCCTGTTTTTGTGTCTTTTTGTAACTTGAGGTTTAGCCTAGAGGGATTCTCTATGTTTTGAATCTGATTACCCTGTAAGGTACTTACCATCCTGATTTTACAGAGGTGATTCTTTTACTTTTTCTTCAATTAACATTCTTCTTCTAAGAACCTGATTGCTTTTTCATTGTTCTTAAGATCCAAGGGTTTGGGTCTGTGTTCACCTATGCAAATTGGTGAGGATTTTTATCAAGCCTTTCCCAGGAAAGGGGGTGTAGGGCTTGAGGAGACTTGGGGGGAAAAAGACGTTTCCAAGCGGGCTCTTTCCCTATTATGTTTGTTAGATGCTTGGTGGTGGTGGCAGCAAATAAAGTCCAGGGACAAAAGGTAAAATAGTTTGTACCTTGGGGAAGTTTTAACCTAAGCTGGTAAAAATAAGCTTAGGGGGTTTTTTCATGCAGGTTCCCACATCTGTACCCTAGAGAACTTCTCTGGGTAAGCCATAAGAGAAGAACATTCCAGTAGATTAACTGAAAAAAGGTACAGGTATGGATGATATCAACGGTACAGGCTGCATACACAGATAATGATGGAGTTGGTGAAATGCAGCTATGTAGACACGGAAAGACAAGAAAGGTTAACTAAACTCACTGAAAGAAAAGGAGTACTTGTGGCACCTTAGAGACTAACCAATTTATTTGAGCATAAGCTTTCGTGAGCTACAGCTCACTTCATCGGATGCATACTGTGGAAAGTGTAGAAGATCTTTTTATATACACACAAAGCATGAAAAAATACCTCCTCCCACCCCACTCTCCTGCTGGTAATAGCTTATCTAAAGTGATCACTCTCCTTACAATGTGTATGATAATCAAGGTGGACCATTTCCAGCACAAATCCAGGGTTTAACAAGAACGTCGGGGGGGTGGGGGGGGTGTAGGAAAAAACAAGGGGAAATAGGCTTGAATAGAGACTGGGAGTGGCTAAGTCATTATGCAAGGTAACCTAAGTTAGTTAATTGTATCCAATTTGCAAATGAATTCCAATTCAACAGTTTCTCGCTGGAGTCTGGATTTGAAGTTTTTTTGTTGAAGAATTGCAACTTTCATGTCTGTAATAGCGTGACCAGAGAGATTGAAGTGTTCTCCGACTGGTTTATGAATGTTATAATTCTTGACATCTGATTTGTGTCCATTTATTCTTTTACGTAGAGACTGTCCAGTTTGACCAATATACATGGCAGAGGAGCATTGCTGGCACATGATGGCATATATCACATTGGTGGATGTGCAGGTGAACGAGCCTCTGATAGTGTGGCTGATGTTGTTAGGCCCTGTGATGGTGTCCCCTGAATAGATAGGTGGGCACAGTTGGCAACGGGCTTTGTTGCAAGGATAGGTTCCTGGGTTAGTGGTTCTGTTGTGTGGTATGTGGTTGGTGGTGAGTATTTGCTTCAGGTTGGGGGGCTGTCTGTAGGCAAGGACTGGCCTGTCTCCCAAGATTTGTGAGAGTGTTGGGTCATCCTTCAGGATAGGTTGTAGATCCTTAATAATGCGTTGGAGGGGTTTTAGTTGGGGGCTGAAGGTGACGGCTAGTGGCGTTCTGTTATTTTCTTTGTAAGGCCTGTCCTGTAGTAGGTGACTTCTGGGAACTCTTCTGGCTCTATCTGTTTCTTCACTTCCGCAGGTGGGTACTGTAGTTGTAAGAATGCTTGATAGAGACCTTGTAGGTGTTTGTCTCTGAGGGATTGGAGCAAATGCGGTTGTATCGCAGAGCTTGGCTGTAGACGATGGATCGTGTGGAGTGGTCAGGGTGAAAGCTGGAGGCATGTAGGTAGGAATAGCGGTCAGTAGGTTTCCGGTATAGGGTCGTGTTTATGTGACCATTGTTTATTAGCACTGTAGTGTCCAGGAAGTGGATCTCTTGTGTGGACTGAACCAGGCTGAGGTTGACGGTGGGATGGAAATTGTTGAAGCCATGGTGGAATTCCTCAAGGGCTTCTTTTCCATGGGTCCAGATGATGAAGATGTCATCAATATAGCGCAAGTAGAGTAAGGGCATTAGGGGACGAGAGCTGAGGAAGCGTTGCTTTAAGTCAACCATAAAAATGTTGGCATACTGTGGGGCCATGCGGGTATCCATAGCAGTGCCGCTGAGACATACTAAAATAGTTTTTGATACTGAATGTTTAGGACACTTACAACCGAAGGCCTAATCTCATTTGTTCAAGCAAGGCACATATAACTATTCTGCTACTTCAGCACTAGCCTCCACTGCACAGATTGCTTACTGTATGGTTGTCTTATGATGTGCAAATAGAAGCAAAGACCACATGTACACAGTTTTTACCTGCTGCCCAACCAGGGTATAAAACTAGGTCCCTAAAAGGTTAGACCAGTGATCTAACCTGGATGTACCATCTACAGCTTCCGTTCAACAGGCTCTTCTACTAGTGACATTAAACTACTGTATCTTGCAAATACTTCCAACAAGCAATTTCACAAGTTCACAGGAATGATCAGTGTTGTACGAAAGAGATCCTACCAACAACAAGAATATGAGTATCTTACTGAACCCCCCCACAGTAAATGCTCTATAGGTACAACATGGCAGAGATGTGATCTAACACAGGATTTCAAGTTATTTTACTAGGTAGTTTCACATGAAATTTGTGAACTGGAGGCTGTCAAAGAAATTCCCAGCAAAAACATCTTCAGAAGAGAAAAGTATTCTGTAACAAAAATGAACACAATTCACTGTCAAGTCCAAAAATCAAGAGACCCAGATGCCACATGGGAAAGAGTAAAAAAGTGAATGTTCTCTCAAATGCTCCAATATTTTACTACTCCCACAGGAACATGTGGTACAAAACACAGCTCACATTTGCTTCATTTTCTGCTCTTTAAGAAACTACTTTTAAAATTTGCTATTTACAAAAATATAGTTTTGCTTCTTTTCTTGGCAACTGATATGCTGTAAAAATAGGAATAAAGTATTTTGTTTGACTATTTTATCAGTTTCACAATTTTTTAAAATAAAAGTTCGATAAGTATTTGCTTCTATATCCTACCTACCACCAAATCTACTGATCTTCCTCTAAAAAACCCAAAATCCTATTCCTTGAGACCTTGGAATCCTGTCCACCATTGTAGCTTTGAGTTGACAGCTACATTTTTAATCTTTAACTACATACTATATGGCTTAATTCAAATTAACCTTGTAATTGTATTTCATTTTCAGCATCAATGAACCAGGTCATGCTGACATCAGCTAATAAGTGACCAAAAACATTACTTCGTTCCTAAAATGTATTTTAGAATTTAATCACTTCAATTGCTGCTAGTGCATCAAGTTATTCACACATAATTCTGCTGGGGATTCTACCAATGGAGGCATCTCCAAAACTAGGGAGGGAGGGGAAGAAGCCAATTTAAAGTTGCCCTGGAGAGGGCTTTCCTAGGAAAGTAAAGAGGCAAACACGATGGCATCCCTGTAATCCTTCAGTCTCTTTATAGATGGCCACATGCTGAGTTAACGAAGATTAAAGATCTTACTATTTTAAAGAAAACTAGATTTCACATAGCATAGACTGAGGTAGTCAGAGTAAGGACAACATAAATCAGCCTGTGCACATAAAATATATCTAATCAGATAGAAGCAGCTGTATAATCCGCAAATTAAGTCTTACCTTTCGAATAACCTGTTGCTGCTGCAAGTGTTTTGCTCTCAATTCTGCCACTTCCCTCCAAAGAGATTCATTTTCCCTGTTTCAACAAAAGTGATTTAGAAAGCTAAACTCAAACTTAAGAAAAAAAGCCCTTACGTTAATACAGTTTCACAAAAAAAAAAAAAAAAAGGTCAGGCTCTTTAAGACAATTCACAAAGTTATACATCCTTCCTATGAAGTACCATCGGCAGAAGCCTTGGAAGAAAGTTACATAGCACAGAACTCAAAGCAGCCCATGGGAATGGTCTGATTAGAGCTGGGGAAAATTTGAAAAAATAATATATTTGCCATAAAGTGCTGTTTTGGTCAACCCAAAACTATTCACAGATCTGATGCAAATTACCCAAATAATTTCAGCCAGAAGTATGGGTGGCAGTGATGCCTCTCCTGTAAGTTTTAGCTCAAACAGTTAGGATACTTGTCTGGGCTATGGGAGATCCCTCCAGTTCAGTTCCCCTTCCCGTCTGATATGGAGCAGGGATTTGAACTGCAGCGTGGGAGACCAGAGAAGAGTGCCCTAACCCCTGGGATACAGGGCAACGTGGAGCCAGCATGTCTCAACTCTCCCGTCAAAGCTGTTCCACTTTGTATAAAATACCTGAACAGTCACCAGGTCAGAGACAGAGTGAGTATTCTAATGCCTGAATGTTAGGGCATTCACATTGATGGTAGGAGACCAAGTACATGCCCCTGTTCCAGTAATGAATTTATACACTGTGAAATAGCTTCAACAGGACAGACGGAGATCCACACCAGAATATGCAATAGCCCAGTGATAAGAGCACTGTCATGCAATACACGAGACCCAATTTCAAATTGCTGTTCCATATCAGGCTGAGGGGGAAATGAACCCTTGTCTCCCAATACTAGGTGAGTGCCCTAGCCACTAACAGCTAAAGGTTATAAGAGAGACAATACCACCTCCCTCCTGCCATTTTGTGAATCTAGCCCTTCTATTCCTTTGTTTTGATGCTAAAAACTGTCTGGAAACAAAATGGTTCATTTCAGGACATACACAACATTTTCTTCAACTCCAAACAAAATTTGCTGAGTTTTTCAATTTGCCAAAGATTCTGTTCAACCCTTTTTTATTTCTTTGGAACTACCAGTGAACCAAAACCAGTTATCCTTCCTCATCAAATTATCTCTCTTCAGCTGTTATTCTATAATGTATTCTCTCCAAATTAATTATACCTTCTAAAGATTTAAAAAAAAAAAATATGAAGTCTGAGTTTCTGGGGGAATAGACAGCAGTCAAAGGGAATAAGAACCGACATGAAGAAGCAGCTGTCTATCTCAAATTGCCAGTTTGCCGACTGGAAATTTACAGAGAAGTACCCACTGTGATTAAGGCTACGTTTTAGTTATGAGCATTTTTAGTAAGAGTCACGGACAGGTCATGGGCAGAAAACAAAAATTCACAGCCTGTGACCTGTCCATGACTTTTACTATATACCCCTAAGTAAAACTTGGGCTGTGGGTGCTTGTGGGAGAGAAGAGACATGGTCCAGGACTCCTGTGGGAGCTGGTACGGAACCTCCACTGGTGATGGCGGTTGGTAGGGCTGGCAGGGGCTCCCTACCCAGCTCCACATGTCCCTGCGGCTCCCAGCTAAAAAAAAAAACCCAGTTCATTGCACGTTAACCAATAAACGGAAAACCATTTTTTAAAATATATTTGGATATTTTCAAATATTGTGATTTCAATTGCAACACAGAATACAAAGTGTACAGTGCTAACTTTGTATTTATTTTTTACAAAGATTCATATGTCCCTTCATACTTCAACCATGATTCCAGAGGATGTGCGTCCATGCTGATGACGGGTTCTGCTAGATAACAACCCAAAGCAGTGCAGACCAACGCATGTTCATTTTCATTATCAGACTCAAATACCACCAGCAGAAAGTTGATTTTCTTTTTTGGTGTTGCGGGTTCTGTAGTTTTCGCATCACAGTGTTGTGCTTTTAAGACTTCTGAAAGCATGCTCCACACTTTGTCCCTCTCAGATTTTGGAAGGCACTTCAAATTCTTAAACCTTGGGTCGAGTGCTGTAGCTAGCTTTAGAAATTTCACATTAGTACCTTCTTTGCATTTTGTCAAATCTGCAGTGAAAGTGTTCTTAAATGAAGAACATGTGCTGGGTCATCATCAGACTGTTAGAACATGAAATATATGGCAGAATGCAGGTAAAACAGCAGGAAACATACAATTCTCCCCTCAAGGAGTTCAGTCAGATTTAATTAATGCATTATTTTTGGAATGAGTGTTGTCAGCATGGAAGCATGTCCTCTGGAATGGTGGCCAAAGGATGAAGAGGCATACGAATGTTTAGCATATCTGGCACGTAAATACCTTGCAATGCCAGCTACAAAAGTAGCATGTGAATGTCTGTTCTCACTTTCAGGGGACATTGTTAATAAGAAGCGGACAGCATTATCTCCCCTAAATGTGCACAAACTTGTTTCTCTTAGTGATTGGCTAAAAAAGAAGACTGAGTGGACTTGTAGGCTCTAAAGTTTAACACTGTTTTGTTTTTTAATGTAGTTATGTAACAAAAAAAAATCTATATATGTAAATTCCACCTTCACGATAAAGAGATTATACTACAGTACTTGTATGAGATGAATTGAAAAATACCATTTCTTTTATCATTTTTAAAGTGCAAATATTTGTAATCAAAAATATAAACGAGCACTGTACACTTTCTATTTTGTGTTGTAATTGAAATCAATGTATTTGAAAATGTAGAAAGATATCCAAAAATATTTAATACATCTCAACTGATATTCTGTTTAACAGTGCGATTAATTGCAATTTTTTTAATTGCGATTAACTTTGAGTTAATCACGTGAGCTAACTGCGATTAATTGACAGCCCTAGCTAACAGAGATCAAAAGAGATGCTAATGTTGTTGTTTTCACTATATATATATATATATATATATATATATATATATATATATATATATCTCGCCTCTACGTAAGAGCTATAGTATTACATTGCATATACCCCTGTAATTACAGTTACAATATGTATGCTCCAGTAATTAGATAACCCTAGATTAAAGTGTGTGTTAATATGAGAATGTATTCAGGTGTTCAATTAATGAAAACTAGTGAAATATCCTAGTTTGCGATTACATAATTGCAAACGTTTGTATAACCCTGTAACTAAATCACTCAGAGATCGTGTGAAATGCTAATGAAGAATTTAAGGATGGTAACAGGAAATGTTAATTTCAAACAAAGTGGCCATGGAAGGAATAAAAGCCTTTGTCAGATTGTGATCTGTAAGCAGCAGCTATAAAATGGATTTCA
Source organism: Caretta caretta (assembly GCF_965140235.1). Taxonomy (NCBI): domain Eukaryota; kingdom Metazoa; phylum Chordata; order Testudines; family Cheloniidae; genus Caretta; species Caretta caretta. The sequence continues at coordinate 94,625,807 of NC_134208.1, read as the reverse complement.
AAGAATGATCCTTTATCTCTGGACAGTTTGGATTCGAACAGGGTAGAGTAACTTAAGACAATGGAGATCCCCAGAATTATTCTTGGTAGCCCTGAAAGATTTTTGGGAAACTGGCAAAAAAAGACATTTCTGCTATCTTTTTGGATTTATGAACTTCGACTCACTTGTTATTATACGTTACCTGCTTTAATTTCTCAACACCACATTTTTGTTAAGCTAATATATCTAGAGTTAGTTTACTATTGAATTGGCTGCCAGCAGTGTCTTTGGTGTCAGATCTGAAATACTAACTGATTTGGGGTAAATGACTGATCCTTTGTAATTGAGAGTTTCATAAACATACAGCTAAGGGTAGCATAAAATTCCTCCTGGGTAGCTGTATTGAATCTTTACCTGTAAGGGGTAAAAAGCTCAAATAACCTAGTTGGCACCTGACCAAAAGGGCCAATGAGGAGGAAGATACTTTCAAATCTGGGGAAGATGGGGGGGGAGGGAAGGGGAGGAGAGAAGAAGGGTTGTTTGTGCTCTTTGTTTGTTCCCTCTCTGGATGGGGAGAAAAAAAAAAAGAGACCAAGCAGGTGAAACATCTCCCCACATCTGTACCCCAGAGTGGGGAGGGAACCCTGACAGGGAGTAGCCTCATGAGGTGTGATTTCTGGTTTATGTAATCATTATCACTGAGTCCAGTTTGTCTGGGTGGCAAGGCTGGAGAGCCTAAGAGGACTGTCTGTGACTCCATGGTAAGACAGGTATAGTGATCCAGGAGTGCACTTTGTTACCACCTTGGTGAAATCTAATTATAGAACATGCTACCAGTTTGGAACATCTGCCCTTGTTTTCCGACAGTCTGTCCTGAGATAGTCACTCTCAGGGGATGAGCCACTCCAGAGAGGTGTCACTCACTGACATTAATAAGTGGCAGGTTTAAATAAAACAGAAGGAAGAACTTCACACAATGCATAATCAACCTGTAGAACATGTTACCAGGGGATGTTGTGAAGGCCAAAAGTATAACTGGGTTCAAAAAACAATTAGATAAGTTCATGGAGGACAGGTCCACTAATGGTTATCACCCAAGATGGTCAGGGATGCAACCCCATGCTCTGGATGTCCCCAGGCCTCTGACTGCTAGAAGCTGGGACTCTAGATGACAGGGGATGGATCACTCGATAATTGCCCTGTTAATTCCCTCTGCTGTATCTGGCACTAGCCACTATCCAAAGACAGGATACTGGGTTAGATGGACCATTCCTCTAACCCAGTATAGCCATTCTTATTTTCTTAATTCCAAACTACAGAGCTATCCAATCATTTTTGCCACTAATTTTTATAGAGTGTAAATATCAGCTATTTTTAAGAACTATAGTATTCCCACTTATGGTTGCTATGGGTTTAGTAATTCTAACCTATTTTAATCTCTGTAGAAATTAGCAGAAGCATCAATGACAAGGCTATTTAGAGTGCAAAGCTTTAGCAGAGTAAAAGTAAACGGATAGCTGAAACTTCTGAACTGTTTAAACCATAGTATCCAAATTCTAGCATGATACTAGGAGACTCAGAAAAACTTCAGAAGCGTGTTCTGAGTCAATTTTTTTTTTAAATCATCAATAGAGCACATCTTTCTGGGAATTTAACAGTGGAGGAATGAAGTAATAGTAAAAAACATTACATAAATCACGTTCAAACAACTGGTAGGAATGTACCACAAAATTTAGCTCCGTCTCCCAAACTCGAGAATCAAAATCACTACTTACAATATAAAACTTCATAACACTAATCTTCAAATCTCCTATTTTGAAAGGCAAGTATGATTATTCATCCTAAGTATTTTAAAATTCTAATAGAGTTTAATTGCCACTGCTCAATCACCAACTCACATGACTGATAAGTTGTGTACATTTTATTTCTGTAAAAATTCTATTTCCATTTAAATTCTCTTTCCCAAATAAACATGAGAAGTATTTAAAATTAAATCTGATCTTTTTGCAAAACAACTTTTATACACTGCAGCAGTCTCACAACCAAGCCCCAATAACACATGCGAAGAGTAGGACTTTAAACACCAATGTCTTTCTTACTAGATTTGCAGCTTCAAATTGATCAAATTTATTGTCTGAAGCGCTATTTGTGAATACTAATGCAAGTTAACAGTTCTCTCACAAAGTAATATTTACCTCTTTAAGGCAGACAGCCTGGATTCAATGGTCTCATGTTTAATTTGCACCTTCTGAGCACTGCTTATGATTTTGGACAGGTCTTCCTGACGGATTTTATTTTCTTCGGGTCTTGAAGAGGAAACCTTTAAAAGTAAAAAACACATGATGCAATATGAAATTCTGAATGCTAAATGTTATTTCTCTCCTACTACTACTCAAAATAAATTAGTAGTTATGAAACAGGCTGAATACTCAGCACTAGAAATCACTTTTATTTATCCTGGAATGTCATACTATATATTTTGATAATTTCTACATCACTGAGCATGTTTAAAAATTAAAAATTGTAAAACTAGTATATTTACAGTTTTCTCCCCTTTACCAAAGTTGACTTGTATTTAAAAAAAAGTCAAAGGTTTATAAACACACAGTTCTATTCTACTCTATACAGGTTCTTCCATAGCCATCATCACTGTGGCACCCAAGCACCTTCCAGTGTCATATTAAGTGACATACATAATATCTTATCCTCTCCCCAGGGGAATCACTGCATGTTTTTTTAAAAAAGTAAACTGTGCTATATATTTATATTGGTGAATGCAAGAGCAAAATAGTACAATTTGTAGTTGGAACAAAAAAAAAGCACAACTTTTATAAAAATTTAAGAATAAATTTGTTTTGTAATTTTCTCATCCCTTCAGTGGGCTGCTGATTTACTATAATGAATAATTAAGGAAAAATAAAAAACAGTGAAAGACATATATATACACACACACACAAACACGTCTCATTCACTGTTTTTTATATATAAAAAACAAGAGGGGATTACTTTGAAGAAGCGCAAATCTTCATTTTCTCTTTAAAATCCAAAATTCCTTTGTGACTGCAGGCCTCAATGTCAACAGTCGCCAGTTGCGACTGACTGACACGCCCACTCCATCTGTTCACAAGATTAGCTAAAAGAAGCCAATGCTCCATGTGTTTTGTATGACCTTTCACTCACCTTCCTTTTAATGTGCTCCAACAAATCATCACGGCCCTGCTTAAAGTATGGGTGCTGGAACTCCACAGGACCATCCCGTTCCAATTTGACAATGCCAGAGTCAACATGGACTACTTTACGGAAGCCATCTGAAAAACAGTTTAAGCATGAAGAAAAGAAAACACTACAGAATTCAGAACTTTACTGCCGCAACGCCATCCACCCATTTTTAAGGGTTGGGTGAAAAAAAGTATGATTAGATAATTTTTAAGAAAGAAAGCTATACTAAAAAACTTACACATATTTAACTGTCTCACAAAGCTCGCCATGTTGTTGTGCTTGAAGTACTTGGGAAGAATCTCTTTTGCAAACCTTTGTTCATCCAACACCAGGAAACTCTGGCCATTCTAAAATGAAGAGCACATACTGTATTTAATTTTTAAAAAATCTGTTTTTATAAAGGGGCACAGTAGATACTTAACATCTTATGAGATGATATCCTTCCGCCCTCCCCCCCCCCCCAAAAAAAAAACATTTTATTAGGAAAAAAGTTTCTATCTCTTGTACTTACAAAGAACCATCTGTGACTATTTGGAAATCTGTCCATACAAACGCACGAATTTTGAATGACATTATGAACTTTACTATGCAAACTGCTGTATCATGAGTAAGGCTAAGATTTTGTCATGGATAGGTTTAGTAAAAGTCCAGGCAAAACAGAAAAATTAATGGAAGCTGTCCCTAACTTTTACTAAAAATATCCCTGACAAAATGGTGATCTGCGAATCCCCACACTACTTCAAGCGGGGCAACTGCAGGGACTAGGAGCTGCCTGTAGCAGCTGGGAGCTGTGGGGTACCCCTGCCGCCTGCAACTCCTAGTGTCCCCTGCTGCTCAGGGGTGGTGGGAAGCTGGGAGCTCTGGGGGGTTCCCACCATCTGTGGGGGCCAGGAGTTTGGGTTCCTCCAGCAGCCCAGAACTGCCCACCAGCCCCAGCGGTTTGCAGCAGCGGGGCACTCCCACCAGAGACGGCGTGGGTACCCCACAACTTCCTGCCCCAGCGGGCAGTGGGGGACTCTGCAGCTCCCAACCACCGCAGGCTGAAGTCACAGATTCCATGTATACCATGCCCTCCGTGACTAAATCAGAGCCTTAATCATGCTGCCTGTATATGTATATGGCTCCACCACTGCTGATAGGACCTGTAGCAGCTACACAACACTCAAGGACAATGGGGAATACTTAAGATTAATGATAGCACTTTGACCACACAAGTTATACTAAAAGAAGCAGCTACACCTTTGATAAACTAGTGTAATCTTACCCCTCTGGAGGGAATGGGGGAAGACAGAAACAGTGGAAATTTACTAAGAGCAGAACAAAAGAGGCCAAGTGACGAGGTGGGGTTTAAATAGGAAAACCACAGGAACAGAGGGAGCCAGACAGGAAAAAGTAGTTGGAAAGAGAAAGATCATACAAACTGGAGAAGTGACTCCATGAGGGAGAGACCAATCATCATGTAACAGCTTGCATGAAGCAGGGAACACCCTGCCTGCCCAAACAGCAGTAGCTCCCCCCAAAAAGGGTGAGCTAGCAAGATGCAATGTGTTAAGAATGTTTGTTGTTTTCTATTTAATTTGTACTCTCTTGTGCTGCATATAATTAACTATAAACAGCAAAAATTACTCCTGGGGGAATTCTACACCAAAAAAAGTTATAAATTCTGTGTACGATATTTTAAAATTCTGCATATTTTCTTTGTCAAAACAATAATATAATCAAGCCAGTTTCAGTTATTTTGGTAATTTATTTCAAAATACCGATCAGCATATATGTCTGTAACAATACATACAAAAAGAAAGATTCAGGAAATGTTTTTTTTTGGCAAACAGATTTCTTACAAGGCGTATTAGTACAGAGCTTGAGTAATTCATTTAAAATACAATACAGAAATAGATTTCCTGCACCCCTCAGAAACAATGTGAAAGGCTTGGGGGAGTTAGGGGTAATGGAAGAGCTGAGGGAGAGGGAATGAACCTGGAGGGTGGTTTGGTGTGGGTATGGAACGGAAGACATCCCAGTCTGTCCCTCCACTAGCCCTTCTGAACCCCATTCTGTGACAGCCTCACCCCAGCAGCCCCATGTGCCCTGCTCTGTCAGTCCAGTGCCTCCTCTCCTGGACCCACTGTGAGGAACACAGCCTCTCCAGCTGGCTGCCCTCTCTTCTGATCCAACAGGAGTTCCTCGTTGGCAAAAGGTGTAACTGCCTCACCTCTCCAGCAGAATCTATATTCTGCAGAGAAAAACCAAAATCTGTAGGGGGCCTGAATTCTGAATTCTACAGAATTCCCCATGAGCAAAAAAAAATGTGTTAACAGTGCGAGAACTGCATCACAATCACTGTGTGCATCCAGAGAGAGAGAGAGAGTTACCAGATGCTTTCACTTCTTTGGTGTGGAGGTCTGGGAGAGGTTGTGTTTAGGTACAGGATTACCACTGAACCCAGGGGGGCTAGGCAGCTAGACAGTGGGTTCCAGATCTCAGAAGGAATTGTTGGAGTGCATGTTTGCCAATGGACCCCAAGATTGGGGAGGTGGATAGACATCATTCAGGGTCTAGAAGTTAAAACACCTGGTGATCCACAGACAGAGGCTTGGATTTTCTTTACAGCAGGCCAATGGGGGGCCAGCAAGGTATGCCCAGCTGGATCTGTGACACCTGCTGAATATGAACAGAATCTAAACGGATATCTTCCTGAGTGCACAGACAGTTATCTCCATTGTTTCTGCTGTTGCTCATAGCTTCCTCAAGCACCAGCAGAACAAATTACCATGACTTATCAGTTACACTGAACACTACTGGAGTAATGAAACTGTACAGAATCCTGTCAGTTTCATTTGCTGCTTGGGAAAGCTCTGGGAAGGAGTGAAGTCTTAGTGACCCTCTTTCTCATACCAGCCAAGAGGTTCTTGACAGAAAGAAAAGAGACTGAGATCTCTTTATCCTCTCTAGTAGCTAGAAAAGGATAGGAACTTCAAGTTTATCCAATACCAGTTAGCCAGAGACTAATGTAAAAGATGAAGCTGTTGAGTCCAGGAACAGCAGTTTGCTAGAAATCTCTACACTCACTATGTCCATGCAGCTGGGTGTGAGGGAGGCTAGTCTTCTCACCAGTACACTGATCCTGAACTTTGATAATGACTTTACTGTCACTGTCAGGCCTTGTCTATAGTAGAGCTATTCAGCTGTTTGTGCTTCAAATAATTGTGAAGCACAAAAATGACTGAATGCATCCCAACTGATTACCTTAGTTGGTTTATATTTTGCCCTTACATACATCAGGCTTGCCCTCAATTTAAGATGTGGGTTGTTATCTTTGACAGATGTCACTGATGACAGCTCCAGATGACAAGCCTCCACTTCTTTGCCTTTCAACACAAAAACACCTCTGCAACCACAGTTCGTCCTAGCTTAACAGGGAGAACTGAGAGACCATTAGGAATATCATTTGAAGGTCCATAAATGACAGCTTTGCTCTAAGGAACCATATATGTGGTTCCTCAGAATGGGATTTGCAACTGGCAAATCACAAGAGGTTCCCATCTAAGAAGTTGCAGAGCTCGAATTTGGGGGCATGGCTGAGGGGCAGAGGACACTTTGCAAGGGTATGGCAGAAGGCAAAGCACAGTGTCAGTCAGCAATCCGCAGTGGAATCACTGGCAGCTGACCTGAGGACCATGGGGGGGGGTGTAGGGGAGGAGGGGGAAGAGAGCAGAGAAAGGACTCTTCACTGATGTAACTAAGGAGGTTCACTACCTGACAGAGCTGTTAAAGATTACACTGACTGTACCAACAGGAACTGTGTCTATGGTGGCACTCAATCTGAGAGTCAGCTGATTGATGCACAATTGAGATCTGCCCCTACAAATTCTGGGGTTACTTTCCCCAATAGTTGCTCCCCTGACAATCATTTAAAGTCCTTTTTATGCGGATGAAAAGCACACTTGAAATGATGGGAACAATGAGTGCTCAGACAGGTAAATTTCTCCTGTGTAGAAAAGGCCTTTTTTAGTATCCAGCTAATAGATTTCTGGAAAATTTCCCAAATCCCTTTAAATCAAGTGTACCTCAAAAGAAAAGTGATGTAAAAAGCAAAGCCTGAAACACCGTATGCCAGATTTTAAAATCTTGATAGTTTCATTCTCTACAGATCAATATCCCTACATTATTTCAATGAAAATAGTCAGAACCAGAGGTTAACACAACCACGACAATGTTGTTCTTCCATTGTTACAATAAGGGGAAATGGTATCTGTTGAAATTCACAACTATTAGTGCTGTAAAACGTGACATTAAATCAAAGGTCTGATTACCTATATGCCAATGTCTTTTTGATCAAATTCCAAATATGATCATTAATTTCTGCCTCGACAAACTTCCCTAGACAATTACAAACAAACAAGTTATTCTTCACTTCCAGTAAAAAAAAAATAACTAATGCAGTGTTATCTTAGACCAGCTTTTGTGTATCCATTTAAGAGACGGTGTATGTAATGTTTTAGGGATGAGTTGTACGGCATTTGGAATCCTCGTAGATAAAACATCCATTATGACTGTAAAGTGTCACAACAACATTTCTGCTAAGAATACAGGTCCTTAAGCTACTTAAAACTATATCACACTGAATGGTCAGTTAAAGCATTTAGAGTTCCCATTCCCAGACAAGGGAAACAAAAAGTAAAATTGGCAAAAACATAAGTTCATACCAGGTGGGATCTCCAACTCCTGTTTCTCCTAGTGATTCAATATAATACCACAGTTGTTTATATACTAAAAAACAACATTGTTTAAAGAAGTTTCTGATATAGGAGAAGTGCCTACAGCGTTCTATCATGAATAGGACTTAGATATAAGTGGGAGATGACATCATAATACTTCAGAGAGGGCCCGTATAACTAGGACTAGCTGGATCCGCTTCCCTTTCAGGAAGCACTGGAAAGTTTGAGGCCTAGTCTACACTACAGGGTTAGGTCCACACAAGGCAGCTTACATGAACCTAGTTGTGCATGTGTCTGTACTCAAATTGCTCTCCCACCACTCTAAATTCCCCATTACGCTGATATAGTAACACCACCTCTCTGATCGGCATACAGACATGATTGATATACTTAGGTTAGTGGGAATGCAGACTGTGTTACTTATTTCAACCCTAACTGCCCCCCCAACAACTGCCCCACAACTGACCTCTCTGGTCACCATTTTTAACTCCTCTGGCCAGGGATTACAGAGACCAGAAGTTACCTTTCTAAAGCCCTGCAAATTTTTTAAATTCCTTTTCCTGATTGCCCAGTTTGGCCAGCATACCTAGTAGCTCTCCATGGTTAAATGCAACTGCCTAGCTGACCACACCGGCTGCATGCTCCAGATGCACTCCTGCCTGGAGCAGATAGGAGATATTGGCTCTCCCAGGCCTGTAAGGAGAAAAGGCTACGCAGGCACAGCTCCGATCCAGCCTTAGAAACGTCAACATGTACAAGCAGATTGCTAAGGGGATGCAGAAGGGCTACAACAAGAACAAGCAGCAGTACCACAGCTCCTTGCTTTTCATGTGGCAGGCACAGCAGACAGCCAGAGAGGGCAACAAATGATCCAGTGCCAAGCCACAAACCTGCAGCTTTTACGAAAAGTGGCATGCCATAATCAGCGCAGACCCCCCCCCCCACTCCCCCATACCAACTCCAGCAGCACTGAGTATACCTCTGAGAAGCCCAAGTCACAAGCCCTGGCTATGAACAGCAAGGAGGTGGTGGTGGTGTATGGGGGACAGGTGACTGAGGGGCCCAGCTGTGCAGCAAGCCAGAACCTGTTTTTGACGCCACCACAGTTCAGCCAGTCAAGCCCAATGCAAGGGAAGGAACCTCACCTAAATGTGTAACCTCACCATTTTCAATTTCAGGAATGGCACGCCTAAAGTACCAGGACAGAATCTTATGACTTTCCATTAATTTATTCATGCTACGAGAGCTACTGCTACAACCAAGAGAGCTAGAACTGCTATCTACTTTTCATTCCCCTCTAGGCAGGGAGGGGGGATGGTGAGCAGTTTATGTAGTGTAAAAATATAATTAGGAAGGCCAAAAAAAAGAATTTGAAGAACAGCTAACCAAAGACTCAAAAAGTAATAAAAACATTGCTAAGTTCATCAGAAACACGAAGCCTGCTAAACAACCAGTGGGGTCACTGGATGAGCAAGCTGCTAAAGGATCATGCAAGGATGGTAAGGCCATTGAGGGAAAAACTAAATGAATTCTTTGCATCAGTCTTCATGGCTGAGGATGTGAGGGAGATTCCCAAACCTGAGCCATTCTTTTTAGGTGACAAATATGAGGAATTGTCTCAGATTGAGGTGTCATTAGAGGAGGTTTTTGGAACAGATGGTATTCATTCAAGAGTTCTGTAGGAATTCAAAAGTGAAACTGCTGAATTACTAACTGTGGTTTATAACCGATCATTTAAATCGGCTTCTGTATCAGATGACTGGAGGACAGCTAACGTGAGGCCAATTTTTAAAAAGGGCTCCAGAGATTATTCCAGCAATTACAGGCCAGTAAGCCTGACTTCAGTACTGGGCAAACTGGTTGAAACTATAGTAAAGAACAGAATTGTCAGACACACAGATGAACATAATTTGTTGGGGAATAGTCAACATGGTTTTTGTAAAGGGAAATCATGCCTCACCAATCTACTAGAATTCTTTGAAGGGGTCAGCAAGCATGTGGACAAGCATGTGGAAATATAGTGTACCTAGAGTTTCAGAAAGCCTTTGACAAGGTCCCTCACCAAAGGCTCTTAAGCAAAGTAAGCTGTCACAGGATAAGGAAGGCAGGTCCTCTCGTGGATCAGTAACTGGTTAAAAGATAGGAAACAAAGGGTAGGAATAAATGGTCAGTTTTCAGAATGGAGAGGGGTAAATAGTGGTGTCCCCCAGGGGTCTGTACTACTCAACATTTTCATAAATGGTCTGGAAAAAGGGGTAAACAGTGAGTTAGCAAAATTTGCAGATGATACAAAACTACCCAACAGAGTTAAGTCCAAAACAGACTCTGAAGAGTTACGAAGGGATCTCACAACACTGGGTGACTGGGCAACAAAATGGCAGATAAAATTCAATGTTGATAAATGCAAAGTAATATACATTGGAAAACATAATCCCAACTTTACATATAAAAAGATGGGGTCTAAATTAGCTGTTACCAGTCAAGAAAGATCTTGGCGTAATTGAGGCTAGTTCTCTAAAAACATCTACTCAAAGCGAAGCGGCAGTCAAAAAACTCACAATATTCGGAATCATTAAGAAAAAGATATAGATAAGAGAAAATATATTGCCTATATATAAATCTATGGTACACCCACATCTTGAATACTGCCTGCAGATGTGGTCGCTCCAGCTCCGAAAAAAAAGTATTTGGAATTGGAAAAGGTTCAGAAAAGGACCAAAAAAAAAAAAGATTAGGAATATAGAACGGCTTCCATAGGCGAAGACACTAATAAGATTGGGACTTTTCAGCTTAGAAACAAGATGACGGGGGGGTGGGAGAGGAGAATATGATAGAGGTCTATAAAATCATGACTGGGGTGGAGAAAGTAAATAAGGAAGTGCTATTTACTCCTTCTCATAACACAAGAACTAGGAGTCACCAAATGAATTTAATAGGCAGGTTTAAAACAAAATGAAATATTTATTCACACCATGCACAGTCAACCTGTGGAACTCTTTGCCAGAGCATGTTGTGAAGGCCAAGACACTAATAGGGTTCAAAAAAGAATTAGATAAATTAATGGAGGCTATTCATCAATGGCTATTAGCCAAGATGGGAAGAGATGGTGTCCCTAGCTTCTGTTTGCCAGAAGCTGGGAATGGGCAATGGGGTTGATCACTTGATGATTACCTGTTCTGTTCATTTCCTCTGAAGCACTTGGCATTAGCCACTGTTTGAAGACAGGATACCAGGCTAGATGGACCTATGGTGTGACCCACTATGGCCATTCTTATGTACACAACCATGTCCCTGGAATCCTGAGATATCTCAAAGCTTTCATGGAGACATTCTGCAATCTTCTGTTGAAAGCTTCTAGGGAGGGTTGCCTTATTTTTTTTTCTTTGTGGTAGGACACTTTCCCATGCCACTCAGCAATAACTTCAGCAGACACCATTGCAGTACACAGGCTAGCAGCATATGGGCCTGAGCAGCTTCAGGAAGCCGGCAGCCTTTGTGACCCAAGGGAGTAACATATCAGCTAAAATCACCACTGCCTGTGGAAAACAGTGACAGCATTTAGTGTCATTGCCCTATACGACTAGAATCATGCAACTGAGCAAATCCCTCGTTAGAATCATGCAACCGAGCAAATCCCTCGTTTCCTTTTCCCCCAGTGGGCCATACTCACCAGAGCTGGGGCAGTGACTACTATTTTAAACCATTCTCACTTCTGCTTGGGATTGCTTGTGGACAGCAAACGGAGTAACTTAAGATTCTGAAATCTTGCTTATTATAGTGAATGCATGAACAATGGTACCTCTGTGTGTTTTATCTTCAGCTGCTGCCACTGTGGCCTTCGGGGTTTGCCCCTCCACGCCCACAGAACACCTGAGCCAAACAAGGAGGAGGGAAGGAAAAAAAAAAAAAAAAAAACAGAACACTACTTGGGATAACATGTTCCAGGAGATCCTTCAAGCTAGTGCTGCATGGGACCACGAGCACAGGGTCCTATGCACTGTAGACAGCCTGGAGAAGGAAAGAGTGGAGAGGAGAAAGGCCCAAGAGTCCAAGCAGGAAAAGGAGAGGGAGATGCACCAGGACATAATGGGGCTTCTTAGGCAATAAGCACACATGCTGCCAACTCTGGTGGACCTACAGATTCAACAATCCTGAGCTTGCCTTTCTCTGCAGCCCACTGAGAACTCAATATCAGAACCTCCCTACACTGCCCTCTCCACCCTGCATCATTCCATGTGCCTGCAGTATCCCTACTACTCCACTCTGGGGGACATTACAGACAACCTCAGTTTGACCTACACAGACTTGTGAAAGCCATGGTTGATGTTCGTATAGCTGAAACGGACATGAAAATTCTTTCCCCATCATAACTTAATAAATTAAAAGAACAGAAATTAACATACTGTATTTATTTTAAAGTTGCACAGGGTTTTTCTGCACTGATCGTTACAGAATAATATTTATTGTTTGGAAATAATTCATCTTTGTTAGTTCAAAACATATGCACAATGTCACACAACTCAAAGGATCATTCCCAAACAAACTTAACAGGTGTACTGTCAATGTTATATTCCTTTACAGTAACCACCACAGCACTCCCTACTCTTTTGTGACCGGATACGCCAGGTAGAGCATACAACACCCCACACTACTCTTGCTCACTCTTAAAATGGTCTTTCAAAGCCTCCCTGAGCCACATAGCTCCACACTGAGTTCTTCTAATAGCCCTTGTATCTGACTGTTCAAATTCAGCAGATAGTAGCTCCACCTTGGCAGAAACTCCCCGCTCCGCCCCTTGCTTCACATGCATTACGCAGAAGATAGCAGGCAGCAATAACCATTTGGATATTTTTCTCATTGAGGTCCAATCTTTAAGGAAACAATACCAGTGACCTTTCAAATGCACATTCAACTGTCATTCTATACCCACTGAGCTGATAGTTGAATCATTCCCTGATGCTGTCAACTTCATGACCTAGGGGGGTATAGGGAAGCTGGGTCCCCCAGGATCACTATTGATATTTCAACATTCCCAATGGTAATCCGCCGGTCAGGAAACGAAGCCTATGCTTGTAGCTTTTTGTAACAGTCCTGTGTTCTTAAAGATGTAAGCGTCAGGCACCTTCCCTGAGCAGCCCACACTGTTGGTGAAGAGGTCCCCTGTGATCAATCAATGGTTGCATAACCATAGAAAAGTAGCCCTTTCTGTTGAAGTACTCTGTGGCAAGGTGGTCTGGTGACAAAATAGGGATATGCATGCCACCCATCACTCCACTGCAGTTCAGGAACCCCACTGCTACAAATCCATCCACTATATCCTTCACATTGGCAGTTACAGTCCTGCTTAGCAGGAGGTGATTAAATGCCCTGCAGACTTGCATCACAACAGCCCCCACAGTGGATTTCCTGACACCAAACTGATTTCTAATTGACTGGTAACAATCTGGCATTGCACGTGTCTATAGTGTGATATCAGCTCCCATTTTGGTGTCCCACTGCTGAAGCATTGGGGCAAGCTTGGCATACAGCTCCAGGAATGTGGCCCTAAGAAACCGGAAGTTCTGCAGCCACGGATAGTCATCCCAAACCTGCTTTACCACATGATCCCACCAGTCAGTGAGTGTTTCTCAGGGCCCGAAACGGTGCTCCACCACCTGAAGGTGCTAAGTAAATGCCACCAACAATCTTGAACTGGTTCTCGCTATGTCCCACAGCAATCTGTCCTCCAAGGGAATCATCATGTTCCTCACTGATCTGGTTTTTCTTGTGGCTCTGCAAAAGACTCCAGGATTGCGTGCCCTGTGCTTGCAACGCTCATGACAACAGTGCAGAGCTGTGCAGGCTCCATGATTCTGTCAGAGATAGTGGATGGGGGGTGGGAGAAGGGCCACATGGATTTGTGGGATTTTGAAAAAAGGCACAAAAAATTATGGCACACAACATTATGCAATGGAGACAGTTGAAAACTAGGAAGTTAGCCCCATGCTCCCAGTCACCCCTGCACAACTCGTTTTGGCCCCATCATGCATTGCCAAAGCTTTCCAAAAGATGCGCGCTGGATGATGGCTAATTGCACAAATGGATACCTACCCCTGGTGCACCGCACTCTGTGTTGATACAAGCACTCTGGTGAATGCATGCACTGTCAACACAAGGAGCAAAGTACACATGCACACAAGCCACATACTAACTGCAGTGGTTGTATGCCGATATAACTTAAGACTTAAGTTTGTAGTGTAGACATGACCTACATTAAAATATTTTCTTAGCAGTTGGTTTAACACCTGTTAACAGAAATATTACAGAACAAACATTTAAATTTTAAATACAGCGAGCTTGCCCCCAGTTGCATCACAAACTAGTAAAGATGACCATGGACAAGTCAACGAGGCTCTAATCTTCACAGTGCTTCAACTCACTTAAATGAGACAACAAAACAAACCCATGTTAGAAAATTTGTTAGTCTCTGAGGTGCCAAAGGTTCTCCTTTTCTTTTATCTTAACCTCTGTGACTGTTACCCCCTCTTTAAAATGGACATATTTACCTATCTTTGTAAAGTGCTTTGAATGCTATAGATTGAAAATGCTATGTAAATGCAAAACATTATTTAACTTTATGATCCACAGTAGAAAGAAATTTAGTGAAGCACAATACAGATGTTAGCCCATTCCTCTAGCAGAGGAGAAATGCTTGTCATAGTTACGTTAGAGCATAAGAAAATAAGAATGGCTATACTGGGTCAGACCAATGATTGTTCTAGCCCGGTAGTATCCTGTCTTCCGATAGTGGCCAGTGCCTGCGCCTTCATGGACACCAGCCATTGATGGACCTATCCTCCGTGAACTTAATACTTTTTTGAACCCAGTTATACTTTTGGCCTTCACAGCATCCCCTGGCAATGAGTTCCACCAGCTGACTGTGTATTGTGTAAAGCAGCACTTCCTTGTATTAGTTTTAAGCTTGCTGCCTATTAATTTTAATAGGTGACCCTTGGTTCTTGTATTATGTGAAGAGGTAATTAACACTTCCCCATTCATTTTCTCGATGCCACTCATGATTTTATAGACCTCTATCATATCCTCCCTTAGTCATCTCTTTTCTAAGCTGAACAGTCCCAGTCATTTTAATTTCTCCTCACAGGGAAGCTGTTTCATACCCCTACACATTTTTGTTGCCTTTCTCTGTACCTTTTCCAATTCTAATATGCTTTTTTGAGGTTAAGCAACCAGTACTCACAATATTCAAGGTGTGGAAGTAACACGGATTTATATAGTGGCATTATGATATTTTCTGTCCTATTCCTCTCCTAGCGGTTCCTAGCATTGTTAGCTTTTTCGACTGCTGCAGCACATTGAGATGTCTTTAGAGAACTATCCATGATGACTTCAAGATCTCCTTCTTGAGCTGTTGCTAACCTGCAGCGAGTACTTTTAAACAGCATTTCTTGCTTTCCCTGTCATCACTAGTTTGTTCATGCTATAAGTTTACCTGTCCCAAGTTGTTCCTACTGAAAACAAACCATCTCCTAAAAAAATCCATATGATAATGTTCGAAGAGCTGGTCCAATGAGTCACAGTGGTAGGGTGGCAAAATGCAAAAGAACTTGAGAATAAAAGAACTTACTAGTGTAGTGTAAGTACTCCTTTAACTCAGGGGTTCTCAGACTTAACTGCACTGTGACCCCCATCTGACAAGAAAAATTACTACGTGACCCTGGGGGAGGGGGGTTGAGAACCAAAGCCTGAGCCCCACCACCCCAGGTGAGGGAAACAAAGCCAAAGCCTGAGCCCGGCCACCCCAGGCTGAAGCCAGGGCAGTGGGGCTCGGGCTTTGGCTTCAGCAAGTCTAACACCAGCCCTGGTGACCCCATTAAAATGGGGTCCCAACCCATAGTTTGAGAACTGCTGCTTTAACTAAAGGGGAGTGCCATCCTCCTGTGATTTTTTTTTTTAAATTACACATCCTTTTAGTTCCCCCCTGTCATTGCCAACAAGCATCAACACTCATGTGCACTTATCCGAAACTATTTCTATTGCTCACACACCAAAGACCATTTTTGAATTTACTAGAGATGACACTGTTATGTTTTACATGTGGAAGAGATAGGACAACTAATTTCTACACCCTCATCAAACTAAGGAGAAAAACACTTTATAAGGTTGGTGCATATTTTCCAATAGAGTAGATATCCAATAAGTTTGTTTAAGCAGCCTCTCCTCCTACCCTCAAAACTGGAAGGAAAAATGTGAATATGCGTCATATATAATAAAATTAAAACTACTACAGAGTAGGGATACTCAGAGAGAAAAAGGCAGAAACATGGAAACCCTCTCATTAAAACATTTTAAGAAACCAAATCACCTTCAGACTCCAGCTGTGCCTCACCACCACCTACCCACCCCAGAACCAGGCCACACAATCTCCTTTACAAGCTCAGAGCTTCCCACCCCCATCCCCTTGCCGCCCCCTCGTTTTGTAGGCTACCCCGAAACCTGGAACCTGCTGATCTGGGGTAATCAGCCTGTTCCGCGACAGCCACCCCCCCCCCCAACACTTTATCCTGTGGGGTCGGGGCAGGAGACTGAACCCGCTGCGGAGCGGGACTCTCCAACGCACGCGCGGCGTAAATCTGCTCCCTGAACCAGGCCAGGCCGGTGCCCAGAACCGAGAAATCCCCGCCCGTCCCCCGCCGAGCGGCGGCAGCTCGGGACCGGGGAGGGGGGAGCGGACACGCACGAGGAGTTTCTGGGTCCAGACGGGGAAGGAACGGACCTGGCTTGAGGGAGGTTCCGGGTTTGCTCCCCCCGCGCGACAGCGGGCAGGGCGCTGCGGGCCCCTCTGTGCTCGGGGCGGGGGCTCAGTCCAGCTACCCCGGAGGGGGGGGTGCAGGACACACTAGCCCTGGGGGACGCCGGAGGGGGGGGTGCAGGACACACTAGCCCTGGGGGACGCCGGAGGGGGGGGTGCAGGACACACTAGCCCTGGGGGAGGCCGGAGGGGGGGGTGCAGGACACACTAGCCCTGGGGGAGGAAAGGGGGCGTCGGGCCCCTCTTGCCTGAGGCTGTGGGGAGGGAGGCGCGGCCACCCCGAGCGGGGCCCGTCTCCCCAGCTCAGTCCGCCCTCATCTTCCCGTGTGTGCGGGGGGGGGGGGGGGGGGCGAGACGCGTCTCTTGCCCGGTGGGGGAGGGCGGCTCCCAGTCTCCGGGGCCCCTACCTGGCTCCAGGTGATGAGCTGGTTGCTGGGCGCCTCCCCCAGCAGCGCCCACAGTTTGCTCAGGAAGGCCGGGACACCCGCGCTCGCGGCCGCCGCCGGCTGCTGCTGCTTCATTGTCGTTGTGATAGGACCAGGATGGAGCGAGGCTGGAGTGGCCGGGCCGCGTGCGCGCATGCGCACCTACCTCCGACAGAACGCGGGCTTCACGCGCCTGCGCGCGCGTGTGGTGCTCCCCCTACGCCACCACACGCCCTTTACATAACGGGCCCACGTGCAGCATCCTCACGTGCAACAACAGCATCAGTCCAGCGTTCCTATTGGAGGGAACGCGGAACGGCGCAGGGAATCTCTGCGACGCTGAGCGGGAGGGCGGAACCTCACGCTGAGATTCTATGTAAATAAGGAGTCGCCCTAGCCAATCGGGAAGTGACTCTCTGCCCGAGGCGGGGGAACGTGAGTGCTATGCACGTGAGAGGCAAGGCGGGGGTGTAGCCTAGAGCTCAGGAAAACAGGAGTGGGCGGCATGGCGGGACGAAGGCGCGGGGGTGAGGAGTAGGGCTGGGGCAGTTTGGGAAGGAAGCTGTCATCCTCGTCCCATTCAAGAAACTACCTATCTGAAGGGGCAATACATTAGCACTGGAGAGAGTGTTTGCGGGAGATGATGCAGCCCTAATTGTGCCTTATATCAGGGGTGGGCAAAATATAGCCCAGGGGCTGAATGTGGCCCATCTAACATTTCTGGCCAGCCTGCTGTGACTCCTCCAATGGAGCAGCTTGGTCAGGACGGCTGCCTGCATGCTGTGGTCCCAGCGCCACTCCCAGAAGTGGGTGGCTGCTGCTGGCATGTTGCTCTGTGCCCCAGGGACTTCCTTAAACCTCCGCCATGAATTTCCCCGACACCCCACCCTCCAGTTTTGTGATCTAGTTACATACAGTGTTGCCAATTTAGGGATTGTTTGGAAATTTGAATTGAAATTGAAACATTTATATACACTTTAAAAGCATATAAAGAGTATGATAAAATATGTGTATCTGAAAAAGTATAGTAGATTTGAGACCTATGAAGATAGACTAACTTCCTTATACAGCTGTTGTTTTTTATTACAATGTTAGTGCTTTCATTTTGGTGATGTTGGCCAACCTAATAATTTCAAATTATGATTTGTAAGCAAAGTCTAAATGAGCTCTCCCAGACAGCTAGTGATGAGCTGGGGGCAAAGGCTTCAGGATCAGACTGTATTTACATTTACATCTAATCTACCTAGGTATATAGCAAACAGAGCTATGTTGCCCAAGTGATAGATTTTGGCAGGGGTTGGGTTACAAATCACTTGAATGCGGGGGCGGGGTAATGAAATGTTGTTCTTATTGTATGAGAAGAGGGTAGTAGAACTGTACTTAGCCTGTGGTGATTGAGGGCATCGAGAGAGGGTGGGGACAGGTGTTTTGCTTGATGGTCTGCCGGAGTCACAAGTACTATTTGATCTGCCCCCTGCACTGTTTAAAGACAGAGCTGATTAGCCTCCATAGATAGTCTTTTGTTTTGCTAAGTGACCACTGCAGCTGAAATCATTGATGATGAGGTCTAAGTGCTTAGACCTGCTGTGGGAGGGTGTTTCTGTGGAAGAGATGGCCCAGTCCGCACTAGGAGCGAGGTTCCCCCACTGAGAGCTCAGCTGAAATTGCTGAGAGCTGGGTGGAACCTCAAGAGAACAACTCGCAGAGGTCACAGTGGCAGGTGGCAGCAGAAGGTGATGGCGCAGGGCTATTGGCAACAGAGCGTTGGAGTGAACGGTGGCACAACGAACAACAGTGGCCAGTGCGAACAGTGAGCAGCTGGAGGAATGAGAAAGGTGCCTTCTTGCCCCCCACATGGGAGGTGAACTCATGTGAAAGCACCTCTGAACTCTGAGTCTCCACTGACCAAGGACAACACTGGTGAGTGTTAATGAGGTGGTTAAGAATGCCAGAGATACAACACAGTTCATGCAAACAAACATGGCTGTGGCATCATACTTTCTATTTAAGCAAGAGATACCACACACTACAAACTGGAGGCCAATGTTAAGTGCATTGTCACTTGTTCATCCTGAAGTTGAACACTGGTTCCGAACAAGATGAGCAAATGCTCTCATTTCTGCAAGAAACACTGCTGACTGGTGTTAGGATATAGATATTCAGGTCTGTCTGTAAAGGCCTATACTCTAAGAATTTAGGTGTATTATTATCACTTGGTTAGTTATAGAGGTACAAAAGAAAGAATCAAAATCACTGTCTGGCGGTGTAAGGGCCTTCTCTTACTGTGACAGTTGGAGGACCTGTGCTTAGGCTAAGGCCTTTGGCTAAGCAGCAGAGGCAGCCATAAGCTGGGAAGCGAATGGTCAGATCCTCACATTCCAAACTAGTCACATTGAAAGAAGGTGCTATTAGGAATACAGTCCTGTCCTGATAGTGCCTATCGCCTCCAGAGAAAGGGAAGTGCCTAGAAGATGTAAAAGGAAACTTAGTTTGATAGCATCCTGTCTGGCAAGAACTCACTTATCAATAGCTGGGATGTGAAATCCTCACTTCTGTATTGTTTTGTCATTATAGTTCCCACTTTGCTATTGTTTGTCTGTATAATCTCTGTCTGGTTCTGTGATTGTTCCTGTCTGCTGTATAATTAATTTTGCTGGGTGTAAACTAATTAAAGTGGTGGGATATAATTGGTTACATAATCATGTTACAATATGTTAGGATTGGTTAGTTAAATTTCAGGAAAATGATTGGTTAAGGTATAGCAAAGCAGAACTCAAGTTTTACTATATAGTCTGCAGTCAATCAGGAAGTGAGGGGGTGAGTGTGTGGGGGGAAAATGGGAACAGGGAATGTGGGTAAGGAAATTGGAATCATGTTTGGCTAAGGGCAGGAATGGGAACAAGGACACAGGTGTAAGGCTCTGGTGTCAGAGCTGGGAAGGAGGATACTAAGGAAGGAAACTGGAATCATGCTTGCTGGAAGTTCACCCCAATAAACGTCGAATTGTTTGCACCTTTGGACTTCAGGTATTGTTGCTCTCCGTTCATGCGAGAAGGACCAGGGAAGTAAGTGGGTGAAGGAATAAGCCCCCTAACAACTGGCTAGATGCATGTGGTGCAACAGTGAAAGACTCAACAGTTGAAAAAGTGAAGAACTCTCTCACCTCATTCAAAAAATTTGCATACATGGCTGATGAATGCACCAATGCAAATAGTCATCAAGTATTAAGTCATTGTGTACGTTATTTTGATGTCAGTGGTAGGCCAGTAGGTGCATTTCTAGATGTTCAAGTTATAGAAGACAGATCATCTTAATCTGTGACAACCCACATCTTAGAAAAGTTAAATGCTTGTCAATTGGACCCCAAACAGATGGCTGCTTGTGCATTTGATTGAGCTGCAAACTTCTCTGGAAGACAGGGTGGAGCACAAGCTTTGTTCAGAGAAAAGTGTAACCCTAATCTCTCCTATACACACTGCAGAGGCCATCTACTCCAACTAGCACTAGTACGAGCTGCAGACTCTTCAAAAGACATTTTTAAGCGCTATACATTTAATGTCTTCATTATATTCTTTTTTTCAACAAGAGTCCAAAAAGACTGAATATCTTGGAAAATGTAGAAGATGGACTGAAGTTCAAATTAGTCCAACCTGGGAAAACCCTCTGGCTTTCTCATGAGTGATCCTTGGCTGTTGTCTTAAAATTACTCCAGCCTTTATTACTGGCTTTGGAAAGTATCTACCAAGATGGGATAGATCTAAGTAGTTAGGTTCGTGGATTACTTTTGCTACTATGTTCAGACAAAACTATTGCCATTCTCTCTCTTGTAAGTCTGCTGTTGAAACCACTTGGGTCATTAAACAATGGCATCCAGGAATCTGCTACAACAGTAGTAGATCTTTGTCCAGCAATAGAAGCTACATTTGGATCAATCAGAGAGCTATCCATTGAAAAAGTACTGGGAGGAGCAAATGACTTCATTTGTCAACTTCTGCACTGAAGGCATTTATATTGAATCCTTAAGTGAAGAGGACAAGAAGTGTTTGTTGAGACAACTGAAAAAGTACACAGACTTGATTCTTAAAAATCTACAATAGCAACTTCTAGATTCTACTCAACCTATACGTAGCTTTTACAGATCCTTGTCCTATAAAATACCAACAGATGAGTGGAGTGAGGCACTACCAGCAATGGGACTGCCATGTGCTCAGGACAGAATAGAGAATTTGAACACAGAGTGGAATATCATACGATGAATGAATGAAGATTTGACTTCAACTTCTTTTTTTATCGTCACTAGTGGCTCAACCCGATCTTTATGCTATGTTTCGTGGGCTGAAAGAAGTAGGAATTAATCTCTTGCTACTCCCAGTCACAACAGCTACAGTTGAGCGTTCTTTTTTTATCATTGAATAGAATTTTGTGTTCTGAAAGAAGTCGCCTTCTGCCTGATCATGTGAATGAACTGATGAGCATATCAATTGAAGGAATGGAAGTACCGGCGAAACAAGAAGCCACCAAAGATGAACGCATTGCATTCAAGAAGTTTATTAATAGAGTTGTGCAAAATTATAACAAGAAACCAAGAAGAATGTAGATATAGTGCTTCATAGAAGGCTTGAGTAGCCAACTTTTTTTAATTTTGTGTGATGATTTTAAAATATCCTAAGAAAATGGTCATGAAACATTTCAGTTTTTTTTTTAGTATGGTGCCATACAGCCCACCTTCACCCTCATGGTCTCACCCCTCATTGGCCCTGACCCCCCGGTAAATTCAACCCCCCCATTTCAATTCCTGCAGAAAACACTGGCGTACCCCTGGGGGGGGGGAAGCAGCTCCGTGCACAGCTCCCACCCCCAGCACCATCCTCACAACTCCCATTGGCCGGAAACCAACTAATGGGAGCTGCGGGGGCAGTGCTTGTGGGTGCAGGCAGCACACGGAGACCTGCTGCCCCTTCCCACCAAGGGGTGCACAGAGACGTGCCAGCAGCCAGTCTCATCATCTTCCAGGAACAGTGTGGTAAGCACCTCCTGGCCAGAGCCTGCACCTCACACCACCTCGTGTCCCCAACCCCACTGTCCCAAGTCGGAGCCCCCTCCTGCACCAAACTCCCTCCTAGAGCCCACACCCCTCATTGTCTCCTGCACCCTAACACTCTGCACCAGCCTGGAGCTCCGTCCTGCACTCAAACTCCCTCCCAGAAAACTACACCACTTCCATTAATATAATAAAAATATGCGGCCCGTGATGACTTACCAAAATTTGTGGAGTGGTCCCTCTGCAAAAATTGTTGCCCACCCCTGCCTTATACCTTGCAGTCAGCGTGTTACTGGGGTGGTTCTTAATGTTGGCTACACTATTTCACTTACAACTTTAGATGCAAATAGCATATTTTAATCCCCCTTCTTTTATCCTAATTTCACTGGCACTAGGGGCTCAGATGTCCACACATTCTTTTAGCTAAGACACATAAGTGCTGTAGTGTCAGGGTTGCTGGACCATCTCCATGCCTTAGTTTTCCTTTGGATAAATTAGCAATGGTAGCTGTTTGTTTTAAAAAGTACAGTAACATTTTTGCAGTCAGGAGGGTAGATGGGGACTGATAAAGAGACAAAGTGGATGAGGTAATGTCATTTATTGGACCAGTGGTTGTCTCTCTGACAAACAGAAGTTGGTCCAATAAATGACAAAGCAAAGTATTTATGTGAACTTGCTTCTGCACCCATGGACACAGATATGCCATTCTTGGATAACTAGCATAACAGACTCCCTGTATAATCCATCAAAATGAACTATTTAGAATATCATTTTGATATCCTCATCCTTTTTTTGTGTGACTTAGTTTGGTGGAATCTAAAGCCTCTTTCTCACCCTCCTTCACAAAAATACATTCAAACAACTGTCTAAGAAATTGTATGTCATAGACAGTATATGCTAAGTTAGACTTCTTCTACTTTACTGTTGTCAAATACTTTGGTATTGTATACACAAAAAAACTATCCCGAGTCTCAGACTCCTGGCCTTGTGGACAATGGAACTGAATAATTCAGTGCACTGCCGGGGGTTATAACACTGAATATTTTCTTTATTTTCATATCTTGCCTTTTCACACCACTCCGTTTAAATAGACAGTTTAGAGGACAATCAAGACCCAAACCAGGCTTTATTTTTTTTTCTGGTGAAGTAGGAACAAAACACATTTATTCAGTTGACTCTAATTCTGTAGTAACTACTTCAGTAGGAATCATCATCACACAGCATAGAGGGGAGAGAAGGAATTTTTATTCCTTATAAGAACAAAGAAGAGACTTGCTTCCCTTCTCTTAGTATAAGACTACAAAAGATTATTTTTTATCTGGAACCATATCTTTTGATAAAGAAATGTTATATATGCTAAGTAGCTTTTGTAAGGGTGTTTTTTAATTAAAAAAAAAACACATTCGCTTAAACAAGTTTTCAGATGAAATATGCAGTACTTGAAGGACCTTAATTCAAGCTAACTAGTGGCACAAAACAAATAGCCTCAGCTTTCTGTTTCATAAAGAATAATTCTATTCTCTCTCTAACTGAGTGAGATAACATGAATGTTTGTTTGTCAATTGGAAGTCTACAGGAGCTGTGTATGTCAGTACAAAGAATTAATAGGGCACCATGTTGAACAAATTTTGAAACAAAAATTTGTATTAAGTGCTTTCATGCTGCAGTGGTAGCTTTTCAGACCTGAAGAGCAGGTCTTTGTAAGCTCAAAAGCTTGTTTGTCTCATCAACAGAAGTTGGTCCAATAAAAGGTATTACCTCATCAACCATATCTCTCAAATGCTAACAGGTCACTTTCAAGGGGAGAGGAAGGAGGCCCCCTTTTAAAGAGTCTTAAGTTTCCAGAAAAGTTCTGTAGCCTAGTTTCAAGACATTGGAGGAAACAGCCAATTTGCTGAGAACATAGGTGTGTCTAGTTCATTGCGCTTCATGCACACTGATAATGAGCTTAGCAAAAGCAAGAAACCAAAAACCCCTCTCCTCTAGGCCCTGGTCTACATTAGGACTTTAGGTCGAATTTAGCAGCATTAAATCGATGTAAACCTGCACCCGTCCACACGATGAAGCTCTTTATTTCGACTTAACGGGCTCTTAAAATCGATTTCCTTACTCCACCCCTGACAAGTAGATTAGCGCTTAAATCGGCGTTGCCGGCTCCAATTTGGGGTACTGTGGACACAATTCGACGGTATTGGCCTCCGGGAGCTATCCCAGAGTGCTCCATTTTGACCACTCTGGACAGCATTCTCAACTCAGGTGCACTGGCCAGGTAGACAGGAAAAGAACCACGAACTTTTGAATCTCATTTCCTGTTGGGCCAGCGTGGCAAGCTGCAGGTGACCATGCAGAGCTCATCGGCAGAGGTGACCATGATGGAGTCCCAGAATCGCAAAAGAGCTCCAGCATGGACCGAACGGGAGGTACGGGATCTGATCGCTGTATGGGGAGAGGAATCCGTGCTATCAGAACTCCGTTCCAGTTTTCGAAATGCCAAAACCTTTGTCAAAATCTCCCAGGGCATGAAGGACAGAGGCCGTAACAGGGACCCGAAGCAGTGCTGTGTGAAACTGAAAGAGCTGAGGCAAGCCTACCAGAAAACCGGAGAGGCGAACGGCCGCTCCGGGTCAGAGCCCCAAATATGCCGCTTCTATGATGAGCTGCATGCCATTTTAGGGGGTTCAGCCACCACTACCCCAGCCGTGTTGTTTGACTCATTCAATGGAGATGTAGGCAATACGGAAGCAGGTTTTGGGGACGATGATGATGATGATGATGAGGTTGTAGATAGCTCACAGCAAGCAAGCGGAGAAACCGCTTTTCCTGACAGCCAGGAACTGTTTCTCACCCTGGACCTGGAGCCAGTACCCCCCGAACCCACCCAAGGCTGCCTCCTGGACCCAGCAGGCAGAGAAGGGACCTCTGGTGAGTGTACCTTTTAAAATACTATACATGGTTTAAAAGCAAGCATGTGAAAGGATTACTTTGCCCTGGCATTCGCAGCTCTCCTGGATATACTCCCAAAGCCTTTGCAAAAGGTTTCTGGGGAGGGCAGCCTTATTGCATCCTTCATGGTAGGACACTTTACTACTCCAGGCCAGTAACACGTACTCGGGAATCATTGTACAACAAAGCATTGCAGTGTATGTTTGCTGGCGTTCAAACAACATCCGTTCTTTATCTCTCTGTTTTCCTCAGGAGAGTGAGATATAATTCATGGTCACCTGGTTGAAATAGAGTGCTTTTCTTCAGGGGACACTCAGAGGAGCCCATTCCTGCTGGGCTGTTTGCCTGTGGCTAAACAGAAATGTTCCCCGCTGTTAGCCACAGGGAGGGGGGAGGCTTGAGGGGGTAGCCACGCTGTGGGGGGAGGCAAAATGCGACCTGGTAACGAAAGCACATGTGCTATATATGTAATGTTAACAGCAAGGTTTACCCTGAGAGAGTGTAGCCACTGTTTTATAAAATGTGTCTTTTTAAATACCGCTGTCCCTTTTTTTTTTCTCCACCAGCTGCATGTGTTTCAATGATCACAGGATCTTCTCCTTCCCAGAGGCTAGTGAAGATTAGAAAGGGGAAAAAAAAGCACTCATGATGAAATGTTCTCCGAGCTCATGCTGTCCTCCCACACTGACAGAGCACAGACGAATGCATGGAGGCAAATAATGTCAGAGTGCAGGAAAGCACAAAATGACCAGGAGGAGAGGTGGCGGGCTGAAGCTCAAATGTGGCGGCAGCGTGATGAGAGGAGGCAGGATTCAATGCTGAGGCTGCTGGAGGACCAAACCAGTATGCTCCAGTGTATGGTTGAGCTGCAGCAAAGGCAGCTGGAGCACAGACTGCCACTACAGCCCCTGTGTAACCGACCGCCCTCCTCCCCAAGTTCCATAGCCTCCACACCCAGACGCCCAAGAATGTGGTGGGGGGGCCACCGGCCAACCAACCACTCCGCCACAGAGGATTGCCCAAAAAAAAGAAGGCTGGCATTCAATAAATTTTAAAGTTGTAAACTCTTAGTGCTGTGTGGCATTTTCCTTCCCTCCTCCACCACCCCTCCTGGGCTACCGTGGTAGTCATCCCCCTATTTGTGTGATGAATGCATGAATGTGAAGTAACAATGACTTTATTGCCTCTGCAAGCGGTGATCGAAGGGAGGAGGGGAGGGTGGTTAGCTTACAGGGAAGTAGAGTGAACCAAGGGGTGGGGGGTTTCATCAAGGAGAAACAAAGAGAACTTTCACACTGTAGCCTGGCCAGTCATGAAACTGGTTTTCAAAGCTTCTCTGATGCGTACTGCGCCCTCCTGTGCTCTTCTAACTGCCCTGGTGTCTGGCTGCGCGTAACCAGCAGCCAGGCGAATTGCCTCAACCTCCCACCCCGCCATAAACGTCTCCCCCTTACTCTCTCAGATATTGTTCAGCACACAGCAAGCAGTAATAACAGTGGTAATATTGGTTTCGGTGAGGTCTAGGCGAGTCAGTAAACTGCGCCAGCGCGCAGTCCAAATGCACATTCTGCCACCATTCTGCACTTGCTCAGCCTGTAGTTGAACAGCTCCTGACTACTGTCCAGGCTGCCTGTGTATGGCTTCATGAGCCAGGGCATTAAGGGGTAGGCTGGGTCCCCAAGGATACATATAGGCATTTCAACATCCCCAACAGTTATTTTCTGGTCTGGGAATGAAGTCCCTTCCTGCAGCTTTTGAAACAGACCAGAGTTCCTAAAGATGCGAGCGTCATGTACCTTTCCCGGCCATCCCACATTGATGTTGGTGAAACATCCCTTGTGATCCACCAGAGCTTGCAGCACTATTGAAAAGTACCCCTTGCGGTTTATGTACTTGCAGGCTTGGTGCTCCGGTGCCAAGATAGGGATATGGGTTCCGTCTATGGCCCCACCACAGTTAGGGAATCCCATTGCAGCAAAGCCATCCACTATGATCTGCAGATTTCCCAGGGTCACTACCCTTGATATCAACAGATCTTTGATTGCGTGGGCTACTTGCATCACAGCAGCCCCCACAGTAGATTTGCCCACTCCAAATTTCAGAGGAACAGCCGTGTTAGTCTGTATTCGCAAAAAGAAAAGGAGTACTTGTGGCACCTTAGAGACTAACCAATTTATTTGAGCATGAGCTCTGATGAAGTGAGCTGTAGCTCATGAAAGCTCATGCTCAAATAAATTGGTTAGTCTCTAAGGTGCCACAAGTACTCCTTTTCTCTTTCCACTCCAAATTGATTCCCAACTGACCGGTAGCTGTCTGGCGTTGCAAGCGTCCACAGGGCTATCGCCACTCGCTTCTCGACTGTGAGGGCTGCTCTCATCTTGGTATTCATGCGCTTCAGGGCAGGGGAAAGCAAGTCACAAAGTTCCATGAAAGTGCCCTTACGCATGCGAAAGTTTCACAGCCACTGGGAATCGTCCCAGACCCGCAACACTATGCGGTCCCACCAGTCTGTGCTTGTTTCCCGAGCCCAGAATCGGCGTTCCACAGCGTGAACCTGCCCCATTAGCACCATGATGCATGCATTGGCAGGGCCCATGCTTTCAGAGAAATCTGTGTCCATGTCCTGATCACTCACGCGACCGCACTGACATCGCCTCCTCGCCTGGTATCGCTTTGCCAGGTTTTGGTGCCGCATATACCGCTGGATAATGCGTGTGGTGTTTAATGTGCTCCTAATTGCCAAAGTGAGCTGAGCGGCCTCCATGCTTGCCTTGATATGGCATCCGCACAGAAAAAAGGCGCGGAACGATTGTCTGCCGTTGCTCTGACGGAGGGAGGGGCGACTGACGACACAGCTTACAGGGTTGGCTTCAGGGAGCTAAAATCAACAAAGTGGGTGGCTTTACATCGAGGAGTATTTCAGGCAGGACTTCACGGAGGGTTCCAATAAGAAATGGTGCACCTAAGTTATTGTTCTTATTGGAACAAGGAGGTTAGCCTGGCCTCTGATTGATACATGGCTAGATTTACCTCGCTGCACCTTCTCTGTGAGTGACTGCAGTGTGACCTAGAGGAATGAGTCCCCTAGACGGGGGAGGAGGCAAATGAGTACAAAACAAATCTGGTCTATTTCTTGTTTTGATCCACTCCATCTATCTTTTACATCTTTGGCTGGCAGCAGACAGTGCAGAAGGACTGCATGCCATCCACATCTCATGGCTGCTCAGCAGAAGATGGTGCAGTAGGACTGCTAGCCATCCTCATCTCTTGCCTGCCCGGCAGAAGATGATGCACTCGGACTGCTAGCAATCCATATCGCCTGCCCGCTCACCATAAGACGGTTCAATAGGACTGACTGCAGAACTAAAGAGAATGACCTGGTCAAGTCACTCCAAATTTAGTCCCTGCGCCCATGTCTGCCCAGGCGCTCCCGGCCGACGTGGCCAGGAGCACCTCGGACATGACGATGACGGCTACCAGTCGTATTGTACCGTCTGCTGCCAGAAGGCAATGAGTTGCTGCTACTGTGTAGCAATGTCGTACCGCGTCTGCCAGCACCCAGGAGACATACGGTGACTGTTACCTGAGCGGGCTCCATGCTTGCCGTGGTATGGCGTCTGCACAGGTAACTCAGGAAAAAAGGCGCGAAACGATTGTCTGCCCTTGCTTTCATGGAGGGAGGGAGGGAGGGAGGGAACGGGGGCCTGATGATATGTACCCAGACCCACCCGCGACAATGTTTTAGCCCCATCAGGCATTGGGATCTCAACCCAGAATTCCAATGGGCAGCGGAGACTGCGGGAACTGTGGGATAGCTATCCACAGTGCAACGCTCCGGAAGTCGACTCTAGCCTCGGTACTGTGGAAGCACTCCGCTGAGTTAATGCACTTAATGCACTTAGAGCATTTTCTGTAGGGACACACACACTCGAATATATAAAACCGATTTCTAAAAAACCGACTTCTATAAATTCGACCTTATTCCGTAGTGTAGACATAAGTGTAATCAGTATTCAGTTTTAAAATATGCATACCTTGATTATATTGAAGCCAGTTTTCTCCAGAACAAAGTCATGCATCTCTCAAGGAGATCTATTTCCTAGCCAAATAGCAGCTTCTAAACTTCAGACCTCTAATTATGGAGCTATTAAAAAAGTCAAACAGGAAATGAATCTCAAGGAGAGGCTGAACAGCTTTTACTCCGATTTCATCATAAAGAAGGCAACAGCTAGGGTTTCCAGTTTTGGTTGGATGTATTCCTAGATGTTTCTTCACAGGACATCATCTTTAATTAAAGATGAATCTTTAATTCCTGAAGACTCCAGGCCAATCCTGGAGGGTTGGCAGCCCTAGCAACAACCCGAATTTCACCACACACCATTTTTTTCAATCACCTTTAAAGATCAGCTAGTTTTCTAAATCCTCTGTGCCTTCTTAAACAACTGGTCTAAAGAATAAGGAAATGCTCTACTAGAACCCATTTCCTTCTGTACATTAAACAAACCTTTAAAAAATACAGAGGAGAACTGAAAACTGAAATTTGCAATGAAGTTGGTGTCTAAGAAGCCATTCTGTGTTTAACTCACCCATGTATGTATCTGGGTATTTTCATGTAACGTTTTAGTGCCACGATACCCAGATGCAACAAAGTCCATGAATGACAATGTTACCATTGGTTTCAGAGTAGCAGCTGTGTTAGTCTGTATTTGCAAAAAGAAAAGGAGTACTTTTCCTTTTGTGAGGAAAGCTTTTGTGAGCTACAGCTCGAAGGAGTACTTGTGGCACCTTAGAGACTAACCAAAAGTGAGCTGTAGCTCACAAAAGCTTATGCTCAAATAAATTGGTTAGTCTCTAAGGTGCCACAAGTACTCCTTTGAGCTGTAGCTCACGAAAGCTTATGCTCAAATAAATTGGTTAGTCTCTAAGGTGCCATAAGTACTCCTTTTCATGTTACCATTGATGGTTTGTTTAGTCAACAGGTGTCAGAAAAAAGAAAGTTTACAGTCTTCCTGAAACAAACACTAACAAGGTCATCTTGATGCTATTTCAGCTAAGATTGAAACACATCTGCTATACAAGGCAATACTGTGGAAAAGAGTATTAAAGATCTATTACTTTAAAAATAATTTCCTTTCCACTGCACAAATTTTATGCTAAAGAAATGGGCATTGATTTCAAGCCATATCATGCAGTTCCTCTCTTTAAATAGCAGGCAATTTCAGCAGTCCACACAATTCTTCAGTAGACCACTTTTTCAGCCATTAGCTTTCTGGTGAAAGAGATGTCATGAGTATCAACAGTTTTATGTGATATTTTTTCAGCGTCACTACTTGGAATGGCAAATGTGTCTTTACAGCATAAGGCATAGTGTAATCTAACTTCATGAAGGCTATAACAAAGCAGTTGTGGTAGAGAAGGTTGAGTTGAGTGGTTTGTTCATGCTGAGTAGCAGATTTTGGAAACTCCTGTCCAAGTTCCAGTTTGTCTAATTGCAAATGCACTGTAAGTGGAGAGACTGATTTCAGTTTAATTTGCACACCCTATTGTTCTTCACTTATTTTATTACTGTTCGATGTTTTAAGGTTCATTTTTAAACAGTTGCTGTGTTTCATGTGGAGTTAATTGCACTGCAATAGTGGATGAAGTACTCCCTGTGGTCTGTATCAGTTTGTGTTTTGTGACAGGGTCAGCCCAGATGGCTACAAGAGAGTGGTCTAAGGTAGATACCCTAGATCTAATGTAAGCAGGTCCCTTTTCCCTGGATAAGATAACAGGGACTATTCCGGAACACTCAGGAACTTTCCAGAACTAATTAGGCTAATTAGGACACCTGTAGCCAATTGCGAAGCTGCTAGAATTAATTTAGGCTAATCAGGACACCTGGCTTAAAAAGGCTGTCACTCCAGTTAGTGAGGTGTGCAGGTAAGGAGCAGTGAGTGAGAGGACATGCTGCTGGAGGACTGAGGAGCACAAGTGTTAACAGACCTCAGGAGAAAGGTCCTGTGGTGAGGACAAAGAAGGTGTTGGGAGGAGACCAAGGGGAAGTAGCCTAGGGCATTGTAGCTGTTGCACAGCTGTTCCAGAAGTCACTCCAGACAGCTGCAGTCCACAGGGCCCTGGGCTGGAACCCGGGGTAGAGGGCGGGCCCGGGTTCCCCCCAAACCTCCCAACTCCTGACCCAACACAGGAGCTTCCACCAGAGGGGAAGGTCTCTGAGCTGGTCCCAAACCCACATGGTGGATCAGCAGAAACTGTGGGGCTTTTTCTTTCTCTTTTTTCCCATCTGGCCAGTGATGAGGTTATCTGAGTGAATGGCAGATTTGAGCCACGAAAGTGTCCAAACTGAGAGCTACTGTGACTCTCTGAGGTGAGCAAAATCTGCCAATAAGTGCAGGACCCACCGAGGTAGAGGAGGAACTTTTTCACAGTTTGTAAAGCATATTGGGTTCTTTCAAGATGAAAGTATATCTACTTACCACACATCCCCTCCCCTCAGAATATGGAATTACAACTTTAATTTTCTTCATCGTATTTGTACATTACAATTACTTGGTGGCAAGCAGGTTTTCCATTATGACTCCATTTGCTGCTGCTCAGAAAAATCTGAAAATTTTCCTTTTCAGCTGATGTTCTCCCTTGCTAAAATATATATAGTCACCTATTTTTACTGATGTTCTCTCAGCTAAAAAATATATTCACCTATTTTTACAAAAAGTGGAGAAAGTACAAGTTTATTTGGACATATAACATTGAAGCATCCCTCCACATAGCTCCTCTTCACTGAGGCCAAGCCTATTTGTAAAACCAAGTTATGTGCAACTGAAAAAATTGCTTTTGCACATGTGCATTACAATTGTCCTCTTCCTTCTCCCAAGAGAATCCATTAATTTATATTTTTACCCACCAATACATCAGTTTTTTCCCGTCACTCTTGAGTCACTCTGTAGTAGCTTTTCACATCCTTCCCTATCCTCTGAAGCAGTGGATGGAGCTGAGAGGCTTCACCTCTATTCAATGTGCAGAAGGGAAGAATGAGGCTTGGCAGAGGCTC
Source organism: Caretta caretta (assembly GCF_965140235.1). Taxonomy (NCBI): domain Eukaryota; kingdom Metazoa; phylum Chordata; order Testudines; family Cheloniidae; genus Caretta; species Caretta caretta. Next base: position 94,593,622 of record NC_134208.1, on the reverse strand, counting down.
AAACATCACTAAGTCTGTATAAGACCTACTGAAGACAATCACTTAGCACAACTCTGAGGCAGTCGTAACAGCAGTGCTGCTACACATCTACAGTCAAATAAAGCAGTCACATACAAGAACCTACATATACAATATTAACAGTTATGTGGTATTCTTTTGTGCTGTTTTACACCCTTTCCCACATCCTTGGCCTGCCCCTACGGTGGAGTTGGGAGCAGGCCCTGCTCTAAACCATTATATCAGTTTAACACCAGCCAGATATTCTCACTGGGCTCTTTCCACCCCTCTTTGTAACTGAGAATTAGGGCCAACACAGTGTCTCCAAGATCACACATTTCTCCTTAGAACCCCAAATAAAACTAAGCACTGACCCCTAGAAAACACTCACCATTTCATCTAATGAAAATTCATAATTCTACAAGTCAAAACAATCGAACGCAAAACAGTATTTGTAGTTAGATGGAGTTAGTTGGATTACAAAGCAATATTTTAAGTCTTTGTGCACATTGTTTTTCTATTTGTATATGATTTAAATGGGTTTAGTATGTGTTTTAGTTATGTTTCAGTGATTTTAAAATTAGATACAGAAGTAGAAAGTGGCTCGTGTAAGCATCGAATGCACTTAATTTTATTTGAATTGCAAGAAGTTATTTTATTGATTGTCTATATTGTAATGAAGGATTTTTGCTTTTACATGCTCTGAAAGACTTTGCAACACCTTGAACAGGAAAAACTGAAAATGAGGTTTAAATATAGTAAAAATTTCACTTCTCCCAATTGAGATAATTAAGGTGGTTACAGTATCAGGACACTTTGACTTGCATAAAACAGCAGTTAGTTTTAAGATTAAGGCTTTAGATAAATAGTAATTAGTGATAGTTTAGAATTAGAAATCCAAAATGGCGGATGAAATAATTCTGTATGAAAGACATTCCATCAACTAATAGGGAATGACTCAGCGTTTCTCCCAAGACCTCAAGGGAGGAGCTAAGGCTAAGTATGATGTCAGAGGGAGGAGCTCTACCCAAGAGAGCATCAGGGGTAGTAGCTTTGCTATCTAAAAACAGGATAATGTAAGAGGGAGGAGCTAGACAGAAATCGCAGTTATGGTAATATCTGGAAATTTATTGGTTGAGCTAGGCTAATTATCTATGCTAATGAGCTGACCTTGAGAAAGCAACCACCATATAAGGCCAACAGGTGGCAGGCTGAAGCGTGGTGGCGGTTGATGGGTTGCAGAGCTGCCTGGATGTTATGGGGACACAAGAGCTGAAGAACAGAAGATTCCAAGAAGTAGCTACCTGCAGAGACAACAGCAGTAGAACCTTTTAGAAGGCAGCAGTTTCTAAAGGAGCTACTCATTCCTGCTATAGCAGCTCTTGTAGACAACTGCTGTAACCCTAAAGGAGAAAGCAGCAACTATCTTGTCCAGGCACGGACACCCTCATCTTTGACATTGACAGAACAGAAGGATCCTCAGACAGGTCAGAGGTATTCTGGGTGTGAATGTAAGTCTGTTTTTTTTAATTTGTCTCTTGTTAAGGAATGCCTGGGTGTGTTAATAAACCTGGATGCCTGTTTTTTGAGTGAGATCCACTCCACCCATCCTGCGACCTGCTGATCACTGCTCTCAGGGTGTTAGTGTTGATTTAATATTTGTATTAAATCTGTAACCGTGTAATGGTCTCTTGTACATGAATAAAGGTCAGGCATGCTACATTAAGTAAGGTCCCAGATTATAACATTAAAATTTAGGCCTTCACATATGTTGGGTCTCTCTTTACTTATTACATTGTAACTGCTATATTGTCTGTGTATTATGTGTCTTTTATTTTGTTGCACCATTTTATTGTATGATTTTTAAATATAATGTGGTTTACTATGCTCTGTCAGGGGTCGGCAACCTTCGGCATGCAGCCCATCAGGCTAATCCGCTGGTGGGCCGTGAGACGCTTTTTTTACATTGACTGTCTGTAGGCATTGTCCCCTGTAGCTCCCAGTGGCCATGGTTTGCCATTCCTGGTCAATGGGAGCTGCAGGAGGTGGCGGCAAGCACGTCCCTGCGGCCTGCACTGCTTCCCGCAGCTCCCATTGGCCGGGAACAGTGAACCGTGGCCACCGGTAGCTCTTGGGGCCGTGCCTGCAGATGGTCAATGTAAACAAAATATCTCGTGGCCCGCCAGCAGATTACGCTGATGGGCCGTGTGCCGAAGGTTGCTGACCCCTGCTCTACGTATTTTTTTCTTCTCTTTTTCTCTATTAGAAATATTGTAATTTACTTCTTTTAAATAAATATTATTTTGTTTTCAAAGAATTACTGCTTGTGTGTCCATCCTTGAGCAGAAGGCTGTATCTGTGCCCTTTCAAGGGTTAGCAAGATTAGCTTGCTCTGGGGAGCCCTCTGTGGGATGGAGACAAGCCCCCTGGTAACACCCTGGCAATTCTTCTAGGGTGGACCACTACCTTATCACCTCTTTGGATAAAGCAAATTGCATAGTCTTAGGCAAACCATTATTGGAATGCTTGAGGTCCATATTCTGGGGTACCAAATTGGTGTCCCTAAAAGGGTGGGCTCGAGGCGCTATTTGAATCCTGGAACTAGTTAGTGTCCCATGCCAATTTGAGAGCTAACAAATTGGTATCCCTGAATTGGGGGGCTTGAGGCGCTATTTAAAACCCTAAGGCTTGAAAGCATTATTTTAAGGCCTAAAAGAGGTTATAGTGCCCCCATCGGATAGGAAGAAATTAACACCAAGCAGGATTTTTTTTTCTCTCTTCTTAGAACAATCATGAAACAGAGAAAAGAAGACGGAAAGAAAGAACAACCGGTTTTTCTATGAAGTACATTAAAGGTAAGTGAATATAATTATTATAAGATAAGCTTAGGACTTTTATTGTAGGATTTGAAAGGTACCTATTAAGTATTGTAGTTGATTATATTGATGCTGGAGTCTCAATCCTAATAGAATTAGGAAGCCCGGGTAAATGTTTTAGGCTGGTGGAAGGGTCAGCAGGGCAACTGATGCTGGAGACAATTACCCCAATAAAATCAGGGAGCCTAGAATAATTCGGGCTTGTGGAAGTGTTGTAGGTTAGTATGTAAAAGATAAAATTGCAGGTGCAAATCAGGGATCGCAAGCCAGATTTTCATCTCGCAGAGTAGCTTGAATAAAGGTACCAAAGTTAAGCCAAAAGAAGGGCAATTCGGACCGAAAGAGACAGAATTGGACACCTAAGGTCTAAGGGAGGCAGATTCTGGAGTTGGGCACCAAGGATAGGAAGGCCTTGGGAGGCAGACTTTATCCCACAAACTCAGATAAAGTCAAGCACCAACTGCAGAGGCTGGAAGAAGGCACACTTTATTCTGAAGGAATTGTAGAAACTCATTGCTGAGATCACTAGAGTCCTAGTCCTAAGCAAGGGTAAGATTGGTGGTATAAGAGGTCACAAGGGGTTGTCCAAGTAATAGGCAATCACAGCCTGTGTAAGGATTGGTGCCTAAGAGGCAGAGCTAACTTGTTGATGTACCAACGTCCTTATTGCAAAACAAATGTAGTAAGTGAAAAAGATAGGAACTTGGTTCAATATTTGGCTAAGCACTTGCAGCAGTACATAAATTCCTTAAAGAACTTATGATTCAGGTATGGCCAGGATTATTCTATACCCAAGACCATACCTGGCAAGTAAGGTTTTGAATGACTGGGAGTGGTGTGTAAGTTTGCAAAAAATTTACCACTCAGGTGTTGCCGAGGTTGTAATTATACCCGGAAACCATTACCTGATCAGTAAGATTGACAGCAGTTTGTGAGCTTTGAGGAAACTTACAAACTCGGGTGTGACTGGGGTTGTAATTATACATTGGAGATCATTACCTGGCCAAGCGGGTAGTGTCATCATGACGACGAAAGGGAAAACAAGTCATGATAATACTTTAGAAATAATGCTGGAAAACAGCTTAGAAGATTTTGTTAAAAAGGTACGACATGATCCTTGGGCCTGGTGCTTATCAGCAAGTGTGCAGGCAATGGGAACAATGGATTCAACCCAAGAGAAATGTTTTTTTTCCTCAGGAGAACTAAGCAAATATTAAAAACAAGCAGCTTTACATGGGTTACAGCTTGTGGCCTGTACTCTTGATGAAGAAATAGATAGATTAATAAATGAAATAAAAGACCTAAAAGGTGGGGGGGGGGAGATGAAGAACAAGGAATTAGCTAATTTAAAAGCAGAAGCTGATATATTAAGAGCAACTGTTGACTCAAACAATACAGATTGAGTCACAAAATGAGTTAAATAAAATAAATGAAAAGTTGAGAAATGGAAGTAGAAAGTGATGGACAGACAAGCTGCAATGAGAGCGGTACTCTGAGATAGAAGAAAAGAAATACATCAATCACTGTGATTGTAAAAGATAGAACTGTGCATTAAAGGAGGAATTAAGAGCAAACAAAGGAATAATCAATGCAATAAAAGCTGGAAATAAGGAAGACGTGGAATTGGATGAAGAGGATTTAGGTCCTCCTGGTTATGAAGATTACTCTAAAGAACCCTTTCTGGAACTCTACAAACCATTAAATGAGGAGCTGGAAGAATTGCAGAGGCCACCTCCCTTAGCTCCAATTATTACCACCACAGTAACTAAAACCACTGTGAAAGGAAACCGGGGAGGTTGAGAAGAAAGAGTAGAAGAAAGAAAATGGAGGAAATGATTACAATGTGAACCTAAAGAGCAAATTAATGAGTTATCTACAGAGGAATTGCTTCGGAGATTAGCTAATCATGAAAGGACTGTGCCTATGGCTCCACCAAGTCCCAAGGATCAGGTATAGGGAGGCCGAGTGCCCCCCATCTCCCTGATATCAGCAAAAGATTATGCTGATTTAGTGGTACATTTACAAATGGATACTTGGTGGAGATGCACTGTATGTGTGGAATTAAATTGGGAAGTGTTTGGACAGAATATGTTAATAGATACAAGTGCCACATTTTCTTTAGTAAGTACCAAGAATAAAAAATTATTTGGACCCCTTATAATAACAAGGGAATTACAAGGATTTAATGAAGCAAAGTGTAGGTTACCGTTTAATGCTCCAGTTTATTTTCAGTTAGGAACAAAACAAGGAAAGGAACAGTTTGGATTTATAACTTAATGGTGATGGAATAATAGGTGTTGATATATTAAAAAGGCTAAGAATAATAGATTTTGTAAATAAGGTATTATGGGAAATACCTTCTGATAGGATTAAAACTTTAGATCAACCAATTGTTGTTGAAGCAGGATATAGGTTAGCTACTATTAAGGCTGTTGAGAAATGGGCCCTCAGAAGTTTTGAAAATTGCACAAAAACACAGAGGTCTGGACTACTAATAAGGCAGAATAATACCTCTTCAATTTTTCCATAATTACTGGTATCCAAAGGTGGGACAACCTTTTGTACCTTAATTAACTACGACTAGCACTGGAATGAGTGCTGTGTTAAGCCAAGATCATGGTACAGGTCTTGTCCAGTAGCATATGTTTCTAAGATTCTTAATTGAGTAGAACAGGGATTTACTCCTTGTGAAAAAGAAGCATTAGCATTAGTTTGAGCTTTTCAACATTGGGAATATTTAGTGAGACTATCCCCAGTGCTTCTGAAAACATCACAATCACCTATAAAAATATGTACTAACATGAAAAATTGGTGATAGACATGTTTCTAGTCCCCGGTTTGCAAAATGGATGCTAGCCTTGTTGAATAAAAATGTAATAATGGAAAAGTTCCCAAGCTTATCACCAGTCCCTTATGCTCTTTTAACAGAAGGGGAACAGCATGAATTTTACCAGAAATTCCCCCTGAAGGACCTATATTGTTCCAAGGTGGAGCAACATTAGGCAAGGTCATAGATACAGTAGATGTAATTTGGTTTGTGGATGGTTCTAGTTTTTATGAGGAAGGCAAGGCATATACGGGATATGCAGCAGTAAAAATAGCTGATAGAGTTTTTAAGAGACAGTGTTTGCCACATTAGGCTCAAGCTGCTGAAATTGTAGCAATAATAGTAGCACTGGAAAATATGCCAACGGATAAAACTGGGGCTATTTTCACAGACTCTGAATGAATACCAAGAGCTATAGTAGATTGGATGCCTCAGTGTCCAAAGAGGGGTATGAAATCAGCAGATGGTAAACCCATTGCCCAGCCTGAAAAGTTAGTTTATTTGTGGGGCTTTAGCCCAGCAAAGAACTTAACCTGTACTAATGGGGAAGGTAAAAACCCATAAGAAGAATGTTGAGGGAGCCCAATGGAACAAAAAGGCAGATGAACAGGCTAAAGAAGGAGCCAAGGAGGGGATGGTATGGCATCCACAATTCCAGTCTGCTCTGATAACAGAAGTAGAGGGAGAAAGGATAGAAGAAATTGATTTAGAAGCTTTACAAAGGAAAGATTCTGAAATACAAAAATTGGTGTCAAAATTAAAATACCAGGGATAGAAGATTTGGCAGCATGAAACAGGATTGGTATTAGTTACCGAAACAGATGATAATATGTCTATATGGGTGGTTCTGATGGAAATGTCTTATCTATTCCTAACTGCCCATTGTCATGTACTAAGGAAATTAATATATTATAATTAATATATTATATAATATATATAATATATTAATATGATGATATTTAATGCCTGAACTGAATGGATATCTCCTATCATAGCACTTGGGTTAAATGTTAACATCAGTGTAATGCGGTCAATAGAACAAATTCTGGGCAATAAGACAAAATAAGACATGGAAAACTGGGGAACTTGAGGATTTTATGGAGGAACGTGGAATTAGATATGTTTGTAATACTGATGCAATCCAACCTTATGATGTATGTAGAAAGAAAGAAAGAGGAAAATGTCATTATCAGCTAGATTCTTTTTCGTTCAATGGATCAGTTATATACACTGGAACAAAATGTGTATGTATAAGAAGTTAGTGTACATTGTTTAAAGTAAATCATATATACAGTGTAACTCATAACCCCTATGAGAACAAATGCTTGTCTAACATTACCTCAATAATTGGTTGTGATTTCAAGTTCACACTACTTGAAATTCAGAATGAGGAAATTAAAGACCAATACCAGATATATAGGAGAATTGACCTGATACCTTTAGGATTAAATATGTTTAGTTAAGCAATTAATAAATCATTCTGATTGCAAAAAATAATTACAGAAAGCTCAGGAGAATGCACAAAGAGTTTTGATTACTGTTTACTACTCAAACTGAGAAAATCAAACAAATAATTGAGTGTATTAAAAAGTGAAACTAAACACAACTGGAGTGAAGTGATTTGGGGAAGGTCTCCCACAGGTAAAGGATTCTCCAAGACCTCAAGGGGAGGAGCTAAGGCTAACTGTGATGTCAGAGGGAGGAGCTCTACCCAAAATGGCATCGGGGGAGGAGCTTTGCTATCTAAAAATAGGATGATGTAAGAAGGGGAAGCTAGAGAGAAATAGCAATTATGGTAATATCTGGAAACTGATCGGCTGAACCAGGCTAATTATCTATGCTCATGAGCTGACCTTAAGAAAGCCACCAGCATATAAGGCCGACAGCTAGCATTGTCTGTTTGAATAAAACTAACAACGTGGTATTAAATCAGTTGAAATCAGTAAATTTGACACTAAAAGTGCTTTGCAAATCCATGGTCGTCCATGACTAAACTTGCTAGACTAACTGATAGGCATAACATTTCATAAATTACTTTACAAAACAAGTTCATTATTTAGTGTATGTTCGTTAGCCTCATCACTTGGGGATACCTACTGCATTTATCCTTCAGTTTAGTTAACTGAAGTAGTTGCGGTTTCTCTCTCTCTTTCCCTCTGTTTATATTTAAAGCTGGTGTTATGTGCACATCATTGGTTGATGCAATGGACTGGCATGGTGACTCTGGAACAATTTTAGTGCAGCATGTAAATACATTTTCAGTGTTCTGAGTAGGGAATGTCACAACGTATAATAGACAGATTGTAAACACCAAAACGATTAACAAGATTTCTCTGTTTAAAGAGAATACAGGGAATATGTCTAGAATTTCATAGAAGGGGAGTGCAAAACAAATAATATCCTCAGTTCTTTCCTGCTATTTTCCCTAAAAATTCCTATCCCCTCTTTTTTTCCCCTGCCAGCTTCCATCCTGCTCCCTCAGTCTAGTAACTATCCCTTAGAATAGTTACCATCAGCTCTGTCATGGGATAACCTCCACTGACCATATTTAGCTGCCCTGTTATTGCTGACAGGATAATTCTAGCTTTGTTTCCATCAGTATGTCATACTGTAATTAATTTCTAACTGACTCCATTTGATGGTGTAATGAATGGCTCCTAGTCTTTCAGAGTTAAGTATCATTTGTGGAGAAACAGCACATTTTGGCATATTTACATTTTCTTTGGTATCCTTACAATCTAGTTTCAATTTTACAACATACACATAAGCATAGTGGAATCTGGCCTCCACCTTCAAATAATCAATAAAATACTGGTAACATACTTAATGCTCCTTTATGGCTATGTTTTTGTTCTCTAAAATTGCACATTTTGATGGGAATTTTTAAAATGGTACTTTGCTTTTTTCACGGTTATATGTAGAAGCCTGCTAGATGGGCCTTTGTTCTCTGGATACCAACAATTATGCTCTTATTTCACTTTCCCTCCATGTTCAGTTTCAGTCTGGTTTTCCAGGCTAACCTAGCTCCTAGCTTCAATCTTGAGAATATGGCTGCAAGAAAGAGATTTATTATAATTAATGCCCTCTTGAGGTGCTGGGGTTATTGTCATTAAGGTTTCGGTTAGGGAAAAACAGGTGTCATATATTACTGGCTTCCGTTATGTTGTAAGAACTAGGTTGAAATTGGCATGTGAGAAATCAATGGTACTTTAAAATGCATTGAGTTCATTAATTGTGACTTTGAAGTAATCTATTCTCAAATTCATCTGAATTATTTTTTTTAGAACACTGCATCACAGACTTGCAGCCAAACTGTTAACTTGCCCCCAACACAGTGAAACAAGCAACCTTTACTAATTGAATCACTCTAATTTTTGTGCTGATTATACAAAGCTTCCATCCATTAACTTCTTGGAAATGATTGTGCCACGTGGTCACTGCATTGGCTAAAAGTTTAAAATCTGTTGTCCAGTGTAGATAGCTTTCGGAACAGGATTTTGCCATGTCCAGAACAGTGAGCTTTTTCTGCTTGTATGTGTTTTGGAATAGGTTTTAGTTCACTGTGCAAAACTGTAGTTTTTTAATTCCCATTATGAAAGCTTTATCTTATCAGATAATATGGTATAAAAATGTAACATTGAAATCAGGGCTCAAATAGTTCAGGAGAAACTTTAATGCTCGTAAACAAATGGGAAAATATCCTGGAAACGAAATACTAATTTTATTTTAAATTCACCACAAAAATAAACTTAACATTTTAAATCTTTATCTAGATCTTCCATAAAACCTCATTTCTTTGCTGAATCTACAGCAGGTAGTTGTTTGGACAACAAAACCCTGTTTGCTACTTATGTTGACACCAAGGACTACCCTGATGGAGGCTTGTGAACAGCTATTAACATTTTTAAATTGCCCTATAAACAAAGACCACATAAAATTCAAGCTCTATTGGAGAAAAATAATCTTGCTATAACTGTTGTGGAAAGTGTGATTATTTTTGTTTTTTTCAAAAGGAGGATTAACTTCCCAATCTTTTTTATTTAATACAGAACATCCCTTACCCAAATCAGTCTTTATTGAAATTTTAACTGTTAAATGGTTAGTTCAGGGTTGCCATGAATTAAACATATGGGAAAAACAGGAAACGGAAAATTATACTGTCCAAAACCCAGCAAATAAAACATATATGCTATATCTCTTCTAATCTGAATTGTGAAATTCTAACTGGTGCCAGTTCCTCTGCACACTCCAAAAAGAGAAATCTAGCCCCATTCTGTATTTTGCAGTGGACATGCTGCCCCCGCTTTTTATTGAATTGGCCTCATTAGCACTGACCCCTCACTTGGTAAGGCCATCTCTTCATGTTCTGTATATTTATACCTGCCTACTGTATTTTCCACTCCATGCATCTGATGAAGTGGGTTATAGCCCGTGAAAGCTTATGCCCAAATAAATTTGTTAGTTTCTAAGGTGCTACAAAGACTCCTCATTGTTTTTGCTGATACAGACTAACACGGCTACCCTTCTGAAACTAGTCTTTTCTGTAGCTGTACCAACAGACACACTATTGGGAATATAACTCAAAATTGGACCAATTTACACAGGCTCTACCACGAGAACTTTTTATAGGTATAATCACTTCTTCACATATAATTCAGTGAGATTTTACACCATTACATTCAAAAAGGCAAGTTATAGTAAAATCAAGTTTCATTTTGCCAGCAGCAAACCTAAATTGTTACAATTATATTAGGGTTGTCAAGCGATTAAAAATATTAATCCTGATTAATAAGTTTTAATCACTGTTAAATAATAGCATACCATTTATTTAAATATTTTTTGATTTTTCCATTTTCAAATGTATTGATTACAATACAACACAGAATACCAAAAGTACAGTGCTTGCTTTATATTTTTATTTCAAATATTTGCACTGTAAACAAGAAACAAAAGAAAGTATTTTAATTCACCTCATACAAGTACTGTAGTGTAATCTCTTTATCGTGCAAGTTACAAATGTTGAAATTTTTTTTACATAACTGCACTCAAAAATTAAACAATGTAAAACTTTAGAGCAGTGTTTCTCAAACTTTTTGTGCTGGCAACCCCATTTGGACTTAAAAAAATCATGACCCCCACACTGGAAAAAATTGTGATCCTCTACTTTCAGCCCTGTGGGACTCTGACCTTCAGTCCCCCGCAGGTCTCCATCCTTCAGCTCCCCTGCCACCTCCGGTACTGCAGACTTCAGCCCCCCTCAGGGCTTCAGGCTTATGCCCCACTTGGGGCACAGGACTCCGGGCGCCAGCCCCTCTGTGGTTGTGGGGCTCAGGGCTCCAATCCCCACACTGCCTCTGGAGTGTAATTAATGCATTAAAAACATGAACATGTTACTCATGCTGTGAATTAATCCTTTAATTAATTAATTATTTAATCCTTAATCCTTAATTCTCCTTGTGGTGGAAAAATCCCAGATAACCTTTTAAAGTTAGAGTTTAATTTTTTTTCTTTTTTATTCAATTATTTTTCTGAGAGATTCCTTCAATTTTATTAGAGTTCCAGGAAATAAAATTCAACTTTCAGAAAGTAAAATGCACCTGTTCTTTATGTAACCCTTCTGCCACTTGAAGCCGCCAGCAACCAGGGCCGGGTTCAATATCTAAGTGTTCCTTCACATTGATACAACACAGAACTGGCTTCAGCCCCCACCCAGTAACCTGGTAAAATTACACAACACCCCGGGTGACTCTGAGAGACAATACTCACCTCACAAGCACAGAGTCTGAGTGTAGAAAAGAAACTTTTAATAAAAGGAGGGAAGTAACTGAACATTATTTTGGGAAAACGACGCAAACAGGGTTGATAAACGTAAACCATGAGCAAAAGACCCACCCTCATGTAAGTTAAGCAGTGTCCTTTTCCCCCTCAGGTTCTTAAGTCCAGCAACCCAAAAGTTCCTTTAATGTGTCTGATCCTTCTCTGCACTGCAATCATGGTTGCTGTTCTTAGTCAGTGGAGACCCAAGGTTCAGAGGTGCATCTGCAGAATTCACCTGGACCCACTCTGCTACTTGGACACTCACTCGCTGCCCCTCTCTGCCAGCCACCCTGCTGGCCACTTGCCGGCTGCTCCCACTGGCCACCTACTCATTGTTCCTGCCAGTCACCTGTCTGCCATTCTTGCCACGCCTCTCTGCCAGCCGCCCTGCTGGCTGCTCACCAGCCACTCATTCTCCAGCTGTCAGTTACCTTCTGCTGCCACTTGCCTCTCTACTAAGAGACTGATGTGCCAAGGTGACAGCAATTTTCAGCTCCTTGCAGGCTGGGGAGAAACAGTGCCCCATCTCAAGTGATTTCAGCTCTCAGTGATTCTTTAGCTCTTAGGAGACAGGGCAGAAACACAGTCCTACTACAACTGGTTTCAGCTTTGATTAAGCATTTAAAATAACAAAGAGGCTCCTAATGAAGCCTATTTAGTTCTTTCTTTGAACAGGGAGAGCAGGTTAAATCAGTCCAGGATGAGCCCTTGGGAGAGAGTCCCCATCTCTTGACTGAGACATCCATCCCCACCCCTCTTACTTTCACAGGGTTCTGTCATTCGAGTAGCGAGGTTCTTTCAGCTAAGGGTGACCCCCTCATTTGGGACAAGTTAAGCACAGTCCTGCTTCCCTGTATTCCTGCAATAATTACAAGATTGGTAACAGCATTTCACTACCCCTGCATTCAAGTACTAAAGTGATTTGTAACCCAACACCAGCCAAAGTTGATTACTTTGAGCAAAACATTACCCTACCTGCTGGATATCTAAGCAGAGCAGGAGCAAATTGTATTTACATAAACACACCCAAAGTCTCTCCCCCTTCCAGCTAGCTGTCAGGGAAGAATTCATTCAGACCCTGCTTACATTTACATAAAAGTGTTTTAATTCTCAGAACAGTCTTTTCAAATTAAATACCTCTTAAAGTCTTAAATGGCAGTGATCCATGAAAAACTCTTTGGTCAGAGTGGTTTTCATCAGCGATTCACAAATACACAGCCTTTAAAAAAAATCAATCACAGTCACTTTTGATTCTGCTTTCACAACACACAAAAGCTGTCATGTAAATTAGGTAGAATTATAGAGCTAGAGTAGACCTTTTATCTGTTTATCTGTCCTTTCATTATCCAGCTGTCCATATTATAATGAAATAACGAGCACACACAGGTCCAGAAGTGGGCAATCTCTCCTGTGGCTACTAGATGGTACTACAGCCTCACACTTTTCCATTCTCCAGCTTACCTGATTTTTTGATTATCTGATCTGGCCCCAGTCCCAGTTAGATCGGATAAACAGGGTTCTGCTGTATAGTAAATGATGGTTGATAAGTTTCTACTCTTTTTCTTTCCCATAATGAAACAGTTAGCATTTCTCATCATCTCTCAGTACCAGACCGACTTTTGGGGTTGAAAGTATCAGCTTTGGTAACTGAAATTTGGCCACCTGTAAGCTTATATAGAATAAGCCCTTTCCTCACCTCACCCTCTCCATTTTATAGAGACATTATCAGTTAAACCAGCAACCAAAAATTAAATTAGGCTAAGAACTGCTGTACTGAACTGACTTGAGCTAGTGAAAGGAGTCATGACGTTATGCTTTTACTAGTGTTTCTGTCAAGATAAAGTCTTCCACAGCAAATAAGACTGAATTCCTAATGTAAAAAAATTGAGGAAAAACCCCAGATAAAAGACCCCATCCATATCCCTTTACCTGCTCACATCTGCATTTTGATAGCTCCAACCTACACTAAATCAGCCCTCTGATCAAAAGCTCAGAAGGAAAGTTGAGCTTTTCAGCATGCCCCAAAATAAATCAAAGCTCTCACCCCCGACTCAGGAAAATGACGGTGCTCCAGGCCAGCCTCCAGCACCACAGACACACAGCGGAGCAGCAGTTAGAGTGCCATTCAGGGGTCAGACTCTTCTTGATCCCTTATAAAAACTCTGCTGCCATGACAAAGCGAGGCGGGGTAGCCATCTTTGATGAGGGTGGAAGTGTCTCTCAACATACATCACCATTCACCTTTCCCTCAGTAAAGATGGCGGACAAGTGGGTGAATAGGCAGTTACGTGACCTGGTCTTACGGTCTCCCTCTGGCTGCACAAGGGGGCTGGGAGCCAAGGTGTGTGATGGTCCTGTTCTGGGCAGAATAGTGGCCTGCACCTAGCAGTGGCTAGCAGCAGATGGCTTGTGGGCAGGTGGTGGCAATCCTGCAGTAGACAGTTATGGGAGAACCAACCCACAGGGAAGCTTCTTCCCGGCCCCAGAACATTATAGGTTCATTGATTTTAAGGACAGGAGGGAATTTGTATGGTGCTAATCTTCTAATGAGGCTGCTTATGTGGTTCTAGGGCAAATGCCTTACAGCAGTCTGTGTCCATTGTGTCCACACATTATTACCTCTGTCAGCCGACATTGAAATCTCACCACAAAGCAATATCAAGTTTGTCTGACAAGATGATGAGTGTTAATTATAATGCAACCTTTTAAATTCTTTATGGTTTTCATCCTATTTCAGCCTTTGATTTTATTCAAAATTATTGTCATGCTAAGTGATCTGTCGTTACTCACTTCATCCTGTTTGCCCTTTTAAATATTGACACATTAGCTGTTTTCCAGTCTTCTGCGACTTCCCCATATTCCAGGATTTGTTACATATACACATCAATAGCTCAGAGAGCTCTCCAGCCAATTCTATTAAAATTCTATGTGCAAGTTATCCAGTCTTGAAAATGTTCAGCGTTAGCACTTGTTTAACATCTTTTCTAGTTAATTATTGAAATAGACAGTATTTCATTGTCACTGTAAGTTATGACTATGTCATCTAGTTTCTTCCCAGCCACAGAACAGAAATATTATTGAATGCATATCTTTCCTGACAATTTTACCTTCCTTATTTAGTAACAAACCTATACCCTTTCTATGACTTTTTTGTTGTTCCTGACATATTCAAAGAATTCTTTGTTGTTGTTCTTAACTCTACTGCCATATTTTTTGTATTGATACTGTTAGCTTCCCTTATTAACAGTCTGCATTTCATTGCTATTAGCTTTCCCTTTTTTTCATATATATAATTGTGGCTTTCTTTTCCTTTCTTAACCAGGATGGCATTTTTGATTGCAGAATTGTGATTTTTGGAGTTCTATAGTAATGTTTTCTTAACCAATTCCCAGTTATCATATGTATTGTTTGTTTGGCTTATACCCAGAAGCTTGAAGATCCAGTATATGCTCATTATATATTTTTATCCCAAATAGTGTAAATCTGGATGTTTTCATTACCCACATACATGTCCAATCTTTTTTTGAATCCTGCAAAGCTCTTGGACGCAGTGATATATTCTGGCAGGCAGTTCCACAGGTCTGTTATGCATTGTGCAAAGTAAAGACTATCAGTTTTAAATGTGTTGCCTTTCAGTTTCAATGCATGTACTTATTCATATATCATGAGAGAAAGTAAACCATGTGCCAACAAACATACCTTCTCTGTATTATTCATTATTTTGGGTAAAGCTTGTGTCCCCTTACATTTACCTCTTCTCTGAATTAAGCAGTCCCAATCTTTTCAACCTCTATTTTTATAGACATTTCTCCAGACCTCTGTCATTCTGTTGCCCAAATCTGGACCCTTCTTATTTTTGAAATAGCTCTTTAGATGGGGTCACCAGAACTGAATCTAGTGCTCTAGGTGAGGGTGTACCATGGACCAATTTATAAAACTCAACACAATCTTAACTGTGAAGTCATGGCCAGCCCTCTATAAAAGCAAAATATTTTTTTCCTGAGTGTTTAATGTTACTTCTGGAAACTGAAGCTAGACTAATTCAAACTGGAAATAAGGTGCAGATTTTTAGCCGTGAGGGTAATTAACCATTGGAGCATCCCTGGCAATGCTTAAATCAGGATTGGATGTTTTACTAAAAGATATGCTCTAGTTCAAACTGGAATTAATTCAGAGAAGTTCTATGGCCTGTGTTATGTAAGATGTCAGACTATTTAATCACAGTGGTCCCTTCTGGCTTTATAATCTATGGCACTATGAAACTAATTTAGAACTGGCTAAGATGTCTGAGTAGTTCATATTATTTCTTCAGCTGAGTATTATTTTGCATTGGTCAACAATGAATTTAACCTGCTATCATGCCGCCTATTCACCTAGCTTTGTTAGGGCAGGTATAATGATTGGGCCAATAAATTTACTCTAATTGTAAACTCAATTGTAAGAAGTGAGTGAAAGTTCATAAAATGTCACAACAACCTGTAATAATAAATATTGATAGGAAAAGGTCCAAAAGCAAGACAGAAAAGCTGAATTAGTACAAACAAAAAGGCCTATTGATCTAAGTCAAAGGCTGTGTTCTGACCGTATCTGGTAAACAAGAGAAGCACGGAACCAGAAGTGGATGGATCTTAATTGGTGTATTGGATTTTGCCCATTACCCCATTTTTCTTAGGGGGGTGTCCTTAAAAGAAAAGACTGTTGAGGGAAAATTGGGAAGCGAATGCAGTAAGCGTTGATTGGAAGCAGAAGCTGTTTGTCTGCAGTTGCTGCGGTGACCTTCACCATCAAGGCTGCCACCCCCACTGTTCCCTGGTATCCTAGAATCCACTGTGACACCATTGGGCCTTCATCCTGGGAGGTGTCCTTACCAGACCCCTATGACCCTGCCACTTCTACCGGCTCTGGCTAAATACCAAACACCACCTGAGACGTGAGACTTTTTTGTTCCCTGCTGCTCCAACCCCCATGTGTCCTTTTCCTTCCCTACCTTATTTCTTCTGTTTAATAAGAGTCTGGTTTATCTGGCCATGACTGTATATTTTGCAACACTTCTGTAAGCCTGTGACGAGAAAGGCAGCTGAAAACAATGCCCCAAACAGCTTGATGCTGGTACAAGTTTGTCAGGGCTTTGAGTGACTGGTATAACCATATGCCTCGCTTGCTGGAAACACACAGAATTAACACCAGAAACAGAAATTGCATTTTCTATTTTTGCTGTTCTTTTCTTTCTCTTCTTCCATGTGTTTGTCTTGTTTTGTCTTCTAGGAAAAGGGATCACACTTTAACAACAACTGCAATAACAACAGCTCCTGCCCAGCTCAAATAACTTGTTTTCTGCAAAAAGGGCAGTTATTGCTATCTCTAATACTATCTAAAAATCAATCAAGTTTTTTTTTTAAAGAATAAATACTCTCTACAGCGAAAGGGAACAAGAAATGTTGTTAAAATGAAAGCCTTAATACTTTACAGTTCAAATGCTTTAACTGTTTTTCTTCCTTTTTCTGTATCTTTCATACAAGGCTAAATTAATTTTAATAGTGTATTTGTCATGGTACTAAGGAGGCTGAAATCTCTGTATACCAAACGTTATCTTTTACTGAACCAACTTCTGTCAGTGAGAGAGACAAACTTTTGAGCTTTCACAGAGCCTTCTTTCTCTTGTGACTACTTAATTTCTTTAACAGTCTGTTTGGAGGAACTTTCTATCTATCTTAGGATGCTTATATGACCCCTATTACTGTAGTAGCTGAGCACCTCCCAGTCTTTAATATTTATCCCTACAACACCCTTGCGAGTTAGGAAAGTGCTATTACCCACTCTCTAACACTAGAGACTGCTCTAAATGCAAGGGGAACAGGCTTAAGGAAAGAAGCCAGAGGCTGCATGTGACTAGGAGCAGCAGCCTTGGAGTCAGCTGGGAAGGGAAGGTCAGACAGCAAGTAGTAGGGGTATAGCCATAATTTTCCTAAGGAGGGGACCAAGGTTACCTGCCAAGTAGCAGATGTCACAGCATGTGCTACATTCCCAAATTCCTCATTGGTGGGATCCCACTTTATGCATGTGTTGCATTCTGAGAGGCACGCACATGTGCATGGGATTCCCATCGCATTGCTGCTCGTGTCCCCGTCAAGCTGCCCTCTCTCCTTCTGAAGCAGGCTTGGAAGTGGAAGAGATGGAGGAGGCAACATAAGGAGATGGTGGCCTGGGAAATAGTGAGCTAGACCTGGGACCTCTTCCCCTCCCATCGGAGAGATTGGCCAGGACCTCTCCTTCCCATCCCAAGAGAGAATACTATCACTCTGTGGCAAAGGTGGGTGGGACTGGGCTCCCTTGTCTCCTCCCTTCATTGAGGAGATGCCCCATAGCCTGGGAGAGCTGGTCCTGGAAGACTGGGAACTGGTCCGAGACACGCTGTGGCTGGCAGGGGTCAGATGTAGCTAAAAGATACAGGGCTCAGAGGGAGGGATAGTCTGTCTCGAGAAATGTTTTGTTTGTTTTTCATATAGAGTGAAGATAAGTGGGTATTAGGTTAGGTAAAATTAATTAGGAAAATGTTTGCTAAGTGGGCTAGGATAGTAAGTAGGATAGTGCCCGGGTTTGTGATTAAATATGCTTTGGTATCCAATACCTGGGATCAGATATTTTACAATAGATGTGCATGCAGTTAGGGTTCTGTTTACTCCATTGTAACTTGGACCTAACATCTGCTGTAGGGTTTCTGGATTGTGCAGCAGACTGGAAATTCTGAAGCAGTACCTTAATTTAGATTCTAAATTTTAGAATGTTAAATTGTTTTTAATTAAATGACATAATATGAAAAGAATAATGCAATCATTCCAGAGGGCCCTGAATTGTTTATTTTTATATTAAATTTATTTTGTGCTTGTTGGAATAATTATTTATGCAGGGCATTATCGTGACACTAATTTAACAATAAATTCCTTTATTGAATCCAAAAACCAAAGAGTATTTATACAATTGCTCTAAACATGCCTAAAAAGCCCAAATAATAAGCAATTTACTACATCCAAATAGTAACTAAACATTGGATCAAGATACTTATAAACAGGCTAAACTCAGGGTGCTTAGATCCATATTGGTCAGCGCCACCATGTGGAGGCAGGTATTAGCAATGAAACCTTTTAAGAATTTACTTTGTATACACTTTAACAAACAGGTGATGTCATTGCCAATTACTAACTTCAGCTAAAAACCAATTTGACCCAATTCATCCTAATTTCCAGTCTTGAGCCAGATAAGATTTACAACCTCCTTTCTCCCTAAAGCCTTTGCTCCTTATTTCTTCCCCTTCTTGCTGACCAACAGTTTTTCTTTTGCATCTGGATTCATATAGGCTCTAATTTTTGAGATAACATTGCTATGTGGGGTAGGAAGGGGCAGGTTTTAAGACAGAATCTCTTTGTCTTATTTAAAACCATCTGCAGTCACCCCTATTGGTCAGATGCCTTCATTTTAGAAACCTTCCCTTATTTCCATAATTATTCTTTGAAGTAGACATTCTCCCTACTTCATTCCTTGTTGCATTATAACTCACTATTTTCAAGGCTTTTCTTTATAACACATATTTCCTTAGCCAAACTTATGCTAACCCTAAGTCTTTAATTTCATATTTATCTTACAGTGCTGTCACTACATTTTCACTTTTCAATATTCCACAGATATTTGTCATGACAATGCATAATTGCACTGTAGAAGTTGTCAGAGGATGAAGATAGAGGTTTTGTCAGCTGGGTTGGAACAGGTGGGGTTTTTATGACAAGCGGAGACATAACTAATTAAGTAGGTGTTTCTTGCTAAAATAATCAGCAGTGATATAGATAAAAGTGTTGGCATTTACATTGTCTTGCTTAAGTTTCTGACTTAACTTGTTGAGGTGAATGGAGCAGTTTGCTCTCAGAACGTAGTGCTTCAGATTGTTTGCAGACTCAGTAAGACAACACTGCATCCTTTACAGTTGTTTTGTTTTGAGGATGTTCTTTGCAACTGTCAAAGTCAGATTCAGGACTCACATAATTTGTCAGACCACTCTGTTTATTAGCAAAGCGCTTTGCCAATGCACCCAGATATGTGAGCCCCTCTCTGAGGGTCATGCTAACTTATTTATACAATTAAGCCAAAGCCAATTTAACATAAGAGACAAAAGGAAACAGAAACTGACAAATATACAAACATATCTTATTTGCATACTAATGTTTACCAATCTCCTAGCTCAGTAGGAGCTCTAAGTTAATTAGTTTGAGGACCCATTGTCTCACACTCCTTAATGTTTCTTTTCCTGACCACTATATTTCAACAAACCCTTCAAGTAGCATTTCTTTAATGAATTATAATTTCAATATAATTAATTCTACTTTCACAATCCCTCCTTTTGGTCAAGCTACGCAATGACCAACAATGATTGGGTTGTACATATCAATCGTTCTTTATCTCTTTGTTCATCAGTGATATTTAAAATCATCAAATTAGCACTCTGGTTTGGGGCAGCTATCTGTGTAGCATGCCTGACACAATTTTGGATACAACAGGAAAGTATCTGAAAACATATAAAAATTATTAGGATTCCAAACAGGAGAGTTAGGGCTCCCTGAAACAACCAGTTTCCTATGCCAGAGAAATTGAAAAGGTTACTTAGCCACTTCCATAAAGAACTTGGCTCTTCGTGGGGAAGATATGCGATTTGTTCTAAGTGGCTAGCACGATCTATTACCTCACTGATGTTGTCTGGTATATACACACAGCAGTCTTTTCCAATGAGAGTACAAGTCCCTCCTTTTGCCGCCAGCACTATGTCCAATGCCTGATGGTTTTGGAGGGCCATCTGTCGGATTGCCCCTGTTTCTTTGGTCAGGGCTCTTAAACTTTCTCCCGTTTCATTTGCCATTATTTCAACTACTGCTTGTAACCTTAGGAGCCTTTTTGCATGGTATTACTCCCCCTAATGGTATGAAGGAACCTCCAATAGCCTCTTCCCAGGTTAAGGGGCTTATGTTATTTACATACCATTGGGCATCTGTTAAGTCCCTTCTTTTTCGCCTGAAATTGAGGAGGCGTTCTCGAGGGAAGGTTCCTAGCACTTGGAATTGTGGGAAGAGTTGGGCGGGATAACAGATTCCTGACCAATTAGCTGGTAGTGCGGTATAAGCTCTGGTCCCACACACCCAGTGATGGCCTATTAAGGCCGGGAAGGGTCAGTTGCACCCATTTGTCATATAGGTGTTTGCAAAGGAGGAAGAGTATCCCCCAAAGGGTACAGGGTAATTCTCCTTACGAGGAGTGGTGTTATTTGCATGACTGTAGGGGGAACATGAGATTGATTTCTCTGTTTGAATTCATATCTCCATACCCAGCCCGCCACTTTGTAGTTTTGTTTGAATAATCCCATACACCATTGGCCACAATATGCTGAAGGCAACAGCTTTTCCCCGGATCCAGCCCTGTCCCATTACACACCCAACACCAGTGACCTTTTCCCTCCACCACACTTATCCATTTAGATGCATTTATTCCCACCGCTTCCCAAGTGTCATTGCTGTTCCATATTTTGTTAAACGGACGAGGCCCTCCAGTGAGCCGGACCTCACTTGAGTGGGATAGCCAGGACAGGAACACCAGTTTGAGAGTGGGCTGGGATGTGGCTGCAGACCCAGCAATTAGAAATATTAAGGGTCTGAGCTATCCACACCTGCTGCTGGATAAAAGAATTGTCATTGTGGTCTCCCCAGACGGTAAAATACCAGCAGCCGAGGAACAGCATCTGCTTCTGGCAACCCTTACGAGAGCGTAGATTGTAAGGTGTTGCAGACTGTTCCTCTACGTCTTCTTCTGGAGTCAATATTGACTCTGCATTGTCCTGAGGTGATGATTGGTTCTCTGGGGATGGTGCCTTCTTACACTGTGAAGCATGTATCCACGCTGTGATGCCAGATAGTTTAACAGCCGTCTGTGTAGTAAGCAGTACCTGATGAGGACCCTTCCACCGGGGCTCCAAGGCGTGCTTTCGATGATGGCGCCATACATAGACCCAATCACCTGGCTTGAGGTTGTGGCAAGCGTCAGAAGTGGGTTCCATGGGCTAGGCGACTCGAACCTGTGATTGGAAGTGACTTATAGCTTTCATTAGTCCCTTGCAATACTGAAGGAGCGCACTGTGAGTCAAGTTCAAACCTGGAACGGGAGTAATGGTAGTCATAGCTCGCATAGGGCGTCCCATAACAATTTCAAAGGGACTTAATTTATGCCTTTGGGATGGAGTGGATCTCATGTCCATAAGGGCTAATGGTAAGGCTACTGGTCAGCTTAATCTTGTAGAGTCACAAATTTTAGCAAGCTTATTCTTAAGTACACCATTTCTTTTTTCAACTGCACCTGCACTCTGTGGGTGGTAGGGACAGTGAAACAGGTGTTTGATATGCAATATACGGTCCAGATGTTGAACAAGTTGTCCAGTAAAATGTGTACCCCGATCACTGGACAGAGTAGCAGGAATTCCCTTGGTAGGCATAATATGATTTAACAAACATTTGGCAACAGTGAGTCAGCCTTGCGACAAGGAAAGGCTTCAATCCAACCAGAGAATAAACATACCATAACCAATATAAATTCATATTGTTGACACTTAGGCATTTGTACAAAATCAAGTTGCCAATGCAAGAACGGTGTTTGAGGCAGGCCCCGGAACCCCTGGGCCACTTTTACAGGTTTACCAATATTATGGCTTTGGCAAATGGTACAGGCTGCACAGTGGCGGGCTGCAAAAGAGCTAAAATGGGGGGGCCCATCATCCTGTCTTAGTTACAGCAGAGACCATCCCCTCCTTTCCGACATGAGAAACACTGTGCAGCAGGGCGGCCAGAGATGGGTAGAGTGAAAAGGGGGCTACAAAGGCACCAGTAGGTGAGCGCCAAAAAGTATTGGGATGTAGAGAGCAACCTTGGGCAACCCAGGATTCTTTCTCAGTTTCTGGGGCAGAGTCTTGGAGCAGGGTGAGGTCAGTGAGGGACCAGGAGGGTAAGAGGAGAGCGGAGAACAAGGGAATCAGACATTTCAACTAGGCCTGCTGCAGCAGCCACAGCACGCAGACAGGGGGTAAGCCTTGGGCAACAGGGTCTAAAGTGGCAGAGAAATAAGCCACTGGGCGGTTCTTTTCTCCATGCATCTGAGTGAGAACTCCAAGTGCACACCCAGATTGTTAGTGACAGAAAAGGGTAAAAGGCTTAGAATAGTCAGGCAGCCCTAAGGCAGGGGCAGAAGCCAAGCCCTGTTTGAGGGAAACAAAGGCAGAATTGGCCTCAGGGGGCCACGGCATGGGGTCAGGCACAGAGAATCGAGTGAGTTCCTGGAGAGGTTTTGCAAGGGAGGCATATTGGAGAATCCATTGTCTGCAAAATCCAGCCATGCCTAAAAACTTCCGGACCTGGCGTGGGGAGTGGGGTCGGGGAAAGCTAAGGATAGCTTGGACGCGGGTGGGAGAAAGTGCACGGGAACCCTGGGAGAAGAGAAAGCCAAGGTATGTGACAGAAGTTTGACAGAGTTGTAGTTTAAAGTGAGAAGCTTTGTGACCCTTACTTGCTAGGGCAGTAAGAAGCACTAAAGAGTCAGTTTCAGACGCAGACAATGAACGGGAACAGAGGAGTAGATCATCTACATATTGGCCTAGTGTGGACCTGGACAGGAAAACAAGGTCAGCAAGGTCTCGGGCTAATGCTTGGGAAAAATATGATGGGCTTTCAGTATACCCCTGGGGCAGTGTGGTCCATGTGTACTGTTGCCCCTTGTAAGAAAAGGCAAACAGGAACTGGGAGTCAGGGTGAACCAGGACAGAAAAGAAAGCAGAGCACAAATCAACAACGGTAAAATGAGTTGCATCTGGTGGGATAGAAGCCAGAATCTTTGAGAGGGGCAAGTTTTGATTCTGTCCTCCTATGATTTGCCTCTTCCCACCACTGCATGAAACAATCAATCTCTCCTTTTGCCAATTTAGTTTTAGGTTGGCCGAGTTTGTCTTTTAAGACATCTACTCGGTCTTTGTCCCAAGATCCTAACAGTGGCCAATGAATTTTGGGATTCTCCTGAGTTAGCCTAGACCATTTTTCCAGAAATTTACAGGAGTCTGGACTCTTCCTAAAATACATAAAATGAGCCGGTGTTCCTTTACAGAACTGTCCCGACTTAGACGTCTGGTTACCCATACAGGAGGACTTTACACACCAATCACACAAGAAGGAAAGTCGGGTTTGTCAAAGCGATGCCCGGTGCAACACACAAAAGGAGCCCACAGGCTACTGCCACAATCGCCCTTGCTTTCACACCAAGGGTTTTACCCAAGGCGCGGTGTGGCTGCGATTGTGCAGATTTCACTCACTCAGACCGTGGGGACAGGAACCCTATGGTCAGCCGATCCCCGGACGGAGACGGCGCCCAGACTCAAACACACCACAGGGAGGACGGATAAACACAGAGATAAGACAGTCCTCAGTCTGGACAAAACACAGAAATAATTACCTGACCAGATTCCTGATGTCAGATCCAGGGATCCCTACCAGAACAGAGAGGGAACCAACAGGTTCGATTGCGTAGACTTCACTGTGGTCATGCACCCTTCCGTTCTGGCGGAGGACCGCTCGGGCCAAATGTCCAGGTGCCGGCTTGCCACGGCCATCCTAAGAACAGTCAGGAGTCACACAGCCCCAGTGAAGACGGTTGCCATCTCAGTGGGACCTCCAAATTGTCAAAGTCAGATTCCGGACTCACATAATTTGTCAGACCACTCTGTTTATTAGCAAAGCGCTTTGCCAGTGCACCCAGATATGTGAGCCCCTCTCTGAGGCTCATGCTAACTTATTTATACAATTAAGCCAAAGCCAATTTAACATAAGAGACAAAAGGAAGCGGAAATTGTCAAATATACATACATATCTTATTTGCATACTAATGTTTACCAATCTCCTAGCTCAGTAGGAGCTCTAAGTTAATTAGTTTGAGGACCCATTGTCTCACACTCCTTAATGTTTCTTTTCCTGACAACTATATTTCAACAAACCCTTCAAGTAGCATTTCTTTAATGAATTATAATTTCAGTATAATTCATTCTACTTTCACACAGCCACAAAGTCTAGAAATAAATATTTTTTAAAATGGAAGTTTAGATTCTGGAACACAATTCTGCTGTGGGTTCCACAGCAAATTCCAAAACCACAAATCATCACATAATAAATGGGGAACTGCTGGTAATGTCTAGTTAGGGAGTTAACTACCTGATGGATGTTGCCCTTGCTATCTAGTTAAACAGCAGTGCAAGGATCCAGTGACACTAGCTCAGAAGAAGTAGTTCCCTCCCTACACATGGAAACAAACACCTGGATAGCATAGGAGTGTGGTGGTAGCATTTTTTTTTAAAAAAATCTGCTATTATTGAATGCCAACTGAGTAGGGCAGTAATATAGTTCAAAAGGACTCTCATTAACTGAGTGGAAGGGCTGGTGCAAGGATATTTTGCGCCCCAAGCAAAACTTCCATCTTGCGCCCCCCATATATATCAAAATCTACTACATTTTATTCTACCTTTAGAATATCCAATTATTGTTATTAATAAAATTTATAAAATTAGAATGGCAGATACTCCTTCATACAACAACAACTGACAATATCAATATGACAAATTTTAACAACCTATACACACATATTCGCGCATGGTAAACATATACACTCAAATACTTAATATACACAGTGGACACAAAGTATTAGCGAAATGATGCAGCAGCAATTGCCAGGGTCTTAGCTCTGAAACAACGCAAGAAAAATAGTTAGCCTCAGTCGACAACCTCCGAAAACTAGTAAACGTAGCATGATAAACGGCCTGTCAGAATGGGTAATGGCTGCGTGTGATGAGAAAAATGACGTCATTGCCACTTTGTACCGTAATGAAGCAGTACGCTTGTGCCCTCAACGCAGAGCTGGTGAAGGCTATAGCTGGAATGTACGAGAGAAGGACACGTTAAAATGCAAGTTCAACATTGTTTCTCTTTTCTTTATTCATTCGTTTTCCAGCAATAGTGTAAAAAAAAATTGGGGGGCACCGCTTTTTGGCACCCCGAAATCTTGCCTAGTTCGCCTAGTGGTTACACCGGCCCTGCTGAGTGGTTGAGAAAAAAAGCTGCTGCTGGTTATTAAAGCCCCTAAGCTGAAGAAAGAATATTCTGCTGAGTTGTGCTGGCTTGGAAGAGGGCTGTCACAAGTATTTTTTTTTTCTGTCTCTGCATTAGCATGGCATGTGCAACAGTAAGTATTTGACTCCTGGTTCATATGCTAATGGGTGGTTGGCTACAGCATGGTTGTCACCATATGGATCTGTGTTGTGACATCCAGACAGTTGCCCATTTTCAGGATGGCTAGGGAGACTGATAGTTCCCCACAAAATTTCCTGTAGTGTCAGCTCAAATTAATTGTGTGAATGGGTAGTTCACCTGTCAAAAGACATATGGACTGGATTGAGAGAGAGAGAGTAAAGGAGGCTTAGGAAGAAAATTCCAACTAGAGGTTTTAGGAATGGAATTTGGTCAATTTTTTGTCAATCTTTCCTTAGAATGAGAGCTGAGCTTCACTGTTCTTTTGGTTGATGGAATCTTGAGGAGAACTCTGGAGAGAAACATTTTGACTGGTTGAGGTTAGTGTAGATTATGTTGTATTTTTCCAATGACGCAATATTAGATACACATTTTAGAAGTCACACATGCAATAAGGAGCATAACTCTTACTACAGATCAAATTTCATTTTTAATAGCAAAATATTTAAATTACTAACACTTTTAGATAGACTAGTAATTATTAATATGATATAGTGATGCAATAATAAAAAGGCAAACATTTATTTTAATTGAGGGAGCCTTCATAGTTAATATGGTATTTAATCTTACTTAAATGGAATATTGTAATGATGAACTTGAGTCTAGAAAGCTAACTTGTCTGATTGTTTTACTGAAGTCAGGTTCAATTTCCTAGAAAAGCCTGAAAGAGCTATTTTAAATAGGAAATCAAAACACTTGCTTAAAATAAATTGAAAAGGTATTGATGTTGCTATCTTTGCTCTGTATCTCATCATTCCTTGTTGAGGGGAAGTCTCCCTTTGACCACTGTAGTTATATATCTGAAATGAAGAACTTTTTGTTTTCTTACAATTGATTTTCTATCAGTATGATTTTTATTCGTTATGCAAAAGAAAATGTATTGTATTGCAATTAAAAAACCTGTTTGAAGCTATTGGACTGCACTTTTATATCAGAAGGATCCTCCAAACCCCACATGCTAAAGCGGAGACTGACTATAATTATTAAAATAAAAAAGATATAATGTATGACCACTTACAAATGTATTTCTTCGGTAGGCAAAATAAAAATCTGGTTTTAATTTTTGCCTCTAGATGGTGCTGGTGTTATTCCAGTGTCCAAAATCATAGTTGTAAGAAATGCTTCAAATGATAAAAACATTCTGCTTGTAGTTTTTCAATACAGGGAGTCAAGTTTATTCAACACACCTTACGTTGATGGTTCGTATGTAAGAAGGCATCACGCCTATAATTTCCATTGAGTGAACCACCCCAAAATCTATGTTCACATAACACTTAAAGTTTTGATTTAAATTAACAGAAGCCGGCATATTCAGAATTAGGGCTAAAACTCTATGCTTAAGAAAATGTCGAATATAAGGATTGTGGCACATGTTGGATGTAAGCTTACCCATTAGATGGAGTTTCCTCTTTCCAAGCCATTAGTCTAGCATATAGAAATGAAGAAAGCCAATCTTTATAACATATTAGAGTTGTGCAAAAAATATTTCACAGATGTAAACCATGTTGTATGTGATGTGCCTGTTTCTGTACTATTATCTATGCAAAGCATTTATGCTTACCTGCTGTTCCCCTGAAGCCCTCCTGGAAACAAGATGTTGTCTCTTAAGAGGTTATCCTGGTCAGCAAAACAAACCAGAATTTACTGTATTAAAATAACTTTGTGTATAGATGTTAGTACAGAGTTGGCGAAATGGCATTGTTTCATATCAGGTGAGACAGTGTTTTCTACTTGTTGTGATATAGTTACCAGTAACTGTTGTTTAATTCATCCACTCTGCTTTTAAATATTATGCCAGATAGGGTTTTTGATATTTTCCAGGAAGGCTTCCCCTCCTTCCCCTTCCCCTTGCCCAACCCTCCTTCATTTTGAGCACCAATGGGCCCTGCTGCTCACTGTTGATCAGTATTGGCTTTCAGATATGGAAAAATCTTAACTCAGCTCCTCTCTGGGCCATTGTTTCTGACTAGCACATTTCTGTCTAGCAGGATAGAGACTTCCGTCTGAGGTAAGGCCCAGAGGGTGGGCTGCTCCGTCACCTGGTAGAGATATTCTGTATGGATCACATCTGTTGCTATTTAAGTCTCATCTGTGGTAATATGCAGGACTTGCACACACACACACAGTGACCATGGGTGAAATCCTGGTCCTATTGGAGACAATGTCAAAACTCTCAGGATTGCATCCACTGAATTCAGCTGAAGATCTCTACTTCAGGGGAAAACTGCAAATTCTTTGTTGTAGGGACCAGATACAAAAATAGATTTAACCACTTAATAGAGTCATTTTGTCCTGTTTTAGCAGAATAGAGAGTTAATACAAGTAACTATCATTATCCGTATCCCAGAAGTATTTTATTGCTGTCTGGTGAGGGTTAGTTACTTAACCTTTCTCCTTCCCCCAACCTCTGGGACTGATTTACTGCCCAGAGTCCCTAATGCAAACTGTTCTAGGGTACGCAATCTGTAGTCCATAAAATGTCTGTTGTCCCTTACGGCTCAAATCTGTGAGATCACATCCTGCCCCAGCACGATTTTTTTGTATGTACGAGATAAAAGCCAAAAAACCCTAACTCCTTCCTTCCACTTGAATGCCACCTGTCATCTCAAGAAATGAGAGATACCCCTCCAAATGAAGTAACAAATCAGGAGTATGCTTTTGAGACTGAGATACTTTTTCTTAATTCAGGTTTTAGTACCAGAATACATTTTAGATGAGAGATAAAACTGGAATCCTGACTACTTCTGGTCTTTAAAGATCCCATAGCACTTTTTACAAAAGTAAGGGAGTTCTCACATGCTATTTCATTATTATTATTATTTATTATTTACATTTTGGCTCACATAGTTGTATGCCTCTTTTACATAGTAAAACTTGTTTCCCTGATATCATAAAAGTTCTGTGGTTGCATCTGACCTGAGTTCTGGACAACTATGTCTCGTTCCAGCTAATGTCTGTAAATGGGTGAAACCCATCAAACCAAAATCTTGCGTAGCAATTCGCAGTGACAGTCAATTGTGGGAAAACTAGTTTTCTTCAGCCTCAAACTCTTGGCATTTCAGCCTTCAAACCAAACTTTTGAACTACAGGGATTGTTAACTTACAAAAATCAGCTTCAGTAACTAACAAAAACAAAAGCTCACAAATCTATTTTGAACCAAATTCATAGGTGTTCCTCAGTACTCATAGTTATGTGTTCTGCTTACTCCACTTGCAATTTAACTTGAATTGGATATTTTTCTTTATTTCCTTTGGTAGGATTTTGCATGGCTGTGTATTGTTTGTGCTGTTAGTGGCTCACCCCAGAGATAGAGATGTATTTCAAAGATAGGCAAAGTGATTTTGGTACATATGGCTTTTAAGGCACTTTGTGATCCTTCAGGATGAAAGGTACTATATAAATGCAAAGAATTATAAATTAAGTTAGTTTATGAAATCACTTCTCTCTCTCACACACACCCATATGTGTATGGAGCTTTGTAACTGGATATGAGTGACAATAAACCCAGAAAATATAGAAGTAGTTTGATTTTCTTTAAAAATATATTTATTTAAATAAATAAAATATATTTATGCTTCAAAATAGCAATAAGACTACAATAAAACCTCAGAGTTACAACCACACGCCTCATTTGGAACTAGACATATGTGATCAGGTGGCAGCAGAGACCAAAAAAAAAAAAAAAAAAAGGCAAATACAGTACTGTGTCAAACTATTAAAAAAAGGGAAAGTTAAAAGAAAAAGATTTGGCAAGGTAAAGTAACTGTTTCTGTGCTTGTTTCATTTAAATTAAGATAGTTAAAAGCAATATCTTTCTTCCGCATAGTAAAGTTTCAAAGCTGTATTTGAGTTCTGACATTGTCCAATGCGTGCTAACGGCTTTTAATAAAATCAGTCTGGTCAATATCATTAATCTTAAGAAGTTTTTCCAATTTTTTCCTATCTTAACATCAATGTTCAGTTGTAAACTTTTGAAAGAACAGCCATAATGTTTTGTTCAGAGTTATAAACAACCTCCCTTCCCAAGGTATTCATAACTCTGAGGTTCTACTGTAGTTGAATGTTGAATTTGTGAGGAGGTTTGCAAAAGAAACTAAGCAAGTTGGACACCCACATCCCACTAAAATTCAGTGTGAGTTGGTACCTAACTCCCTCCAGCTGCTTTGAAAATCCTAGCCTTAGATTTGTGTAATAAAATATCTTAGACATATTAGAATAGCACTACAGTGTTTGGCATACACCATTGCTTAAATAATAGTTTCACTTTTAAACTCAGCAAAAATCTCACTCTCAAAATGAAAAATGTGAGGATTTATTTTTTAAAACTCCCAGATGCTGTAATGGTGAGCATGGCAATAAATAACTAGACAGGGCAATAGATACAGACATAAGACGAAGATTCCTTTCTAAAGATTTCTGTCTCTAAAAGTTTTATAATGGGATGAGGCAAACAAGTATGGGATTTGTTGGGCTACATCCAATCACTGATCCATCCAGGGTGAAAAAATATTCGTCCTGATCTCTGTGGTCACTAAATAATTTGAGGCAGTTTAACAAGATTTGGAAACATTAACCAAAGTGTCTGGGGCAAATTTCAGTTTTGAAATGGGTGTGTACTATCCAGATTCCAATTTGGGTACATCAGAGACTTGATGAGGTACATTTGGGTACATCAGATGACGTGATGCTAAATGTATTTGAGTTCTGACGTTGTCCACTGAGTGTTAATGGCTTTTTATAAAGTCAGTCTGGTCAATATCACTAATCTTAGGAAAAAATTTGGAAAAATACTTGTTCATATTTTGAAACCACTGTTCAGTAAAGATGCAGAATCAAACACTACATGTCTTCCATTTAGTATCAGAGAAATTTCCAAATATAATATGAGACCAAAATTTCACTCACAGTTTGATTCCCTCATCCACCTATGATGGAAACTGGGCATAAACTTGCACCCACAGTTATTTGGCATCTGCATTTTGTGGGCTCAGAAAGGGTGCATTGTGAATGCTAGGCTAAAAATTTGACCCCTTTCTGCGTTTGTTCTTCTGTACCAGAGCTTGCTTGTACACACCAGATATGTTCATCATAAGATCCTTTAGTGCTCTGCCAG
The DNA here is from genome assembly GCF_965140235.1 of Caretta caretta. Lineage (NCBI taxonomy): Eukaryota > Metazoa > Chordata > Testudines > Cheloniidae > Caretta > Caretta caretta. The sequence continues at coordinate 94,562,628 of NC_134208.1, read as the reverse complement.
GTATGGCTGCGATTCAGCCTACGTGGCACTGTGTGTAAAATACTATTGTTAAACAACAGTATAATACAACATCTCCCCCTTTAAGTTCCACATTCCTACCATTTATAATATTTACATGATCACACTCTTTGAAGTTCAGTAAGTAGCAGTCTGCTAAGTGTCTCTGAATCATACTAGTTTTCTAATTATATGACCTGAATGCATAACAACTTGGTCATCTGGCTGCCCATTAATTGCAATGACTGGTTGTGATTGGTTTGGAATCCTTGAATTGTTGTCATCTTGTTCTACATCTGCCGTCTGTAGAGTTTGCTCTGTTGATTGTTCTTTCTGAGGAACAAAGTGTAGATGTGGACTGTTTCTGCTGAATTCTCAACTGTTGGTCTTCATGACATGTGGCCTGGATGCTGAATTCTTTTTGTTCAAAACATCTGGAGTTGTCAGTCCTGTTTCTCCATCCAATGTGACATGAACACGGTCACCAGGTTCTACTCCTGGCAGTTCTCTGAGTGACATCTATTGTAAAAGTGTTCAGAAGCTTTTTTTTTTTTTTTTTTTTTTAAATCAGATCTGGCTACTCTCTTCATGTCTGGCCCCTTTGGAGATAAGTTCTTCTCCAAAGTTGGAACAGTATTTCTGAGTTGTCTTCCCATCAGGTGTGCTGGATTATATCTAGTAGCCACTATTGGTGTTGGTCTGTGATCCAAAGAGCAATGAATGGATCTTCCTGCTGTAGGATTTTCTTGGCTGGCTGTACAGCTCTCAGCCTCTCCATTTGCTTGAGGGTAATGTGGTTATCATATTTTGTTTGGATTAAGTTAAATTCTGCTGAAATGAGTTGTGGTCCTTTGTCTGTCACTAGTTGTTCTGGTATGCCGAAGTGAGCAAAGACGCACTTCAGTTTCTCAATAACACTGTAACATGTCATGTCTTTCAAGTACATTATTTCTATATACCCGGAAAAATAGTCCACAATGACCTGGTAATGATGTCCTCTGAAGCTGGATAAATCTTGCAGCTAATCTTTTTCAGGGTCTGTCTGGTAGAGGAGGTGGTGTTATGCAAAAATGATATTGGCTTTGAATATTAAATTGATTTTAGAATGACACTGCAGGCAGATCATGTAGTGTGTTGAGCTTTGAATCTCTGCTGTAACTTAAACCTTTTTATTGTATATTTCTGTGTGGTTTTGTAGTGAAGCTACTTTCTACATTCTATCACAGATCTGTCTAAGCTATTAGGATAATCAGAACACTGATGATTTTGCAACTTAACCATACATGAAACTACAACTGAGAATCTGAAACAGAAATTTATTCTGAGAAAAATAACTCTTTTTCTCTGAAAGACGCACTGTGGAATCTCAGGAGAAGATCCATCCCAGAAGATAGCCTATGGAAATATTCTGACTTGTTTGATCATGGCAATGAGATACAGTTATGCTTTGGCCTTTGGTTTCTCAGAATAAATCTGTGGTGGAGTCTATGTTGGAGGAGCATGACATTGTACTGCAAAGGTAGTGAAGTACAATGAAAGTTTTTAATATAAAGAAGACATGATGGCTAGCAAAGTTTGACTTAATTACTTTATGGTCATGGGTGTCCATTCCAAATAACTTTCAGATGCATTTTTCCTGAGAGCTGTTTTTGTAAATGGTATGCTCTATGGATTATTTTGGGGAAGTTTTATGGCCTGTGTTATGCAGGAGGTCAGACTAGATAATCACAGTGGCCGCATCTGGTCTTGGAATCCATATTCAGAAAGAACTGGCTGCCTACAACAATAGGATGTGTTAGGCTTATCAGATATACTACTTTTAAAAAAAGTCCTTAAGCTGCTACCAAATGGGAAAAGAATAAGTGATGTGGTCTCTCTGTTCACTTGCTTATGCACTGTTACATGGAATTAGATACAGAACTGAGATGGGATACAGTAATGCTGAGGATAGTTTGCTGCAGAGAAACAAGGAATTCTTTTCTCCTGAATAGTGGAAGTTAAATCCTAATGAGGAAAATAGAAAGGAGCCTAAACTCTGGCAAATGAAGTGTAAAAATATAATTAGGAAGGCCAAAAAAGAATTTGAAGAACAGCTAGCCAAACACTCAAAAAGTAATAGCATTTTTTTTAAAGTACATCAGAAGCAGGAAATCTGCTTAACAACCAGTGGGGCCACTGGATGATCGAGATGCTAAAGGAGCACTCAAGGATGATAAGGCCATTGCGGAGAAATTAAATGAATTCTTTGCTTTGGTCTTCACGGCTGAGGATGTGAGGGAGATTCCCAAACCTGAGCCATTCTTTTTAGGTGACAAATCTAAGGAACTATCCCAGATTGAGGTGTCATTAGAGGAGGTTTTGAAACAAATTGATAAACTAAACAATAATAAGTCACCAGGTCCAGATGGTATTCGCCCAAGAGTTCTGAAGGAACTCAAATGTGAAATTGCAGGACTACTAATTGTAGTCTGTAACCTATCATTTAAATCAGCTTCTGTACCAAATTACTGGAAGATATCTAATGTGATACCTATTTTCAAACAGGGCTCAGGACTTCGGCAATTACAGGCCGGTAAACCTGACTTCAGTACTGGGCAAACTGGTCGAAACTATAGTAAAGAACATAATTGTCAGACACATAGATGAACATGGGGAAGAGTCAACATGGTTTTTGTAAAGAGAAATCATGCCTCACCAATTTACTAGAATTATCTGTGGAGGTCAACAAGCATATGGACAAGAGGGATCCAGTGGATATACTGTATTTAGATTTTCAGAAAGCCTTTGACAAAGTCCCTCACCAAAGACTCTTAAGCAAAGTAAGGGGTCACGGGATAAGAAGGAAGGTTCTCTCATGGATTGATACACTGGTTAAAAGATAGGAAACAAAGGGTAAGAGTAAATGGTCAGTTTTCAGAATGGAGAGAGGTAAATGGAGAGTGGTGTCCCCCAGGAGTCTGTACTGGGCCCAGTCTTATTCAACATATTCATAAATGATCTGGAAAAAGGGGTAAACAGTGAGGTGGCAACATTTGCAGATGATACAAAATTACTGAAGATAGTTCAGTCCCAGGCAGACTGCAAAGAGCTACAAAAGGATCTCTCAAAGCTGGGTGACTGGGCAACAAAATGGCAGATGAAATTCAGTGTTGATAAATGCAAAGTAATGCACATTGGAAAACATAATCCCAACTATACATATAAAATGATGGGGGTCTAAATTAGCTGTTACCACTCAAGAAAGAGATCTTGGAGTAATTGTGGATAGTTCTCTGAAAACATCCACTCAATGTGCAGCAGCAGTCAAAAAAACAAACAGAATGTTGGGAATCATTAAGAAAGGGATAGATAATACGACAAAAATATCATATTGTCTCTATATAAATCCATGGTACTCCCACATCTTGACTACTGTGTGCAGATGTGATCACCCCATTTCAAAAAAGATATATTGGACTTGGAAAAGGTTCAGAAAAGGGCGACAAAAATGATTAGGGGTATGGAACGGCTGCCATGGGACTTTTCAGCTTGGAAAAGAGATATTTGGGGGGGATATGATAGAGGTCTATAAAATCATGACTGGTGTGGAGAAAGTAAATAAGGAAATGTTATTTACTCCTTCTCATAACACAAGAACTAGGGGTCACCAAATGAAATTAATAGGCAGCAGGTTTAAATCAAACCAAAGGAAGTATTTCTTCATACAATGCACAGTCAACCTGTGTAACTCCTTACCAGATGATGTTGTGAAGCCAAGATTATAACAGGGTTGAAAGAAGAACTAGATAAATTCGTGGAGGATAGGTCCATCAATGGCTATTAGCCAGGATGGACAGGGATGGTGTTCCTAGCTTGTGTTTGCCAGAAGCTGGGAATGGGCAACAGGGGATGGATCACTTGATTACGTGTTCTATTCATTCCCTCTGGGGCACCTGGCATTGGCCACTGTCGGAAGACAGGATACTGAGCTAGATGGATCTTTGATCTGACCTAGTATGGCCATTCTTATGTTCTTGTGTTCTTACGTTCTTATTCTTTTTTTTGGGGGGGGGGGGAGTGGGGGGGAGGGGAGAAGTGTAAAGCTGTCAATTTGGAATACATGTGATTATTCTTTGTTAGCTTGAAGACTTCCTTACTAGCTTGAATTGTGGAGGGTGTAATAATCCATTTTCAGTGCTAACAGAAAATTTCCTCTTTTGCTCAGGCTGAAATGTGGAGTTCATTTGATATCTTTGAATGTATTCTACTATGAGCCTCATCAAACACAATGTAGAGATGAAGTATCCAGTATGCCCATGTTATGGTACAGGTTTTGTTGACCGTTGTGTTAAATGGTTCATCAACTTGATTATTTTTCTTTTCTTTTGTCTGAGAAGTACTACTAATATTTTCAGAGCAGCTATGTCACTTTCATGATTTCTGACCTCTACTATGTAATTAAGGTTCTCATCCAACTTTCAGGGTTCAGGACTTTTGGTGGAATGCTGTGCTATAGGTTGGTCACCTATATCAGAGATTTTAAGGGCAGAAGGGACCATTATGGTCATCTGGTCTGACCTCCTGCATAACAGGCCATAGCATTTAAGAACATAAGAATGGCCATACTGGGTCAGACCAAAGGTTCATCTAGCCCAGTACCCTGTCTTCTGACAGTGGCCAATGCCAGGTGCCCCAGAGGGAATGAACAGAACAGGTAATCATCAAGTGATCCATTCCCTGTCCATCCTGGCTAATAGCCATTGGTGGACTTATCCTCCATGAATTTATCTAGTTCTTTTTTGAACCCTGTTATAGTCATGACCTTTCACTCAGTAATTCCTTCATCAAGTCTATTACTTTTGGGTGAGCTAGAAGTGATCATTTGATGGCTTTACTATTTGTGTATGTACCATAGGTGTCTGTGTATGTACATTAGCAGCTAGACTGAGATCTCAGTGCCACAGTGGAGTTACTGCATGTTTACACCATTGTAACTGAGATCACAATAAGATACTAAGTGTCTGTCGCCCTATCTACACAGGGTAAATGTACTAAAAATATCCTGTGGGTTTTAGGTTTTGGTTCAGGTGAGAGCTGTATTGTAGGCAATGCTCAAGCTGCTATTGCCATTTGTATTACAGCATTTTCAGTTAGGCTTGTTGTTCAGCAAGGTTAACTAAAACAGCAGTAAAAATTATTCTGTCCACAAGATCCTTGACTATGTTATGGCTCCCACTAATATTAACTGGTTCAGAGAGAATTTTTTTTGTAAACTTCCGCAAAATAGACATGGCCCATGCATCTGTGTGTCTAAAGTAGAAGTCTTCCTGTATCACACAGTTACCTTAATAGAAAATTTTAAAGGATTGAATACCAGCATATATTTCTTATGTATTTTAGGTGGCACAATGAACAAGAAACAGGAAACTCAAAAATAAAAAATAAGCAGCCAGCATGTCACACACAATAGCAATCAGTTACAGCTTGTGGTGGCAGTTGGAACACAACAGTGAGTTGTCCAAACATTCCTGGACATCAGTGACTTTGTTTGTTTTTTACTAACCAAGAAAGATGCCCTTGCACTGATTAGAATGGAAGAAAGATTAGCAAACTATCTTGCATAAATTAAAAACCTAACAGACATACAAGGCATACTGGAAAAGGCAATGTGATGCAATAGCTAAGACACTAGAGTCACTGTTTCCCCCCCCCTCAACTTTGCCACTGACCTTCCATGTGATCTTGAACAAGTTACCTCACCCTTCTTTGCTTCTTTTCCTGTCCCTCTCCCCTGTCTGTCTTGTCGGTATGCTCTTCAGGGCAGGGACTGTCTTTTACTATGCCACACCCAATGGGGCCCCGATTTTGGTTTGGGGTCTCTAAACACTACAAATAAGAGTTGTAACAACATTTTCTGTTTAACTGAGTAGAAGCAAGAAGCTCTTCTCTTCCAAGGTCCATGGCAGTCATGTACAAATAAGAGCAAAAGATGAAATATGTAATTGTCAACAAAACTGTTTTAATTAGTCTTGCAATGCGGGAGAAGGAATTGTAATATCCTGTTGTTTTTAGAAGTGAGAACTGCAAAATTCAGGCCTAATTTGTGGGTCCACCCCTTACAGACATTGTGGCCGCCTTCAAAGGTTAGATCCACATCTGAACTTTTTCAGTGATTTTCTTTGGGAAAATTGTCTTTCTTTAGGGGTTTATTGTCATTATTTTAGATACACACTGCAGAGGGCACTAGTGTTATACAGAGTTTATCCTTAAGTTGGTATGTATGACACTCAGACACAGAGGAAGCAGAAAACAGGATTATGGGTTAATGATGGAGTAATAAAGAAGCTGGCTGGTAACTCATGCATACTGTCTCCTTTTTGGAGATATCTTAACACTCAGATGTAAACTTTTTTTATATCCCTCTAGAGAAACAAAGATAATACAATGGCCAACTTCTGTATTATGCTGCAGTTTTCTCATTTGTTGAGGTTAAGACATCAAGCTTGATTCATCTTGGTTTATGTTAGCATTCTCTGACTCAGCCCAGGACTTTGAGCAGTGGAACATCTGCCTAGGATAGGGGATGTTGCGGCACAAGTTCCTTTCCACTGGTGGGTCCGAAGTAAGACAATACAGTCTCAGAAGTATAAAGGATTGGCTGGAGAGGAAACCTATCAAAAGCAGCCAGTCCCTGCTGCAGGGACTCTTGTGGAGCCTTGGTGGCTAATTAAAGCTGTCCTTATTGAGCAAAAGCCCCTCTCCCAGGGGTGCATCCCCTCTAGGTTCCAGTATGATTTACTGGCTCACTGAGGGGCATTTTGTACCTCCCTGCACCATAGGTGGGTGACTTGACTTCATTGTCTGGTTTTGAAAAGCTCTGGCTCATTGTTGAGAAGATATGACTGCTTATTCTCCTATCATGCTGGTTTTGCAGTGGTATAACTCCATTGACTTCAGAGGAGTTATTTCTGGACTTTACCATTGTAACTGGGGCCTTCAGATACAGGAGTTGGGGTGAGATCCTGGGCCCACTGAAGTCAATATCAAAATGTCCATTGACTTCAAGGGGGTCAGGATTTCACCCAAGGAGTGAAGTGGTCTTTAGTACTCAGCTATTTCTCTTTCTCTTGGTTTTCAGTCACACTGGCTAGTAACATATACTGAATATAAAGAATAATCTAGGTAAATTCATCCCTATTAGGGCAGCAAATCCAAAATGACATCCCCCATCCTCACAATCTTAGGTTTTCATGATGCATTGTTGCATTTTTTGCATAGACCTTGTTTCTGTGCAGAAAGTTCCTGATCATGGAAGCTGCTGATCCTTTGTTTGGCTTCAGTTGTGAATATTTTAAAATAATGTAATGTGGTAGCATGCAGAGGAGTTTACAGCCTTCATTTGCTCAGTAAATTGACCACGGCTATCATTTCACAAATCACTAATGTGATTGGGTTTTGAGTATCCCGCTCTCTTGTGTATGTAATGGGCCTGCTTCTCCTTTCCTATTGATATAAAGCAGGAGTAAGTCCACTGAAGGCATTAGATAATAGCTGGTGGAAGTGAGATCCAAATGAAGCCCATATATTTCTCTAAGTGTGTATAGGTTGCAGACCAGCAGCCAGGGCCATGGCTCCAGCTGCTTTGTGCTGGAAGAGTGGGGAAAAAGCCATAACTTCAGGCCAACTAGGGATAGGAGAATTTAACACCATCCTATCCAGTCACCAAACATAGGGTGTGTTCTGAGGACATGGCTGCATTAGGGGAGTGGCCAGAACAGTGCTGCATGCTGATGATCCCTGGCTGGTGTTATATCAGGTGCAAGAGAGAAAACGGCAGCTGTGCCTTGAACTGAGGGCCAGCGAGACTCTGACTGGTCCAAGGAAGCACAAAAGTGGATGAAAGCATCAGATTTCAAATATCGAGTATCCTGGGACCCACCACTTCAAATTCCAACACCGTGTCTTTCACAAACTTAATTCCATTGTGTGGGTCTCTTTCAGCAGAAACCCTAAAACAGTTTTCTGGAGATAATTAAAGTCCCTTTGTCATTCTTTGCAGGTGTATAGGTTTGCAAAATTTTGACACAGTTTCCCCGCACCTAGCAAATGTGTAGCCTTCAATGTCCCAGTTGTTTGGATTGCTCTTTCCTTCCATGTCAGACTGGCTGCATTTCAGTGGTTAACATTTCAGTGGTTCCTGTTTTGAAAGTGTTTTTATGTTCATTCAAGATGAAAAACGCTATATAGATCTAAAGTGCTGTTATGATGACTGGCCATGATGAGGAACAAAAATATTTGAATGTAGAATATTTTCAGTGACATAATTTCCCCCTCAATGTTTTTGGAAAGATTTTATGAGGACAAAGCTAATTTTTGTGGTTAACTATATGCTTTTTATTTCAAGTCTAACTGGCTACAGAACTATGAAACAGATGTACTGCTGTTTAATTCTTTCCAGACATTGGCAATTGTAAGTTTGTTCACAATTTTTCAATGGGACCTGAAAGTTAATGACATGGAAGGAAATATTGTGCCTGTTGACTTTTAGTACAACAAAAGACCCCATTATTTGGTATAAAGTGAATGCTTGCCAGGGAGATTGAACTGAAAAACATACTTTAGACTTGACTGACCATGTTACTCTTGCCTTACAGCTGTGTAACTCCATTAGTTTCAATAGTTACACTGGCATCAGTCTGGAATAATAGAATAATGAATCGAACCCTTCATGGTTTGTCTGGCGCACGCGCACACACACACACACACGTTCAGACAAGTGCAGTTCTGCCTTTTAGGTCAAATTCAGCCCTGGTGTAAGCAGACAGAAGATATTCATGTGCTGGACTGGTATATCATTTCTGGGTCATGTTGGGTGTATATATACGTCTAGCAACATCCCTATTCTTCCTCTTGGTGGTAATCCCCTTGGGTTCTGCCTGCTACGGTCCTGGTCCATCTGGGTACTGATTACTTGGAAATCAGGTAAGTATTCAACAAATTCTTAGTTAAAGATGCAAGCAGTTCTACTTCAAGCAAAGCCACGGTGGCCTAACCTGACCAGCAGAGAGCGCCAAAGAACTGGTAACAACGTGTGTGTGTGTGTGCGCACACACACGTGCAATGTGTAACCAATCAGTATGCAGCCTAAGCTTTTGTTAGGTAAATTGATTAACCCATCAAGAACTGTTGTTGGGTAAACAATTACCTTTCACATGAATGATAACCGTAAGCAAGCTTCTGAGTCCTGTGTAACTCAGGCCAGGAGTCCCTTCTGCACATGTGAAGACCCTCAAAGTTCACAACAGAGAACATCTTGATTGACAGCTGTAGACTGCTTTGCTCTGTGAGCCATCTCCTGGAGCACAGCCTGCATAAACTACTTTTTTATGCCACTTCTGTGTCAGGCAAGGGAAAGGACCTTCATTTTCTTTTGCTACAGTACCCTCTGTTTCTTCAGCATCTACTTCCTTTTCTGGTACTCCGGCACTCAAGAAATTTAGGGTCAGATCCTCAGCTGGTGTAAATCATCAGCGCTCAGTTGAAGTCAACTCAGCAACTCCAGAACATCACCTGGCTTAAACAGCATCTAAGCTTCTGGGTTAAACTGACTTTTTGTACTTTTTCATTGACTTCGTATGACCATATTCATAGCTTCTAATCATAATACCTAGTTATGAAGGAAAAAGACAAGCCACCTTTTCCACTCAGGGACTATAACCAGGGCTTGTCTACACTGGGAATTTACAGTGCTGCAACTTCCTTGCTCAGGAGTGTGAAAAAACACACCCCTGAGCACAGCAAGTTTCAGCGCTGTAAAGTGCCAGTGTAGACAGTGCACCAGTGCTGGGAGCTACACACCTTGTGGAGGTGTGTGGGTTTTTTTGTTTTTTTTGTTTGTTTGTTTGTTTTTTTTGTTTTTGTTTTTAGAGCAGTGAGAGAGCTCTCTCCCAGTGCATTGAAGTCATTGGAAAAACTCCCATTGATGCTGATGATCAGGCTCTAGGTTAGAGGGCAGTATATGTCCACACAAAAAAAACAAAACTAGATTATACCAAACTAAAACCTGATTTAAAGGGCCCTGAGAAGACCCATCTAGTGCTACTTCTATGCAATTTTAACTTACAAAAATGAAACTGATAGCTGAGCATGTCAGGGCACTAAGCCACTATGTATTAGTAATCTTGTTTCAAAAAGCGCTAACTACAATAGTAACTGTTGAGTTGAGATTTCTCACTCTCCATCTTGTCCCCTACTGCCTTGTCTGTTCCTTTTTATATAACAATTGTCTAATCTTTATCCTGAAGTGTCTGTGCTTTTGGTAAGGTTTTATGCTGACAGAAATCAAGAGTTATTTGATAACTCAGCAAGACATATGTACAGTTAATGAGAAATGAATGTGATATTACATCAAAAGGCTTCAAATGTTAATTTTTAAATGATGATAATTAACTTGCTCCTTGATTCTAAGATAGATTGACTAAAGAGACAATGAAGGTCAATTTCAGTTCACTAGAAAAAGTAAAAATAGAATAACAGAGTTATTTAAAAAGAAAAGGTAATCTCTCAATTTCTGATTTGTTCTGTTATAGCTGCACTGCTCTGATATGAAGGTGACACATTTAAAATCATTTTAATAGCCAACATTTTCACTTATTAAAGCATATTTTCTTTATGATAAAAATAGATGGCTTGATTCTCCATTCACTTGCACTGCTGTAAATGAGCAACTCAGCAGAAAACAATGAGGTTGTGCAGGTGTAAAACTAGTGTGCATGGAGAAGCAGGCCTGTATTGCTTAATCTATTTTGTGAAACTTTAGACATACCTATACATTTGAAGACTGTGGAGCTGTACAGACTATCCATTTTCACCTTGTGAAATTTCAGTGGTGAAAACTGCCTTTCTGAGAATTTAATTAGTGGCAATACTGTCTTGTTTTTATACAAACAATTTTTTTAAACAGAAAAATGTGGTAAAATGGGACACCTGGAACAATTTACAAATTTCCACCATTTTGCTCAAACAAAAAGTTTACCTTTAAGTAACAAATGTATCTCTTCTTTCTTCTGTAAAATTGCTGGGGGTGTGTTTTGGGGGGTGGGGTGGCAGACAGACTAGATGTGAAAATAAAGCTGACCAGGTCCTCAGCTGGTGTACATCAGACAGTTTATGCCAGGCAAGGATGAGGTCTGACATGTCAAACTTTCCCCAAGATCAGTGGAAACAGGATGTTTTGATGGTAAATGAGATTCATTCCACCCAGGTCCTGTGGCCGAACAGGGATATCTCTTTGTTTGCAGAGAAGCAACTGGATAGGTTTTTGGTTTTGCTTGCTTCAGTGTTTTAGTCCAGAAGGGAGGCCATTTGCTTCTTTGTTACATGAAAAGGGCAAATGCCACCCATTATCACATCATTAGAACGACAACAAACTTAACCGTTACACAACAGAGCAGCAAAATGAACATTAATTTAATCTCTAAGGACCTGATCTAAAGCCCACTGAAGTCAGTGGGAGTCTTTTAAGTGGGCTTTGGATCAGGCCCCAAGGACTCGCCTACACTAGCATTTTTCTTAAAATCTCCCACTGCTGTATACTGGTGGTACAGCGCTATTACTGCCAGTGACTGCAACAATGGGATAATTAGCACAGGCTGGCTGCCAGTGCCACCTGTGTCATCTAGACCTGCTCTGAGAATGGCTAGATGACATGGTGGTAAAAATGCCTGCACTGTTTGTATACTAAAAATCCTACCATTGCTGCCCTTGGTGGAGCTGCACTGGTGGTAATAAATCTTATTTTGGCTACCCAAAGCCTTGTCAGCATCTGGGCACCAAGTCTCCTCATTAAAATGATATTACATTTAATGCTTATCATCCAGAAAGCCCAGGATATCTTGCAGATTATGGCTCCAGTCATACATCAGATTCGCTATTGTGGAGTTCTGTGCCTGTGTGGTGTCGGCTTTGTATGGGCATGGGAATTCGTGGTCACAGATCCTTATGCAGTGTTAAGGTTAGTATGCTATGTATTGGGAATAGTCTGTGCACTGCTAAATTGAAGATGCTACTGAGGAAATACTTAATTGTGCACAGTAGCACTACACAGCATCTCAGGACAGGAATGAAGAATACCATCACCAAATGAAACTACAGGAGCAGTTTTAGGTTGGCAGAATGTACAGTAATTACCCAAATTGGAATTCCACCAGGGCAACAGAGCTGACAGCTCTACCCTTATAAAAATGTCATGGGACTTTTTAATGACCACAACCAGTAAAGACTTCAGTTATATCTGTCATCCACTAGACAGCAATAGCAACAGCACAGGGCCTCTAAACCCATTCTCCGATATTGCTCCAATTCAGAGCCAGAAGGATTAGTGCTATCTATGATTTCTCCAGTACTTCTTCCTGAGTTTCCCATGCTCTTCTGCTAAACACAGACCCAGCTCAGTTTGAGACCTGACAGGAACATAGTCTGAGTCCTTTCTGCCTGCCTGCCTTAGTTTGCCCGTTTTACAGCTGAGCTCTTTAAGACTCTATCAATATTGTGATAACATTCTCTGCTTTGTTTAATTATACTGATATTTGCAGGCACATCACCCAGGCAGGCCCAGACTGTAACTAAAAGTCTTCAGACTTTGAGGATGTTTGGATCTGATCCATATTTGGATGCCCACCTCAGAGCTTGGGCCTAATTTCTATCATGTAATAGGCCAAACCTGAACAGTCAACCCTATAACGCTGAACATTCTTATCAAGTTTGGATTCAGATCTGATCCTGGATCAAAACTCCATGGTGTGAGTCCATCTCTAGTATCATAATTACAGGCAGAAAAAGAGTCGTTAATCATCTAACCAATCTTTCTGCCATTATAGGATTGTTTTTTACAACCATCCAGTCCAGATTTAAATGTCCCAAGCAATAGACCTTCCCTTGTGTCACTTGGGATAAGTTATTTCTGATTTTTGTCTTTGTGACATCACATTCATTTTAATTGCTCTACACAGCACTGTCACATAGACAGAATTAAAAGGGAAAAGCTGGGCTTGCAGGGAGAAATATCTTAAACACAAATATCCAAAATAATAACAGGGATAATAGAGCGTCAATGGTTAAATGTTAATAGCACATTGCTTTGTGTATACGTGATATTTCTTTTATATATACTCCAGGAAAAAGTCTCTATTTAAGAAAGTACTTCACTGTACTTTAAGACGTGAGAATAGCCCTTATGAAACATCCAGTTGTTGTGAAAGTCTGCACATTTTTGTTCTCTGCATGTGTCCCGGGAGGACCAAGTCTGGGGAAGAGGAATGCTTTAGGCAGAGCATTTACCAGTTGTAAATTAATTTATTTGCAGGAATTTCTGAGCCATCCTGACAGTATTAGAATTTTTTTTTTTTTACTGTTCTCTGGAAATCCCTTCCCATCTAGAAGTTGGGCTTTCCAAGGTGAAAACAAATAAAGTGCTCATCTTAATGCCACTCCTTGCTTAACGAGATAATCATAGTTACTCTTATTTAAACAGTTAACTTAATTTTAAAAGACTAAGAGTTAAGGAAGTAGCTAGTTAAGGAAGATTTTTAACAGCACACAGCATCGCCACACCATTGCTGTTCCATGTATATGGAATGCTTGTGAATGTTCTAGAGGTTCTCTTGGATGTTAAAAGTGGATAATTTTTTCAGTGAAGTGCGGGAATATCATTGGAGTGCTGCCACAGTGCAGAAACTGTAGTCGTGACTCAATAGGGAAGTGGTTATCGAAATAAAATATGGAAAACTGTGCTGTAAGACAACGCATTGTGCTTTTGGTTTGACATAAGCACAAATAATTGAGAAATGGGCACCAATATGAAGTTACCAAATGGTTCTGGCAATGTAAAGAGGCATTAAAATGGACGTGAAAAGAGCCTATGTATAACTGAGAAGCAGGCCCCCACTCTCTAGAAGATTTCATACAAACTTGAGTAACGAAAGGAAATACTGGTAGTTCGAAGCTCAATGGAAAGAACAGCTTCTACCTTTAAGGGACATTGGCTCTGATTCAGCACAGCACTTAAGTACATAGCTCAAAGTTAAAGATGTGCTTAAGTGTTTTGCTAAACTGGGGACATTGGTGGAATCATGAACAGGATTCTCCTCTTAATTACACCACCATAATGCCACAGTCCTACCCTGAGAACGGTGCATGTGGGCTCCTGTGTCCTTTGAAGGGATGTAAGCCCCACATTAGCACTGAAGGGGCTAAAAGGAGTTGGAGAGCTCAATCAGTGCATCCAGTTTCACCTAGATGATGGGCTAGGACCAATTTGGGATGAGACCCAGCTGGAGAGGGCTGGATGGCTATTATATTGGTAGGCTTCCATGTGGAAGAGGAGGAGGTGGACCAGGGGAGAAATATGGCTTGAGCTCCTCTCCCGGGAGGAGGCTCCAGAAAAGGGTCAAGACACTGGGCTGTAGAGGAAGGGACTTTTCCTGGACAGTGGAAAAGAGTGCAATACAAGGAGAAGGCTTGGAAGGCTTCAGGGAAAGACAGTATCACTGGGGAATGGACTCTGAAAGACAGGCAGGTCTGAGTCAGGGCTTTTAACCAAATCTGACAGTGTCCCTTTAGGTTTGCATATGTATATTGCAAAGGAAAGCTGCTTGCATAAAACTGTGACTCCCTAGTAGAGCATTGGAGATGGTTGTTATCTACTAGTGCAGTAACTGTAGCAATAATTAAACCTTCCCTGCTCTTTCATTATGTCTGTTATATTCTTCTGATTGGACTTTAATTTGGTATTATGGTTTCAAATTACTTACAGGACTGAGAAAACATATCTAGTCTGCAAAAATCTCAGTGAATGGAAAGACTTTTGCCTTATAATGATCAAATCCAAGGAATAGGAGCAGTATGTTATATTTTTTTCCTGTTGACTGAACTGCTCTGTCCAGAACATACAGGAATTAATGTCTTATGAAAACAATTAGTATCAATTATTACCCTTTAAGCCTTCTCTTGTAAAGCTAGTGTAAGTGAACAGAATGTACTGGCTGCTGTTACTACATTCGCCTTAACAGTTTATTTTCTAATAACCTGGCATAGTAGGAAAAGAGACTATTATGCAATAACTGTGGTGATAGTTTTCCTTTGCTGTGGAATGCTTTGGCTGTATGTAGTTCATAACCTTCAGCAAATCTGAACCATAAGAAAAAGTTCAGTTCTCATAATCTAACTTTATCAGCTTAAAAACCTTGATAAAAGAGGATTAGCACTGCAAAATAATCACTGAGTGATGTAATTAAACACCCTCCCCCCCAATATTTTTTAATTGAAAATTATTTGGACAGTAAGATGTCTCTCTGGTGCAGAGCAAACCCTTCCATAGGAGCTTTGTCTGAGTGTGGTATGTGAGGCTTCTCTGATTATAGCCAGCATATCATTTCTCTCCCCCCCCCCCCGATTCTCAATAGGGTGGGAAGAGGGACTGTGTTCACCCAGTCCCACCCCGATCCATCTGGAACCACTTCCAACCTTCTTATTCTTCCCCCTGGCCTTCCTAGTCTCAGCCCCTTCTCCTGTGTAGATGCTGGACCTGCAAGGTTCAGACCTGGCAAAGACAAAACTGGATTATGGTACTGTAATAGTAAGGTCTAAATATCTCAAGGATTTAGCTGGGCCAGATGCAAGAGGAAGGGGGGCAGAATTCACACATTCTGCAGAAAGGAGCACACAATTCTCTGGCAGATTTTGTTTATAGGAGGGTTTGGAAACATCACCTACTATTCATAATAGTGACTCTTCCCATCATAAGGCTTTGTTTTCAGAGGCTTGTAACTTTTGCCACACATTAACCATTTTGACTGAAATGTTACATAGCAGATATCAGCCACAGGCTGAAAGTTTTAGGAAATTTTCAGCCAAAATGGGTCAGTCATTTCCAAGAATGAGACTAGAGAAAAATAGGTTGTTTTGCCAATCTCAAAAAATTCTGGCAATCTTTTCTTTGAAGAGCTGTAGTGTCCCCATACTTCAGAGCAAGGACTTGAAATTTGGCAGAGGGGTGATCTCTGTGCTAGGGATGTGCCTTGTGCACCCTTGTGAAAATTTGGTCTAGTTATAAGCCTTTGAAAATCACAATTTACAAATGCTCAGAGGAGCAGTCTTTGATTTTAGCAACTAAAATCTCCAAAGATTTTATTTTCACTGAGCATGTTAGAGGCTCTTACAGTTCCTAGTGCCGACCAGATGGTTCATGTGCCATCTCCGCCCAGCAATTGAGCATGCTGCAGGCCAGGGTTAAAGGAGCAAAATCAAACTTTCTTGTAATTTTCGCTCTGGGCCAGAGTGAAGCTGGGCCCTGGAACTGAGTAGGGAGCCTGTTTCTCCTGGCTCTCAATGCCCCTCTGGCCTCTCGCAGGCATCCAGATAATGTGGAAGAGGACACTGTCTGATCTGAAAGCAGAGGGGACAGGAGCCAGACTAAGGGGGAGGGAAAATAGTAGATTAAGACAAGGAATCTGGTGGGGAGAAAGATACTGGGCGAGGACACTGCAGTTTGGGGAGGCAGAGGGGTGACTTGGACTCTGTTTGGAGAGACTGGGACTGGGAGCTGGTGAGGGAAATGGGGGTGAGGGAAGGGATGGGACAAGGAGTCAGCCCCAGTTTCTCCCCCAGACAACTATCTGGACAAGGAGATTGGGAGTAGGAACCAATGTTGGGGGAACAGGGATTGGGAGAGGATTTGTGACTACTAGAAAACATTGCCCTTCAGAGCACATCTCTGCCACAAAGTTTGTGGCACATCTCTGCCACAAAGTTTCTAAGTGACTGGACAAGTCACTTAAACCAAACTTTTCATAGGTGGTCACTGATTGTTTCTCATTTTCTGGGTGCCACGCTTGAAACCCTGGGAGCTGATTTTACAGAAGTGCTGAGCACTCACAACTGCAACTGAAGTCAATGGGAGCTATGCTTTGAACCTATTACATTAGATATAATGCTAAGTTCAGTGAAAAATCAGGTCCTAGTCATCTCAAATAAGTTTCCACCATTTTTGGATGCTCTTGATCTTAATCTGTGCCTCAGCTCCCCATCTGTAAAATGGTGATAATACCACCCCCTCACCTCACCAGGCTGTTGTGAAGATACATACTATAGTGATGAGCACCATAGAAATCCCATATAAATTAATACTGTTTTAAGAGCAAGATTTGGATTGTGTGCAATATCTAAGACCTGGGCCACACATTAAGCAATGAGGATAAAACAAAATATTGTTCATCTTGTGTACTGAATGAGGCAGGGGTTCTGTGGAAAAAATAGTATGTAATTAAAGACTATATCAAACACATAGGCACAAGGATGCCAAATTAAGGTTGCACAGACAACTTTGTCTGGCACTTCCTAACTTTTGACATTGCAACCTTAATAATGTTCATTTGGCATATTTTAAATTGTGTGTGTGTATATGGACATACACACTCACAAAATGGTTAGCTATTTGCTGTTCAGAGGCCTGGAATGGTAGAATTAGTCCCAGAGGAGATTGGTGAGTGGGGAGATGGTAGATGAGGTGGTTGTTCTAAGAGTGCTGTATAACAGTATGTATATAAATAGTTAAAGCTAAAATGCCGGTAAATGGTGTTCATTGTTATGCCTTCCTCAGTGCAGCTCTTTACATCAGCTTTTAACAATGGACAAAAATGCATGGTAAAATCAATTTATTATATGGATAGCCCCATTACATATGCCACAAATCCAGAGAGAAAGAGAGGATATGTGATGGTGTAGTACTGTATAAGGGTTTAATCAGCAGGTGTGGGTACTACTGCTTTACTCAGAAATAGTGAAGTCACAGGTGAATTACATAGGTCATCCAAATGAATGTTGTTTAAAAACCTTCATATAACACCCCACCACAACATTGTACGCTATGTACATGGAACACAGGTTATTAATACCTGATTGTAGGAATGTTTTTAGAGTCTTTTTACTAATTCTCTTAGGACAATTTTTTTTCATATCCTTCCACTTGTAAATAGTGTCTTTATGATGATGAATCCAAATGTAGATGGCTCAGAGGGAACCATAAAGCTCACTACAATAACTTTAAAATAGCTTTTTCTAATACCTAAAAATGTTACAACTTTAAAGTCCATTATTTTGGGACCTTCCTGTGCTACAGCAAGAAAGCTGGGAATGTCCCCTTTCCAATAGCACAGACTAAGCTTCCAGACTCCTAAGATACGAGATTTAAAGTCGTGACATTTTCAGTTATAGCAATGCTCTTACTGCCCTAGGATTGAATTTTGCCCACTGATTTTTTTTTTTTTTTTTTGGTAAGATGTTTGTGGCAGGTGTTGGTAGACCTATAGACGGTCTTTACTCTCTGTCCTCACAGTCCATCCTTGGGAACTTTGTTGTGATGTCTGTGATGCCTAGCTTGGGAGAAAACAACATAAAAACATCAACTTAAGCTTTTTAAGTGAACAATAAAGGCAAACCATGGGAAGAAGTAAGTGTAATATGGATCCACGGTACATATTCTTTGTTCATAGTAGGGTGGGAATGCCACTTGCTTACACTGTGGTGTTTGCATCTTACTTTGGGTGAAAGAGGTACCCCCAAAACTGATTTTTTTTTGTAGTATATGTTTACCTTGCGTGTGAGTTCCTAGATAGGGTTTCTTGGGAATAATTATGGTATTCAGGCCACCTACAGTTCTGACTTCCCATCCAGTTTAATTAGGTTTTCTTTATGTCAGAAGCATTTTATTGATTGAGAGCTTTAATGCAAGACAGAGAATCTAGGATTACAAGAATATACTTTGCAGTTTCCTATTACATTCAAGACAAGATATGATCAAGCCAAGAGACAGAGATCTGGATAAAAGAAAAGGAATCAGAGTGAGTTTTTTTATCAGCCTAATGCTGCAGTCATGCAGACTTCTTATCCTGGGATATTTCAGCATAGTTTATGGAGTGGTTCATCTGGATAACTTGAACTCTTCTTGCAGCCAAGACAACAACAGGCAATTCCCAGGTGGTTACAGATGCTGCATATAGGTGGTCACACCCTGGATCTTGTTTTTGAGTTGAGAATGGAACTAGTGGGTGATACTGAAGAGTACACTTTTGTCATGGCTCAACCATCACCTCCTTCCATTTGAAGCCAGGCCCATTGTGCTAGACACTGTGCAAAACATGATTCCTTCCCCAAAAAGCCTTACAATCTAAAATTTGCAATTTAGCTACCTAAGAGTCTGTCTTCTTCCACCATGACAGCAGAGCTCAGTTAACAGATTTGTGTTAATAGCCTCTGAATCTGAGGTAAGGGAGTGAAGTTAGGCTCTTTTTGGTGGAAGATCCTAATTCTGGAATTCACTTCCCTTATTTCTTCAGCATAGCAAAAGCCTGCTGACCTTCAGGGCATGAAGCTAACCCTGTCTATTCTCTCATTGATTACAGTGGGACTTCTTTAGGAGTAAGATTTGATGCTGTGTAATTAAGGGCATTATAATCTGGCCATCAGGCTTTTGCCTGATTGGGTAAAGGTGAGGAGTATTTATTACATTTATGAGCTAAATTCTGGGTTTAAGTCTGTTTTTTTCTACTCGGTATGTATTAACTAATTTTGTTTTGTTTTTTTGAAGATGATTATATGTGTCTAGAAACAAATATTTTCTCAAACAACGAAATGCAAATGAATAAAATGTTTCATTTCAAAAATGTAATACAGCCCACTTGCTTCATTTTTGGAGCTGACTGGAGAATGGTAATTCCATTTTATGGAGGATTTTGATTTTATTTTTTTTAAAATCTGGTTTCATTCCCAATTAAGAACGAAACCTAAAAATGTCAATATTCTCTGCAAAAGGGAATGGAGCCCAAATTTTGGAGCAGTCCTCCTGGCAAGCTGCCCCAGGCCCCTGGACCCCAGAAGCCCTGGACCTTTGTCAAATTTCAAACACTCTCTGCAAAACATTTCAATTTTGAGGAATCATCAAATTCAGATGAAAAAATATTTTGCTGGATTTTTTTTCTGATCAGCTCTATGTATTTTATCATTGCTGTTATGAAAGTATCTGTTGCCCAAAGGTGAATGGTGGGGGTTGGGGAAAGATGCTTTGGACTCCAAAGATGTTTATGAAGCCTCGCTAAATGGTACAAAAGGTACCCTAACTATATTAGGTTTCAGAGGAACAGCCGTGTTAGTCTGTATTCGCAAAAAGAAAAGGAGTACTTGTGGCACCTTAGAGACTAACCAATTTATTTGAGCATGAGCTTTCGTGAGCTACAGCTCACTTCATCAGATGTATACCGTGGATTTTCCACGGTATACATCTGATGAAGTGAGCTGTAGCTCACGAAAGCTCATGCTCAAATAAATTGGTTAGTCTCTAAGGTGCCACAAGTACTCCTTTTCTTTTTCCTAACTATATTAGTTTTTCAAAAGTCGCTATTGCATTCACACATTCTACCCTGTAAGCTTCGGTTATTAGTTTGAGCCTGTGTTTGAGAAACTAAACATCATAGCAGTGTGCTTATTATGGAGATTATACTTTCAAAAATAGTACATATTAAGATGGGGGAAGGATGTTTCCCCTACACTGCACCTATATATCTTCAGTACTACACTCTACCAAGTGATATACTAGTGACATTTTAGGAAAAATTGAGTATATCTGAGTCCCAGCATTTTACCATGTGTGTTGTGTGTGTTAGTTTAATCTGTGGGGGTTGAATATTCTCTCTTTGTAATTACCCAGTTTTTCTGAGTCTGTAATTGACTGATTCTCAATATTTTTCTATCTGCATTTTTCTTTTTTAGTTTAAGATGCTCATGGGAACACCCATCTTCTCCACAATTTCCCCACTTTTTTAGGAGTTAGTATATGAGGACTCAATTTTAGTATCCAAGCTCCGGTTTGAAAATTCCGTCTCACTCCAGTTTTCGGGACAAGCATGAGAGAAGGGACGCATGTGGAGGACAGGAGACCATGTGGGAAGATGAAAGGAGAATTTGAGTGAGACAGGAAATTGTGGGACAGGTGGGGAGGGAGACAGGGTGGAATAAGAATGGTTAAAGAAGCCAGGAAAAACTCCCACATTTTTGCATGTATATTTAAGGGTGAATTTTGAACCTGAAATGATAGCACACAGATTAGGACTTGGCAGACTTCCGCCTAAAGACACAGAATCAAACCAAAACCTCCACAATTTATTATTTTAATCATGATTTTTATATGCTTGGGGATAGCAAAATGGAGGCCCAAGTACTGAGCATTCTTCTCCTTGGAGACATCCCCTCCTAACCCAAGTCAGTGTTTGTAGAATCCAGACATTAAGAACTAAACGTTTAAATAAATGTATGCCATATCCTATTTCCCATTATTGGTATTGTGCATCATGAAACAATCATACAATTAAGGAAGAATTCTTAGCTCTACTTCACTGACATTGGATACCTGCAAGTTCTTTACTCTTTTCAACATATTGAACTAAAATTAGTCCAACTTTCAGTTTAAATTGTCCCTCTCTCCATGTCTTTCCATCTCTTCTTCTGCAGAGCTAGAGGGTGTGATTTAAGAAAGAAAACTGCACAGCTGTAAAGTTATTTGATTTGTTCTAGAAGACAGAACTTTTGGAAACTATCTTAGCTGTGGGGGTCAAGAACTCTATTTATCTAAGTGGTTGAAATTTTAGTTGGCTCTTTGCTGATGTTTTATTTCTGCATCACTCTGCTTGAAGGATGCAAGTTTTCGCCACTTAAGCTGAAGTTGCTCTTGAAGCCACGTATACTGACAAAAAAAACTCCTCTTCTTCCCATTAAGAGTTCTTCTAGAGAATTTCTATGTGCCAAAAATGGCATGATATGCTTATCCTGCTGTTTGAGTTCTTAGCATTTTTAGAAATGTTTTTAAAATTCTTTCCACTTCCAGTTTTGTAACAGGATTTTTTGAAATCAAAGTTTAGAAAACTAGCAAAAGTTGCAGCAGACAGTTGAGCAGTGCTGATGGAATTTAGTAGATGAATTAAGTCAGTTGTTTCCTCCAGTTGGCCATTTCATTATGTGCAGAGCAGAACTGTTACAGTGTTCTTGTTCCAGAAGAATAGGTCTGTTGCCACAGGCTGCAAGGTCTCTTAACATCAATGTTTCTGGCAGTTAAGGCTGCAGTACATCGTATATGTGTAGTTTTCCACCAATGGCATTTTGGGATGTATAAGTAGGGGCATTGCCAGCAGATCGAGGGACGTGATCGTTCCCCTCTATTCGACATTGGTGAGGCCTCATCTGGAGTACTGTGTCCAGTTTTGGGCCCCACACTACAAGAAGGATGTGGAAACATTGGAGAGTCCAGCAGAGGGCAACAAAAATGATTAGGGGACTGGAACACAAGACTTATGAGGAGAGGCTGAGGGAACTGGGATTGTTTAGTCTGCGGAAGAGAAGAATGAGGAGGGATTTGATAGCTGCTTTCAACTTCCTGAAAGGGGGTTCCAAAGAGGATGGCTCTAGACTGTTCTCAGTGATAGCTGATGACAGAACAAGGAGTAATGGTCTCAAGTTGCAGTGGGGGAGGTTTAGGTTGGATATTAGGAAAAACTTTTCCACTAGGAGGGTGGTGAAACACTGGAATGTGTTACCTAGGGAGGTGGTGGAATCTCCTTCCTTAGATATTTTTAAGGTCAGGCTTGACAAAGCCCTGGCTGGGATGATTTAGCTGGGGGTTGGTCCTGCTTTGAGCTGGGGGTTGGACTAGATGACCTCCTGAGGTCCCTTCCAACCCTGATATTCTATGATTCTTCCTTCTTTGTGGAAGTTAAGTAAAGACTGGTGTCTGATGAGAAATTCCCTGCTACCAACTTTTGCATTTTGTTCTTCTGTCCTGGCAGAATTGCTCTTTGATTGAGTCTCTAATGTTTACAAGGATGGATATGAATTTTCTCACACATTTATTGCCTGGCTCCCCACCCCCTCCTTTTTTTTTTTTACCCCTGAACATATGTTGTAAAAAGTCTTCATATCACTCCTGAAATTTTTGTCTCAAAATTCTGAGATGAGACTTTTTTTTTTTATCAGGTTCCAGTCCAGTACTAATATGGAGCATGTGTTCCTCACATCTTCCTTTTTTCCTCATGATGCAATTAGGAGCCCACATCAAGACTCAAGTTATAAATAGTTACTTTACCAGGAAAGGCTGGTAATCTTGTTTCTTGTCATCCAGAAGCAAACCTACCATAGGTACATTTCCTCCAAATCAACTATGAAATCAACAGACAGGGGTTTTTTTTTTTTATAATTTTTCAGTCCATTTAGCAACACTTGGAGAGTGACAGGCTGTCTGTCTTTTGAACTGATAGTGGATTTGGGAATATTCTCCAGCAGAAAGTCAACGTGCACTTGGTCTCATTTCTCAAGGTCAAGTTCTTCAGCAAACGGGCTAATTGGTGCTGTCAAAATCTTTCTTGGCACATGTAATGTCTTTCTCAGTAAAATGAAGGGGTCTTGGGTGACAGTTTTCTTTGTTAAAGGCAGAATGTTTCTGTGGAAATGGAAAAAAAGGTGGTGAATTACATACTTATGCAATAAAGCTGAATGCATGAATGTGTTTCCTCCTATCCTCCTTGCCTGAATATCCACATATTAGTCTTCTGTTTCCATTAGGCCTCAGGAAGTAAAAACTATTGGTTGCCCATGTCTTTTTCTTTGAATATTTTTGAAAACGTCCCTCCGGCCGCAGAATTAGGCATGCACCATTACCATTTTCAGAACCTTGGTCTCCCTCATTCCACAAGAGGAGGAGTCCCTAGTTCTCTGGGTGGTTGTATAGCTTAGCGAGGTTGGATATGACTTTTCCCCCAAGATATATAGTCCCCTTCTGCCATTGCCTCATAACTCCTGAAATATCTCTGCAGTCTAGAAACTGACCAGTTGTTTTTCTAGACCAGATTCCAGTACAATTCTAGCACAGAGAATTGTCCCATGTCAACTTTTTATCTCATTGTGCAAAAATGAGCACATCTGATTTTGTGTGTGTGTGTGAGTGAAATTCTTTTTTGCACAATGAGATAAAAAGTTGACATGGGACAATTCTCTGTGCACTGGAGTCTCTCTAACTTTTCAAGTCTTTACTAGGAAAGACTAGTGGCATTACTTTTGAGGCAACAAGAGACAAACTGTCAACCATAGATACATTTTGTAACTCATTTATAGGAAGTCAGTAGATAGATCTATTGTATGTCCCCAGCTGTTTCGTAAGACATGTGAAGTTACAGGCTGATGTCCATTCCTTCAACTTCCATTATCTGTTGCTGTCATAAATGTAAAGGGAAGGGTAACCACCTTTCTGTATACAGTGCTATAAAATCCCTCCTGGCCAGAGGCAACATCCTGTTACCTGTAAAGGGTTAAAAAGCTCAGCTAACCTGGCTGGCACATGACCCAAAGGACCAATAAGGGAGCAAGATACTTTCAAATCTTGGGGGTGGGGTGGGGGGAAGGCTTTTGTTTGTGCTCTTTGTTTACATGTTTGTTCTCTCTTGGGACTGAGAGAGGCCAGACAGAAATCCATCTTCTCCAACCCTTCCAAATCCAAGTCTCCAATATTGCAACCAGTATAGGTAAGCCAGGCAAGGCGGATTAGTTTATCTTTTGTTTTATGTGAATTTTCCCTGTGTTAAGACGGAGTCTTATCCCTGTTTTCTGTAACATTAAGGTTTTGCCCAGAGGGGCATCCCCTGTGTTTTGAATCTGAATACCCTGTAAAGTATTTTCCATCCTGATTTTACAGAGGTGATTCTTTTACCTTTTCTTTAATTAAAATTCTTCTTTTAAGAACCTGATTGATTTTTCATTGTTCTTAAGATCCAAGGGTTTGGGTCTGTGTTCACCTGTACAAATTGGTGAGGATTATTATAAAGCCTTCCCCAGGAAAGTGGGTGTAGGGTTTGGGGGGATATTTTGGGGAAAGACGTCTCCAAGTGGACTCTTTCCCTGTTCTTTGTTTAAAACGCTTGGTTGTGGCAGCGTATTGTTCAAGGTCAAGGCAAAGTTTGTACCTTGGGGAAGTTTTTAACCTTAGCCGGTAAGAATCAGCTTAGGGGGTCTTGCATCTGTGGGTCCCCACATCTGTACCCTAGAGTTCAGAGTGGGGAAGGAACCCTAACAGTTGCAATTGTCAATGAATTGGGAGCTATTTTGTCACAAAGTAAAAATGCACTTATTTGCCTCCCTCCCCCTTGCTGAGTTTCCAGTCCAGTGCTATTCCTAAATTTGTGTTCCTCACATCCGATTTTTCTGCAATCTAGTCCATTACTTTCCATGATGCAATGAAGAGCCCACATGCCACACTTCCCTTCACACTGGAGTCTCTTCAATTTTTCGTACTTGCTTTCTTAGGAAAGACGTGTAGCATCGTCTTTTGTAATCGGAAGCAGATTTTCTAGCCGAGGTACTTTCCTTCCAAATGAGCTATGAAATCATTAGACAGTTCTTTATGTTCCCAGCCTCTTTTGCAGGATCTGCAGAGAGAGAGAGAGAGAGAGAGAGAGAGTGATGTTCTGAACAACAATTATCTGTTTTGACTGGGGGTAGAATTGGGACTACTGTTTGTCACATTGATAATGAGTGCTCAGTGTTACTTTTCAAAGGCCTCTTCAGTAAAAACAATTACTGCTCTCAAAATCTTTCTTGCCACATGCAATATCGTTCATAGGTAAATTGCATGTGTATAGAATGACAACTTTGGGAGGGTTTTTTTAGGAAGATGGTCATCCAAACATTTCTATGAAAGTGGAGCCAAGCAAGGCTCTTGCTGTGTTTTGATGGTGAACTGTATCCTCTGCGCTCAAGCCAACTGCCTTGGTATGCTGATGATTTTTTTTTTTTTAATATCCATATATCAGTTGTCATCGTCTTTTCTTCTTTTATACACCCCTATCATGTTCAGCATCATGGTCTCTCTCATTCCAGAACAGGTACTGTCATCATCTCACTGGGGTGTAGCACAGATGACAGAAGGCTGGACGTGATTTTTCTCCCGCCGATATATACTCATTTTCTGACATCTTCTTATTTCTTCTGAAGTATTTTTGATTTCTGGAAATTCTGCAACTAGATTCCACCCCGCCCCCGTCCTTCTCATGCACCACTGCCCAGTTCAGCATGGTGGTCTCCATTCAGTGAATAGTAGCTTATAGCTATAGCTTTTTCTACAGGGGAAGACGAGCGCGTTTACCAGACATCAATATGCCCTGGAGTATCTCTTCAAATTTAAATAGCGACTATACTAGTAAAGATGGTGATATTGGTCTGTTATTGCATCAGAAGCAGGCTTCTACCATAAGTACATTGCCTCCAGCTTAATTATGAAATCCATACACAGTTCCATCCTATGTCTCCTGCCTCTTATGTAAGAGCTCTAGAGTCAGATGGTGATGTTCTCTACTTTTGGAGTTGGAATTGGGCATACTTTTTAATCACATGTATAACAGTCATTGTCTCATTTTCAAACTCACTTTCTTCAGAAAAGTCAATTACTGTTGTCAAAACATTTTTCATGGCACATGCAGTATCTTTGTAGATAAAGAGCTTGTGTCTAGAGTGACTTTTTTAAGGCAGGTTTCAGAGCGGTAGCAGTGTTAGTCCCTGTCAGCAAAAACAATGAGGAGTCCTTGTGGCACCTTAGAGACGAACAAATTTATTAGGGCATAAGCTTTCATGGGCTAAAACCCACTTCATCAGATGCATGAAGTGGAAAATACGGTGGAGAGGTATAAATACACAGCATATGAAAAGACAGGAGTTGCCTTACCAAGTGGGGGGTCAGTGCTAACGAGCCAATTCAATTAAGGTCAAAGTGGGCTACTCTCAACAGCTGACAAGAAGAGAGGAAAAATCACTTTTGTAATGCTAATAAGTTCAATGTAATCAATGTAATTCCAGTTCTGCAGTTTCTCATTGGAGTCTGTTTTTAAAGTTGACACTTCAACAAAAAAAACTTCAAAAACAGACTCCAGGGAGAAACTGCAGAACTGGAATTAATTTGCAAACTGGACACCATCAAATTAGGCTTGAATAAAGACTGGGAGTGGATGGGTTACTACAAAAACTAATTTTCCCCCTGCTGATACTCACACCTTCTTGCCGACTGTTTGAAATGGGCCACCTTGATTACATGGAACTCATTAGCACTACAAAAGTGATTTTTCCTCCCTTCTTGTCAACTGTTGAGAATAGCCCACTTCCTCATGCAGAGTACGTTGAGTAGTGTCCTGCATCTCAGTTTCCCACCTTGCTGTGTGAAAGTCCAACAAATGGAAGTTCCTTTAACATGCCACTTCCTTCTCCCTCCACTGCACCCCACCCACACTTGCTGTTCTTGGTCAGAGATGACACAGAGTTAATTCAAAACCCATGGCTGGCCCGTACTGACTCTGGTTAGCATAGCTATTTAATTTTGGTGTAGACATTTGGGCTTGGCTGGAGCCCAGGTTCTGGGACCCTCCCACTGTGTGGAAACTAATTTCTTGAAATTTGGAATTAGAATTCCAGTTTGCTCAGCTGTGGATGATTGCTGTAGACTGTGCAGGAAGGTACTAATCACAGGCATCTAAAACTGTTTGGCATTAGACAGGAGGCAGTGCTGGCTTTAAACCATGTACCATCTCAGGGAATCTATGTTATAGTTTTAGGAAATCATGGCATAATCATGTTCTATAAAGGGGCCCTACAATATTTTAGGTAGTCTGTCTGTGTGTTTTATTGTGGTGAACTTCTCCAGGGTTGGAATATTGTGCTTCAGTCCTAATTACCCAAGTTCTTCACCAGTCAGTGACTGGGCTGCAACATTTGGGTTGTGTGTTTTATGTGAGGTTCATTTAAATTGAACTGATACTGGGCTGGGAATGTCCCTTCTCCTTGCAATTTACTGCAGCTTTTATATGGTAATTTTTTGAGGAAAGCCATTTGGGATCTGAACACCAATCAGAACAGCTCTGGACCCTAGTTGTAGCATCACAATGGAGGAGACACTTTCAAAAATGGTTACTAGATAATATTGGGAGTGGTGGGATAAGATGTGGTACTGCTTTCTTACTTAACCAGTTTTTTCATCAGACACTGATTGACCCCAACTATCCTTTCTCTCTCTCTTTTTTTATTTTATTTTATTTTATTTTTCTTTTCTTATCTGAACATCTTCAGGGTCAGGAATGTCCTGGCTCCACTCTAATTAGCCCAATTTAAAGCAGGGGTTTGTTTAAAACACCTAACTTCTGAAATTTACAATCAGATCCCTGGTTTGTTCATCTGAGGACTCTAGCACTACACTGAGCAGGAAGGTGATACCCTTAAGGCCTGAATGTAAGAGGAGGGGTGGGACAGGAGGCAGAGTTGGCTGCACGCTGCTTATATACCTCCAGCCCTGCATCTCTCCAGGAATCTTCATTAAGTCATTTTTAGAATAATA
Source organism: Caretta caretta (assembly GCF_965140235.1). Classification (NCBI taxonomy): domain Eukaryota; kingdom Metazoa; phylum Chordata; order Testudines; family Cheloniidae; genus Caretta; species Caretta caretta. The sequence continues at coordinate 94,534,190 of NC_134208.1, read as the reverse complement.
GAGAAATAATGTTTTGAATGTGGACCTTGACATTCTGCTCTTAGAGAGAGTGTGTATTTATTTAGATTTTTTTAAAGTAGTGCTTATTCAGAACATCTTGTTTTATTGGTTATTACCTGAATATTATGTAGTAATTTTAAGAGGAAACCCAGTTTGAGATTGTGGAATATGAACCTTGGTTTGATCACCTATGGATCAAAGCTGTTAAACTGAGCAGGGAGGACATAATCTGCAGAAAGGAATCTGTATGAGGGATTAGACAGGAGGCAGTCCTGGCTGTAGGCCATGCAGCCTCTGAGGATCTACCCCAAGGATATTTGTAAGGAAGCCTGGCTATTATTACATTCTGTGAAGGTGACCTACAACTGGAAAAATCCTACGTTATACCTAATAAGCCCAGTTTTAAGCAGGAATTTGACAAGGATCCTGTACTCTTATCCCTCTTTGTTCAGCTGAGGATCGTAACAATTGAATGTGCGGGGAGGTGACTCCCTGAGGGATGGAATCTACCAGGGTGAGCAAATCAGGGATGACAGCAGGGGTGACAGCAAACCCCTCTGCTTCCTGTCTTTATAGTCTTCCTGTCTTTATTTCCTGTCTTTATAGTCCTAGCCTAGCTTGTTCCTCCTCAGTTGGGCTCCCTCACTTAACCAGATGTTGCTTGTTGGATTAAGTAGACCTCTTCTCACTCTGCATTAACCCTTTCTGGGTAAATGTGGGGGTAAACACCCCATCACAGGGCCCCAACTGTGTGGTGTTTCTTCTGCCTTAACCAGTAGGCCTTCAGTGACCTGAAACTCAAGAAGGGGTCATACAGTGATTGCATGATTAACATAGTGAACATCAGTATAAATGGGGTAGAATATGAGGCTAAAATAGGGAAAGAACAAGTTAGGAATTACTTAGACAAGTTAGCTGTCCTCAAGTTAGCAGGGCCTGATGAAATAGTTAGAGTAGTTAAGGAACTGCTGAAGAGATCTAAGTGTAACCCTTCTGCCAGGCCAAGTTGATAGCAGCAAGGGCCGGGTTCAGTACACAGGGGTTCCCTCTCATCAAAGCAAATGCAAAACTGGCTTGAGCCCCCACCCAGTGACCTGGGAAAATCTTACACACCCCCTGGGCGCCTCAAAGAGGCAATACTTCCCCTCTCGCAAGCACAGAGTCTCGGTGTAGCAGAGAATCTTTAATAACATGAGGTAAACGACATCAGCATTAAATTGGGGAAACACCACAACTAGTGTTCATTAACCAAACCATGAGCAAAGACCCACCCCAGCAAATTGGGCCACATCCTTTCCCTCGGGTTCTTGAGTCCCAGAACCCAAATGTCTCTTGAGTCCAGCAATCCACAAATCACCCAAAGTTCAAAAAGTCCAGCCCCAGAGTTCAAAAGTTCATCTGCAGAGTGTTGCTCCCCAGTCTGGCTAAAATGTGCCTGTGCGTGGGGGGAAAGAGGTAAGGGGCACCTTACATGTCCTGAAGCTGTCTGCCCCATAGGGCTCTGCTCTGCTGTCTCACGACCGGCTCCGCTCTGCACAGCTTGCCGTCTCATGAACGGCTCTGCTCAGCTCGCTGTCTCACGAATGGCTCCACTCTTCACAGCTCGCCTCGCCATTCTCACGAACACTCCACCAGCCTATCCACGAACAGCACCACTGCACTCTAGTTCTTCCGGCTCCCCACTACTTGACACAGTGCTCAGTGATTCCGGCTCATAGTAGTGGGAGCCTTAGTGGTGGTGCACCATAAGGCCAAAGTGAATTCAGCACAGTACCTGTAACAAGACTCTTAATAGACCCAAAATTAGCTCTGACATTCCACAGTGGAGAGAGACAGACGTACAATTGGTGTTTCAGGCCCACACCACCAGGTACAAATACCTGTCTCAAGCCTCTCTCAATTCACAGAGTTTTGGAACCCATGTCCCTTGCCTAGCGAGTGCTACTTAGTTGATGGTGAGTCCCTCCATAATAAGAAAAGGCCAAGTACAGTTCCAAGCACAGTTCCCATAATCAGGGTAATAACAATTTATTCTTCCCGCCCCAATAACAGAGGTACTGGGGATCCCACAACAGCCAAAGTGACCATTTGGGCAGTTATGGCCTCATTCTAGGCGGGGTGGGTGTGCCTATGCAAATGAGATCAGCCCCTGAAGTTCTTTTCCACAACTTGCCACACCTCACCACCAGATGTCAGGGTGGAGCTCATCCTGACTCTGCTTACATAAGCCATTGGGAATTATCTTGGAAAACCCGTGGAGGATGGGAGAGATCCCAGAGGCCTGGAACAGGGCAAATATAGTACCTATCTATAAAAAGGGGAATAAGAACAACCCATGAAATTACGGACCTCCCAGCTTAGTGTTGTACCCAGAAAGATTATGGAGCAAATAATCAATTTGTAAGCACCTAGAAGATAAGGTGATAAGTAACAGTCAACATAGATTCATCAAGAACAAATCATGTCAAACCAACCTAATATTCTTTTTTTTGACTGGGTAACAAACCTTGAGGATGGGGGGAAAGCAGGAGATGTGATCATCTCAACTTTAGTAAGGCATTTTATACTGTGTCACATGACTTTCACATAAGCAAACTAGAGAAATATAGCCTCGATGACCCTATTATGAGGTGGGTGCACAACTGGTTGGAAAAGCATACTCCAAGAACAGTTATCAGTGGTTCACAGTTAAGCTGGAAGGGCATATTGAATGGAGTCCCGCACCTGGGTCCAGTTCTCTTCCATACCTTCAAATGATTTGGATAATGGTATCGAAAGTACACTTACAAAGTTTGCAGATGATATCAAGCTGGGAGGGGTTGCAAGTGCTTTGGAGGACAGGATTAGAAATCAAAATGATCTTAACAAACTGGAGAAATGGTCTGAAATAAAGAGGATGAAATTCAACAAGGACAAATGCAAAATACTACACATAGGAAGGAATAAACAATTGCACAAATACACAATAGGAAATGACTGCCTAGGGAGGAGTACTTCAGAGAAGGATTGCGGGGGTTATAGTGGATCAGAAACTAAATGAGTCAACAACATAATACAGTTGCAAAAACCCCCAAACATTCTGGGAAGCATTAGCAGCAGTGTTGGAAGCAAGACATGAGAAATAATTCTTCTGCTCTTCCAAGGCCTCAGCTGCATAACTGTGTCCAGTTCTGGCACCACACTTTGAGAAAGGTGTGGACAAATGGTAGTAAATCCAGAGGAGAGCAACAAAAATTATTAAAAGGGCTAGAAAACATGACCTCTGAGGAAAGATTAGACTGAACAAACCCAGTTTTTCCAGAGAAGAGAAGACTGAAGGGGAGACATAAGTCTTCAAGAACATAAAAGGTTGTTATAAAAAGGAGGGTGGTAAGGAGAACAAATTATCCACTGAAGACAGGACAAGAAGTAATGGGCTTAAATTGCAGCAAGGGAGATTTAGGTTTGACACTAGGAAAAACTTCCTAACTGTAAGGGTAGTTAAGAACTGGAACAAATTTCCCAAGGGAGGTTGTAGAATCTCCATCATTGGAGGTTTTTATGAGCAGGTTAGACAAACACCTGCCAGGGATGGTCTAGACAATACTTAGTTCTGCCTCAGTGCAGGGGACTGGAGTAGATGACTTATCAAGGTCCCTTCTAGTCCTACATGTCTGAGTCTGTGAGTCTTATTTTAAGAATGGGTGGGAATGTCCTGCCTCATTCATATTTAACCCATCTTAAACTTAACAAGAAAACATCCTCAATTTTGGACTCTCATCCCTGGTTTGAGTGATCATGAGCTGCTTCCTCTTAGTGTATGTGAAACGTGCCTCAGGTGTCACGAGACCAGGATTCAGCACTCAGTTTGGTCCACTGGTTGGATCATTAGCTTCCGCAGCCTGGGCTGATTCAGTTTAAATTAAATGGAAGGATAATAAAAAGCAGGTTGTCAACTGTAACCCTTCTGCCAGGCCGAGTTGATAGCAGTAAGGGCCAGGTTCAGTACACAGGGGTTCCCTCTCATCAAAGCAAATGCAAAACTGGCTCGAGCCCCCACCCAGTGACCTGGGAAAATCTTACACACCCCCTGGGCGCCTCAAAGAGGCAATACTTCCCCTCTCACAAGCACAGAGTCTCAGTGTAGCAGAGAATCTTTAATAACATGAGGTAAACGACATCAGCATTAAATTGGGAAAACACCACAACTAGGGTTCATCAACCAAACCATGAGCAAAGACCCACCCCAGCAAATTGGGCCATGTCCTTTCCCTCGGGTTCTTGAGTCCAACAACCCAAACGTCTCTTGAGTCCAGCAACCCAAAAATCACCCCAAGTCCAAAAAGTCCAACAACCCAAAAGTCCAGCCCCAGAGTTCAAAAGTTCATCTGCAGAGTGTTACTCCCCAGTCTGGGTGAAAATGTGTGTGGGGGGGGAAGAGGTAATTTGATGCTGACTGCCCCACAGCTCCGTAGGGCTTCACTCCAATCCACCAGCCGTCCCACAAACTGCTCCACAAGCAGCTCCCACCATCCCATGAACTGCTCCGCCAGCCGGTCCGCAAGCCTCTCTAGCCATCCCACAAACCGCTCTGCTCCGCTCACTGTCCCACAAACTACTCCACCAGCTGGTCCAGCCATCCCATGAACTGCTCCACTTTAGATCTTCAGGCTCCCCACTATTTAACACAGTGCTCAGTGATTTCAGCTTGTAGTAATGGTAGCCTCAGTGCTGGTGCACCATAAGGCCAAAGTGAATTCAGCTCAGCACCTGTAGCTAGACTCCCCATAGACCCAAAATTAGCTCTGATGTTCTACAGTGGCAAGAGAGAGGTGCAATTGATGTTTCAGGCCCTCATAAAGATAGTCCCCCCACCACCAGATACTAATACCTATCGCCAACCTCTCTCCATTTACAGAGTTTTGGAATCCGTGTCCCTTGCCTAGCGAGTGCTACTTAGTTGATGGCGAGTCCCTCCATCATAACAAAAGGCCAAGGACAGTTCCACTGTCCTTGATTCCCATAATCAGGATAATAACAATTTATTCTTCCTGCCCCAATAACAGAGACACTGGGGGTCCCACAGCAGCCAAAGTGACCATTTGGGCAGCTATGGGCTCATTCTAGGTGGGGTGGGTGTGCCTATGCAAATGAGATCAGTCCTTGAAGTTCTTTTCCACAACTTGCCACACCTCACCACCAGATGTCAGGGTGGAGCTCATCCTGACTCTGCTTACACAACTATGAGGGTTTTTTTTTTATTTCAAAAGGGCAGACTTTGGGAAATCAAGGGAATTAGTTAAAGAAATCAGCAGAACTGAAGAGCCCAAGGCTTTAAATGTGGAGAAGGCTTAGTTTTTGTATAATTGATTTGAAGAAATTCTATCTGCAATTTGCTTCCCAAGCAAGGTCAAAAAAACTGGTAGGGAAAGGCTCCAGTCCCAGATGGAGAAATAACCTCCTAAAAGAGGTTATTAGGAGCAAGCAGAGAGCCTATAGGGAATGAAAAAGGGATCCGCAAAGAAAGCTACATTTTGGAGGTTAGAAAGTACAGGGATAAAGTGAAAATAAGCTCTTGCCAAGGAAATGAAAATAATGAGGTTTTTTAGTTATATAAATAAAAAGAGAATATGGAAAGAGGAGGTTGGGCCAGTATGCAGTGTGAATGGGGAAGAGATTAAAGATAATTTAGGTATGGCCCACAAGCTAAATAAATACTTTGCCTTTTTTTTTTTTTAATAAGGATGATAATGTGGAATGTGTGCATGAAGGCAGTATAGCTGCTGGAAATGAGAGTCTAGAAATGGAAATTACCACATCTGAGGTGGAAGAAAAATTTAATGAGCTCAACTAGAGAGCACAGGGGAACCAGATAACTTCCATCCCAGAATACTGGAAGAACTGGTATATGAGATTGCTAGTCTGGAGACCAGCTAACATCGTACCTATATTTAAGAAAGGGGGTGGGAGCATGATCCAGGCAATTACAGACCCGCTAGTCTGACTTCAGTGGTATGCAAAGCTTTATAACAAATTGTGAAGGAAAAGAAAAATTGTATTCATGGAGGTAAAGGGGATGTAATGCAACATGAGTTTACCAAAGGTAGATCATGCTAAACTAAACTGATTTCCTCCTTTGAGAAAATAACTGATTTTATTTTTGTTTAGATAAGAGAAATGCAGTAGATCCAATATACTTGGACTTCAGTAAAGCAATTGACATGGTAATACATGAGAAATTAGGGAAGATGGGGATCAGTACAAGCATTGTAACGTTGATAAATAATTGGCTAAAGCGGGGTGTCAGGGGCTGGCTGTTTGCACCCGGCCAGCAGTACTACCTAATGGGTGTAAAGCCTAACTGTGAGAGTCCAGTGGTCGATTTACCTAGCAATTATAGTTCGGCGTATTGTTTCCCACCTGCAAGAGTGGAGGGGTGTAAAGGAACCCAGGCCCACCCTACTCCACCATGTTCCAGCCCAGAGCCCTTCGGAACAGTGGCTCTTGCATCGGGCTTAAGGTCTGATATCCCTAAGCACGCTCCATGGGACACTTTCTACCCTTGTTCCAGTCCCTCCAATGTTGTCACAGGTTGGACTTGGGGGTCCCTTCTGTGTTCCCCTTTGATCCCTATCCAGAGTCTCTTCCACTGACCACAGTGAGTCGTCAGTCTCAACTCCCATGGTCAACAGGCTTCCAGCAGCTTGGCTACGAGGCTCCGTCCTTGGATGGCTTTCCAGCAGGAGGCTGCTGCACTCAACTGCTCTCCTCTTTGGTCAGCCCAGACCAAGCTGAGGCACTCTCTTTTCAATACTCTCTACGCTGGGACATACTTAGCAGAGGAGAGGGGGCGTGGGCTCTTGGGATCCAAGCAGCTCTTTAACCCTCGCCTCACCAGTGCAGGGTTGGCACAACCCATCACAGGAGGAAGGAAACAGGTTGTGCTGAAAGATGAATTAGCAGTTTTGTGGGAGGTTACTAGTGCAATTCCTCAAGAATCGCAGCCCTGGGCGTCGATTGCCAGTGTCTTGCTGTCGCAGGTCCGCCCATCGAGGCCATTCGCAGAGCAGCTGTTACCATCAGTACTGGTCCTCCACATCGAGATTGCAGTCCCATGGCCATCGTAGATCCTGGCACTGCTGCTCCTCTGGGTCCAGAGACAGCAGCAGATCTTATGCCAGCCCGGTCTCCACTCGTAGCCATCCTTCGATGAGCCAGGCCAACCAACCCGAATAGCCGGCCCCGCCGGTGCCACAGCAGATGCAGTGGCACCAAGGGTCGTGGACGGCCTAATGGTACTAGTGGGCACCGTGGCTTCCTGCGCAGCCCCCGGTGGGAACTCGCTCGGTGGCCAGAGCTTTGGAAGCACCATCGGCCTCCCTCTCCAGACCCCTGAGAAAGGAGTCGGTGGGACGTACGTCCTCGGCACCGTGCCCGGAGTCCGACCAGGTGGTGGACCCTCCGGTGCCGGCCGACACCCAGAGCACCACACCTGCCTCCTCGCCTCGCTCAGAGGAGGTGATTGCAGCCTCGCCCCCCTCCACCCCGCAGGAGGACTTCAGGGCCAACTAAGAACTCTTAAAGAGGGTGGCAGCAAGCCTCCACTTCCAAGCAGAGGAGATGGAGGAGCCCTCAAACTCCCTGTTTAACGTGTTGTCCCCATCAGCACCAGCTAGGGTGGCCTTGCCTCTCCATGAAGGGGTGGCTAAGATTTCAAATACCCTGTGGCAAACATCTGCTTCATTGGCCCCCATCTCTAAAAAGGCAGAACACAAGCACTTTGTACCAACTAAAGGGCATGAGTACTTGTATACACACCCAGTGCCCAACTCCCTGGTGGTCAAGTCGGTCAACCACAGGGAATGGCAGGGTCAGCCAGCCCCGCCCCCAAAGAACAAAGACTCTCGGAGACTGGACTGTTTCAGAAGGAAAATGTATTAGTCTTCGAGCTTCCAGTTACGAGTGGCAAACCATCAGGCTCTTCTGGGCCGGTACGAATTCAATCTGTGGGGCTCCCTGCCCAAGTTTGAGGACTCCCTCCAGGAGCGCGATAGGAAGGAGTTCAAGGTGCTAGTGGAGGAAGGGGCAGCAGCCACTAGGGCATCCCTGCAGGCAGCCTCGGATGCTGCAGACACGGCCGCACGATCAGTGGCCTCCGTGGTGTCCATGGGACGGGTGTCATGGCTCCTGCTCTCTGGGCTGTCCAGCGAGGCACAGTCTTCCATGCAGCATCTCCCATTTGACGGGAAAGCGCTGTTTGTGGAGGAAACAGATACAAAGCTGCATAGCATAAAAGACTCCCGCATGACCCTCCAGACTCTGGGCCTCTATGTCCCAGCTCCACAAAACTTAAGTTCAAGCCGCAGCAGACTCCCACCCAGGCCACCCTCCCGAAGTATGAGGCAGCCCATAAGAAGCAGCGGGACTATAAGAGACACCCTCAGAGACAGTCTGGGCCTGCCCCCGAGCCTGGGTCCTCCAAGGGCAAGCAGGCAGGGAAAAGGTGTTTTTGACGGGATACTTGTGGGCACCCCGCCAGTCCTCACCAGGGATCCACCCCCAATAAAGCTACCCTTCTCCAACTGATTGTGTGCTTTCCTCCCGGAATGGTCACGGCTAACCTCAGACCAATGGGTCCTCCATACCATCTCCCTGGGTTACACCCTCCAGTTTACTTCCTACCCGCCCAACCACCCCCAACCCCTATCCCTCTTGGGGGACCCCTCACACCAAGCTCTGCTCGAGCAGGAGGTGGGGCGAGTCCTAGGACTAGGAGCGATAGAGGCAGTGCCCGAGGAGTTCATGGGCAAGGAGTATTACTCCTGTTATTTCCTTATCCTGAAGGCCAAAGGGGGGTTCTGGCCCATCCTGGATCTGCGAGGTCTGAACCAGTACATGGTGAAACTCAAGTTCCGCGTGGTCTCCCTGGCCTCCATCATCCCCTCCCTGGATCCCAGGGACTGGTACACTGCCCTCAATCTATAGGACGCGTACTTCCACATCCACATATTTGAGGGGCACAGGCACTTCCTCCATTTCGTGGTGGGATAGAATCATTACCAATATATGGTCTTACCATTTGGTCTGTCCACTGCCCCCAGGGTGTTTACAAAATGCATGTCGGTGGTAGCGGCCTTCCTCAGATGGCGGGGGGTCCAGATATTTCCCTATCTGGACGATTGGCTTGTCAAGGGCACCTCCTGGTCACAGGTGAGAGATCACGTGGCGCTCCTCCTGTCCATTTGTACTGCCTTGGGCCTATAAACAACACCAAGTCCACATTAGTCCCGGTCCAACGCATAGAGTTTATCGGGGCACTCCTGGACGCAGTGTCGGCCAGGGCCTTTCTTCCGCCAGACAGATTTGAGACCCTGAAAGGTCTCATTGACTCGGTCATAAGGTTCCTGGTGACAACAGCCAGGGTTTGCCTGCAACTTGTGGGTCACATGTTGGCGTGCACATATGTAGTCTGTCATGCCAGACTCAGGATGAAGCTCCTCCATCTCTGGTTGGCCTCAAAGTTCTCCCAGGCCACAGACAGGATGGACAAGATCCTCACCGTGCCAAACTCTATGATCACCTCCCTACAGTGGTGGTCCTCCCCAAACAACATGCTCCAAGGGGTCCCATTCACGGACAGGGCCCCGTCGTTGGAGCTGGTGTCTGATGCGTTGGACCTGGCTTGGGGGGCCCATGTGGGGAACTTTCACACCGAAGGCCTGTGCTTGGCTCAAGACCTAACCCTACATATAAACATCAAGGAGCACAGGGTGGTGTGGGTGGCATGTATGGCCTTCCGCTCGCACCAGGAGGACAAGGTAGTCAGGGTCCTCATGGACAACATGGCCTCCATGTTCTATATCAACAGGCAAGGCAGGGCCCGATCCTCTGCCACGAAGCCCTCAGGCTGTGGGACTTCTGTATAGCCCACGACATACACCTGAAGGCCTTCCACCTACCGGGCACCTGGAACGAGAGAGCGGATTGCTTGAGCAGGGACTTTTCCTCGCAACACGAGTGGTCCCTCCACCCAGAAGTGGCCCACCGGCTCTTCCGAAGGTGGGGAACTCCCCAGGTGGACCTATTCGCAACTCGGCAGAACTGGCAATGCCCTTGGTTCTGCTCCGGAGGGCTGGGGAGGGGTGCTATCTCCGATGCCTTTCTCCTGTCCTGGTCAGGCTTCTCTACGCCTTTCCCCCATTCCCTCTAATGAGCAGGGTCCTGGTGAAGATAAAGATGGATAAGGCCTGGGCCCTCATGATTGCCCCGGCATGGCCCAGGCAGCATTGGTATGGGACCCTCACAGGCCTGGCGGTAGCTCCACCTTGGCGGTTGACGCTCCTCCCAGACCTGCTCTCTCAGGACCAGGGCTGCCTCCTCCATCCCAACCCAGCAGCACTTCACCTCATGGCGTGACTGCTCAGTGGTTTGGTGGAGGGGAAAGGACATGCTTAGAACAGGTTCAGAGAGTCCTCTTCGAAAGTAGATGGCCCTCCACTCGCTGCGCTTATTTGGCGAAGTGTTCCCAGTTTTCTGGGTGGGCAGCGGACCACGGTGTCTCCCCGGTGGCTGCCCCAATCCAGCTTTTCCTTGATTATCTCCTCCACCTGAAGGCCCAGGGTCTGGTGCCCTCATCAGTCAAGGTGCACCATATCAGCCTTCCATCTGCTGGTGCAAGGTCACATGGTATTTTCCCATGCTATGACTGGCTGGTTCCTTAAGAGTTTGGACCATCTTTGCCATATTCTAGACCCCCGGTCCCGAAGGGGGACCTAAACCTGGTGTTGGCTCATCTCACGGGGCCCCGTTTGAACCACTGGCCACGTGTTCCTGGTCTCACCTCTCGTGGAAGGTGGCCTTCCTGGTTGCAATCACATCGGCCAGGCGAGTCTCGGAGCTCAGGGCCCGACCTCCGAGCCACCATACATGGTCTTTCATAAGGACAAGATCCAGCTCCGCCCACATCCCATGTTCCTCCCAAAGGTGGTCTCCACCTACCACATGGGTTAGGATATTTTTCTGCCGGTCCTCTGCCCCAAGCCTCATGCATCTAGTAAGGAGCACTGTCTCCATACGCTCGATGTGCGGCATGTTCTGGCTTTCTCGAGCGGACCAAGCGTTCAGAAAGTCCTCTTAACTCTTTGTCGCCTTGGCTGAGCGCGCAAGGGGCCAGCCGATTTCCACTCAGCGGCTTTCCAATTGGATCACTTCATGCATCCATTCCTGCTATGAGCTGGCAGCTGTCCCCCCGCCACCCATTGTGAGGGTACACTCGACTCAGGCAGAGGCCTCGTCGGCTGCCTTCGTGGCCCACGTCCCCATCCAGGACATTTGTAGGGCTGTCACGTGGTCTTCAGTTCACACATTCACCTCGCACTATGCAATCGTTCCCCAAACCAGGAATGGTTCCAGGTTCGGCAGGGCTGTCCTCCGTCCTGGGAACTTGTGAACTCCTACCCTCCTCCAACAGATGTAGCTTGGAATTACCTATTGTGGAATACACATGAGCAATCACTCGAAGAAGAAAAGACTGTTACCTTTTCCGTAACTGGCGTTCTTCGAGATGTGTTGCTCATGTCTATTCCACATCCCGCCCTCCTTCCCCTCTGTCGGAGTTATCTGGCAAGAAGGAACTGAGGGTGGGGGGAGCGCGCAGCTCCCCTTATACAACGCCAGGCAGGCACCACTCCAGGGGTCGTGAGGGAATTGTGGAATAGACATGAGCAACACATCTCGAAGAATACCAGTTACGGAAAAGGTAACTGTCTTTTATAACATAATACCCTGTTACTAAACACCACATGTTACACAATGGTTTAGAGATGGGCCACCTTGCTGAAGTTAGCCTTAAACTGGTTATTTTAAAATGGATCTCCCCTGCAGTGGATTTTTCTGGGGAAGCACCTTCCTTTTTTTTTCAGAAAACTCTGAAGAAAAACTGACTTTCTTAAATCGGAATTAAGTTTCAGCAATATTTTTTTAAAGGAATGAAATCTCACTGTTAAAAGCATTTCCCTCAAGTTGTGAATATATTTTAAATATTATGAAAAGGTTTCTAAACACCTAAAGCTAACTTTCTTAATACAACTTTTCCTTACTTTAAAACACTCAGCTGATATGAAGGAACTGAAAGTGGGGCTGCCTCAGTTAGCTGCATTAAGGCAGAATATGGATTGTTTAGGACCCGGTTCTTACCCCCACCCACCCTCAGCAAGTTGGCTGATAGATAGCTGTGCTGGAGATGAGCTGGGTTCCACACGGGGTGCACACACCTTGCACTGCTCCCCACTGGTGTACAACAGAACTGCACTGATTCCTTTGCCAGGGGAGCCAAGTGATGGCTGTCACAGTGTGAATCATCAATTTTATCACAGCTGTAGCCTTTATCATTTTGGTGGGTTGGTATTACCAATGATATCTCGGACCACAGTCCACCTGGGACAAAGGTTCAAAGTCTAACTGTGCAGGAGCATCAGTGGGGTGAGAACCACCATTATCCTTAGGTTTGGAGAAAGTAGGAGCACCCAAGGAACAGTGACTAAAAACACTACATCCACAAGTTATCAGATGTTCTCTTAATAACAATTTAATTGAACAGATGAAAAATGCCCCAACTACTGAAACATAATTAGAGACAGAGACAAACCATAAAATGTCCAGCATCAGTGATTTCCTATTCTCATCCCCTGGGGAAACACCGAGATGAGTGAGATGAGGCTGTCCTGTTGGATGTGTCCTGTTGGATGTTTCCTGATGGGCTTCCTTACCCACTTAGGCTAACCACCACCTTTTATCCTGAGTTTCTTTTACACCCACTGTGTTCATGCATATGCATGAGAGTGCCAACCCTTTGTCCTTATTTGCACCTCCACATTCCATGATTTTTAGGGTTCCCTAAAATTTTTTTAGGGTTCTCATCAGCTACCTGGTTAGTTCCCCTTATTTTCATTGACATAGAATCATAGGACTGGAAGGGACCTTGAGAAGTCATCTAGTCCAGTCCCCTGCACTCATGGCAGGATTAAGCATCTACATCAATGAGTTACCGTAGCAGCTTGAGGCTATTACAGAATTCCCATCAAGCTGGCTGGAGTGGCAACCTCAGGGCGGACTGTCAAGAAGCAGGGCAAAACCCCAAACAGGGTGTATGTTCTATAATTAGATTTCACCAACCAAGTAGCAAGTGTGAACTCCTCAAGCACTATAACTACCTTAAAATGGAGTCACAGACCGTCCCCTTGGGTACTTAGGGCTGTCTTTTCTCCCAGCCGGCTATGAACACAGTGGTATTGGTATGAACTTTGGAAAAAGCATGAGTGAAGCCTGGGTCCCCACCTGCTCAGGGGGCAGGTGGGTGTGGGTCTCCATAGAGGATGGAAGAAAGGTACTTTCTGAGGGACAGAAGTAACAGGATATTTTCACTGTGAGTAATATGGGAGTGTTCTTTAATTATTATTAATAGTGTGTCTAGATCTGTTACTGGCAGGGTATTACTGTACCATATATTTGAATGGATATTTCACCCTACGGGTCTGACTCAGTAGCAAAGCCTATCTACCTAGGGGAAGGCCTTTCTGATAGTTACCTAACCACTTATACATAAAGACTGTTAAGAGAAAATGCTAGAATGCCCATGGGGTCCAGCTTGATGCAAGCTAGCACAAGTATGTCTATGCAAGCTGGGAACCTCACCTCCAACTCCATGTGTAGATGTAGTCTTAGAGTAGAAGAATCACAAGATTCTACACTGAGATGGGTAAGGGCAAAGGCCCAAGACTTGAGGAGATGCGCTCACAGACTAGATAGGGGTCAGATGCAGCTATCTCATGACATTCACCCATTATGACATGTGAGGAAACCCAGAACCCCGATTTTAGGCTAAGCCTTCTCATGTTCAACTCAGCACTCCATTATACATGGCAATGAGCACAGTATGTGATAACACTCAAGCCCCTAGGAACCTTTTGTTACCCTTCTACCAGAATATTAGAACCAAGTCAGACCTTTTGCTGCCTCAATAAAACTGAGGGCTGGTAGGACAGTTGCTGGTATAACAACTCAAGTAATGAAAAGGAAATCCCTCTTCTTGCAGCATGAGTTACAATTGCTGTTTCTGGGCCAGCAGTCCTGTCAGACAAACCAACAAAGATCTGGACGAATGACAGAAACGAGAAAGACTTAAATGCAAATTTCTATCTTAGTGGTTAGTGCTAATCTGCACCCAGGCAAGGGTGGCTGTATCCTAACACAGTGCCCAGAGCCAGCTCACTCAACTAGTTGTAGTGGTGCCTTATACTATAACTTGAGAGATCAAGCTAGATTCAAGTCTCCTGTGTGTTCTGCAGTTCTCTGGCTAAAATGAGTGGGAAGGGCTACGAAAGTAACATGGTCAGTTTCAGCTAGTGGTAATGTATGAGGGGGAATAAATATGTCCCATAGTCTCATGCCCCTGCCCTCTGTGCCTGTCTGGTGCTTGGGGTTTATCACCTCACCCAGTGCTCCCTCAAGAAAAAACTGAAAATTTGTGGGGAGTATAACCTGTCTTAAGGGATACCCTACCGGCTACAAAATACCAGGGATGAAACTGTACTAATAAAAGCACACTATTCTTACGTCCACCAGGTGTAGATACAGCCAGAGAGGTTAAGATTTTCATCACTTCGTACATTCAGACAGAAGTTTAAACTTTCAAATCCTCACACACACTCATCCCAGCAAAATCACAACAGAAGCAGCTGTTCCCAAGATGCCATTCTGATATCACTCAGTTCTACTTCTGAAGTCATCACATGATACAAGTTGCGATAAAAATGTACATTTTGTTGCTAGCATCACACAAATGCTTACAAAAGTGCCTCCATCCTAAAACTAACTTTTAAACTGATTATGTTAAAATTTGATTCTTGCACAAGACATTTTTGAGGAGGAAAAAAGTATTTTTTTTGTGCCTAAACCCTGGCTGTGCTGTATTCATTGATCTTTAATATCCATCGTTCTCTTTCATTCTATGTACATAAGTATCTTGCACTGTCAACAATTCTGTTTACCTTCAATAAAAATGATTAGTAAGTAAATATGAAGTGAGTTTGAGCAAGAAGAATATTTTAAAGGGAATTCTCATTTCTCACTTTTAAAAATATTTCTCCTCTTTTTAAATATATCTTAAAATTTTCAGTTATTTTTAAAGAGTCCAGGCTAATTTATTTATTGCTTATATTTTTTTTCTGTAGAATTCTCAGTTCATATGTAAGAACTGAACCCTGTCAGTTGGTATTGTCGGGTCTGAGGGTTTCTGTATTTGGATTGTTTTAGGATCCCATGCTGCCTGCACATAGGTGTAGAGGGAGCTGGCATGGAGAGCTTTGGTGTACTAGCAAAGGATGCACACCCAAAATGCTACCCCTCCCTATGTGCAGCAAAACTGCACTGGTTCCTCTGCCATGGATTTAAGGGTGGGAATTTGGTGTCACAATTTGAACTATCCATGTTGTCACAATTCATTATTTTTTAATAAATAATAGTTAATAAATAACTCAAAGATTGGAGCCAAGCCTTGCTTTGATGATCCTACCGGTAGATTTAGTATTGAGCTGATACATGTGTTACCCGGGGTTCTTTCAACCCAAAGCTCTTGGTAACTTTTACTCTGTGCGAGGTGGTGTCAGGAATTAAATCAGGGGAGACACAGCCGTCCGACCGATAGATGGCTGGCACAAATAGGACAACACAAGAGTGCTTTCACTTAAAGCTAAACTTTACTTAGTCTCAAGTACTTATACACACGTCCGCAAGAGGTTAGTAAAACACCCCAACCCTTGATAATTACCAAAGCTGAGTGTGGCTCTCGAGTGGCACAGCAGGCAGCCCGTCTGCTGCTGGGAAACACAAGATGAATCCAGAGAGAGAGTCCAGTCCTGAAGAGTCCCCCTACCTCAAACTTTTTCCCCCTTATTTATACATTAGTAATAGAATGACATGTCTCTTAAAGCAAACTTGTTAAGTAAGCAGTTTCAATGGTCAAGCGAGAGGTTCCTTCTGATTATCGATTAACCAGGTGTGGGTTTTTCAAGAGTTTGCAGCCTTGAGGTCCCAATAGACATTCCTGGGGCACATTCTGCTCTTCTAAGATGCATGTATCAGCAACTTCAACACAATTCTTATAGGAAGGACGCGGGGTCAAGCTGCCCTCTCTGTGGCACCCAAAAACCCCCTTCCCCTCCTGCCTTGGTTAAGCTAAGCCTGCTGACTTGGCTAATTTACAGCCTGCTGACTTGGCTGCTTTTAGTAATAAGCCATAGTGGTTTCAGGAACTTTACTGGTTTGCCAAAGTCTCCCCGTACACATGCTAGAAACAGGTTTGGCTGCATCTTTGCACAACCTGCACCCTGAGCCAGTCCATTCTACTAGTTGCAGTCATGCATGTACCTGAAAAACTCGGGCTTTGTCATCACTGCCAAAAAAAAAAAAAGTGTGATGTTCTTTTTTTATTGCAGGGTAACTAAGGCTCATTAGTTATCCAGCTGGGAAATCCTAATGGAGACAAGGCACTCTAGTTCTACTTCAAGGTAAACTGGATGTGGTTAACCATGAATCGGGGTATAACGGTGACCTTGCCCAGGTACCTCATGGTACAAATTACAGCTGCCTTGTCTCCACTAGGATTTTACAGCTAGATAATTATCACACATGAATTATCTTTCTATAAACCCCCTCCACCACCACTTTTTTGGTAATGAAGGCAAAGCATCAGATTCAGGTCTTTTGTACGCTGTAGTTCTCTGAGCTGGAAGGAGTGGGAAGGGCTACAGAAGCAGCACAGTTGGCTAGTGGTATAGTTCCTTGGTTATGTGTGGGGGAAATTAATACACCCCACAGACCCTCTGCATCCCCCTGGTACATGGGATTTATCTCCTCACACAATTCTCTCTCATTACAAAACGGAAGTGCAGTGGTCAGTCTAGCCTTTCCGAATGGATACTCTGACTACAAAATCACAGGGATGAAATGGTACTAAGGAAAAGCACAATATTCCTATC
Source organism: Caretta caretta (assembly GCF_965140235.1). Classification (NCBI taxonomy): domain Eukaryota; kingdom Metazoa; phylum Chordata; order Testudines; family Cheloniidae; genus Caretta; species Caretta caretta. The sequence continues at coordinate 94,517,175 of NC_134208.1, read as the reverse complement.
TCAGCTATAGTTAGCCACAGCCAAGGAGAAGCTAGGATATCCAGCACTGCATATGCAGTTGGTATCTTTCGATCCACAAATCTCTACACGCTTTCATCCCAGAATAATCATACCACATAACTGTGTTGTATTGTGGCAGCTTGTGTGGATTGTGACAGTGGTGAACTTCCTGTAAGTGACAACAGTAGGAAAAACAAGTATTGTTGGTAGACAAAGCAAGAGAAAAATAGTTTTTGTTTTTCTTGCCTCTTTTCAGGACGAGAATAAGGAAAGAGTAGATAGAAGTTTTACAGAGAAAGGTATCGGAAATCTAAAGAATTTGCCAAGATGCAGCTGGTTGGCTGGCAGTACTTGGATGACTGGAAAAGAGATGATACTCAGAATCAATCACAGACTTGCGAGGAGAACCTAGTTCATCAGCAAATCCTGTAAGCATCATGGGAGACAGAAGCTTGAATGGATCAGTAGGACCAGGAGATTCTAAGCAATAGGATAGGATTCAAGACAGCAGCACTGATGAGTATGCGTGGAATGTACACAAAGACTGAAAGGGTAGCCAGACCCTGTCCTGACCAAGATTTCTGACCTAGCAGAGTCTGGAGTGAGAGAGAAACTGGAGTTGGGGAGAGAGAGAGTAGCTGACATGAGAAAGGGACAGAGCTGAGTGTATCATGTTGTTGTTCTTTTTCTCAGAGTTGGAACAACTACGCAGTCAGCATCATACCAATTCATTAAATGGAAACAGGCACTGTTCCTCTAACTCCTCAAGCAACTTAGATTATAGCTTATTATCTCAATATAAGGACGGAGTTGACATTGAGGTACATCTAAAAAGTTTTGAGAGGCGGTGTAAGTTAAACTGGAGATATGATGTGGTATCTGTCTCCCTCACGGCGGGGAAGCCTTTAGATGTCTACAGGCTAATCAAGTCTAAAGAAGATACCTCAGATATGTGCAATTTTAAACTTGCCTTTCTTTGCAAACTTGAATTGGCACCTGAAACATACAGAAGAAAATTTCAGGGAGTTCAGAAAAAAAAAGACATGAATTATTCTGAAGTTGCAGTCTGAATTAGGGTATTACATAAGTAAATGGGTTCTGATTGGGATGTGATAGCTTTTGAAGATGCCTGTGAGCAATTGGAACTTGAGCAGTTTCACGCCAAATGCCCATATGACTTAAAATCCTGATTAATAGATCAAAAGCCCAAGATATGAACATAGCCAGTAAACTGGCTGATGAATACTTAGACAGTAGATCTCGGGCCAGCAGAAAGGAGAAGAGGAATGGACCAACCCCAATCAGAAGCACGGACCAGGCCCTACCAGAGGCATAAAGCCAGGGGAGAAGACTTAGTTCAGCAGGAAGGAAACAATCCCTGATGGACCCTAGGGAGAATGGGGAGAAGCAGTGTCACATGTGTAGCAAACCATGTTATCTCACCTGGAATTGCCCAGTCTGTCCAGTGAGAGCAAGTGTGGTCCTGGAAAGGCAGCCTATGCTACAGATTGAGAGTCAGCTGTGTTACCCAGCCTCTGGAGAAAGGGCATTACACAGCCAGCTCACCAGGGGCATACAATGTACATGCTGCTGAGCTCACTCCTCAGGCACTAGTACATGTACGTTATAGAACAGTCTTCCAAGAGAAAGGGTGCACTACTTTGGAAATATTTTAAAACAGGATGGACACAATACTAGGAAATATTTTGCAAGGAACAAATTCTGCACATACTAGATGAATTATTAGGTCTTTTCCATTGCTGTTTTCAATTATTTGTTCATTCCTTTCCTTGTTTACACTATAAACAGGCACATGGGCCAAAAGGTATTTTCAATTATATGCATTTCACCAGCTTATTCTTTCTAACTTTTACTTCAGTTCAGTCATTCTGGCTAAGTGCTGTTGCAAGTTGGTCAATTACCACATTGTTAACAGGAATGCATTGAGGTGTTTACAGCATTTTCTAGAACATCAAGGTCAATAGTAAATGAACAATATGGGCATTTTTAATCATTCTTCATTGAACTGATCACTGACCTAGATGCAGAAACTAAAATTAGTGGTATTTACTTAAGCTTAACAACTTATATTACACTTCAGTGAAATGATATGCTAGAGAGGAAATATTCAAAACACTGAGTAGTCTAAACAAAAATACAATTTATTTTTTGGAAAGTCCAGCTCAAAGAGCATGCAGACATATAATTTAGGGATTCAATGCAATTACCAGAAATAATTTAAAATGGGTAACTTAACTTGAGCATGTTTCTTTGAAGAACAAATAATAATGGTTTTAAATGCATAATTACTTTAATATTTGCTCCTTTCAGCAAGTAACAGACTGCTAGATTAAGCTCTAAGTCCTGAGCATCTGTCCACTCAGTTTCTGTTTGTTCTTCAGGCTGTCATAGCTCCATTATTAAACCCCTTGAAGTGCTTTGATGTGTTCTTGCACATAAAATGTCTAGTGCAGACTTTCATGCAGGCTGATCTTTGTTACTCTAACTTTTTTCAATGTATGCAAAGTCTGAAAACAAATTGTAATCATATTTTAAACAAACAAACAAACCCAAACCCTGCTAACAAGAAACATTACATTTTAGAAAGATCTTCAAGTTCAAATAGTTTGTTTGATTTTAAAGCTTAAATATGATACTATTAATGTGTTTATGACAAAGGATTTAGCAAATAGAGTTTTGTTATGCTGTTTGAGAACATGTAGATTATTCCCTATACTGTAGCCGTAACATCTTGGATTGTGATCTTATCACTTCTCATAAACTAACCAGTGAATCCCAAGGCCTTGCAGGAAGTGGTGTTCTGGACTCAGTTGATGGCAGAGTCTTAGGGTGCACTTTCGGGTGACATAGTATCCAATCATTCGCCCCTAGAATTGTACACAGAAGGGAACCTCTGTAGATGGATGTCTCCTTGCATTCCTTTTAGTTTGTCAGTCACCTTTGTGGCACCATTCCCGTCTCCCTTCTTGAGACCCCAGTGAGAGTGATCTGCAGGGTTCCCTTCCCCTTGTGAGGAGTGTATGGTGACAGGTCAAGGTTGTTGGAATACTTAAGAATGTTAATATAGTTTGAGCCTGGGTTAACTTTGCTACCGAGCCTCTCCAAGTTGTACTGTGGTTTCATGGGCAATTGCTGTGATGGAGCCTTACTGCCAAGGAGCTGGGGGACAGCAAGAAGTTGCAGGGGGCTCTAAACTCAGGGCTTTCCCCTGGCTGGCCCTGGGCTTCCAGTGATCCCCTAGATTCGCATATATCTCAGGGGAATCCAGGGAGTTTGCAGGTGGGTTCTTAAAGGTGAGGATGGAAAAGAGCCCTGTCCACCCTCTTCCTATGGTACAATTCAGAGAAAGTTCTGTTTTTCCCTTTGCCTGGACTCTTCGATGTGGGCCATAGGTATTAAAACCCCATAACACTCTCTGTATGAGCAAGAGATGCCAACCTCAATGTGCTGGCCAAATTCCAATTAGAATGACTACACTCTATCTACCTAAAATTCCTCCTGAGGTTTCACTTGTATTTCAACCCACATAGGGCTGTTTTTCAGTGCTGTACAAAACTATACTGTACCTAACTAGAAAAGGAGTACTTGTGGCACCTTAGAGACTCACAAATTACAAGTACTCCTTTTCTTTTTGTGAATACAGACTAACATGGCTCCTACTCTGAAACCTGTACCTGTCTATTGTTTTTTAAGCATTTTATGAGCCATCTGGATAAAAAGCCCCATACAATACAATATTAATATGATTCTAGAATGATAGATTTGAAGTCCAGAAGAGATCACAGTTATAATTTATTCTGACTTCATTTATTCTGATCTCAAAGACAAATGTATCAATATAAACTGAAAAGCCTCTAACTATGTGCTACAGCTGCTTCTTTGAGAAATCCTATTTTGTAGCTCATGCAGTTTGAGTTTCTCTTCATAGAACTTGACTAATGCTTATGTAAGTACTCATTTTGGTCTGCAGGTGCCAGTAACATTCTTCAGTATTGCCATATAAAGTTTGGATCTCATTTTGCTCTGGTTGTAGCTTGAATCCTGATGTCGTTATTATAGTCTAGGCTGGCTACATTAGATGTACTTTTAGCTAAGCAAGCAAAGGCGCATTCTGTACTTGTTTTTCAGAACTGGGAGTTTTCAGTGTGAAATATACTCCCACTAAAAATCTCAGTCTGATATTGCTGATCTTTGTCCGAAGGTCACTAGAAGTTCTGAACTATGCATTCAAAAAAAAGCAGAATCACAGAATACTTTGTTATCCTGATTTTAATGTTGAGAGAATGCTATTACACAATTTTCCTAACTGCAGTGACTTATAACTTGCCTGCAGTAGGATTCTTCTGGATTCTCCAAAGCCACAATCCAATAAATTTGCTCCTCAGTTTTTCCTCTATCTGTGGATCATTCTACTGCATACTGTATTGTGGTATCATGGGGACTGGCCCAGACTATAACTGCTCGCAGTTTCACAAACAGGAGATTCTCTGAAAGCTCACTGTTATCATATTGTGGACAAATTTGAGTCTGTTGTTGCTGAATTATGCATATTTTATAAAAGTCAGAAAAGGAGAAGAAGGTTGGCATGCATGCTGTTATCTCATAACCATTTATTATACAATAAAGCATTGTTTTCTTTACAACAGATTGCGAGGAAGGATTGTCTTCTGATTAAGGGACTGGACTGGGACTGTGGAGATCCTGGTTCAGTTCCTGGCTCTGCTAAAGTGTACCTGTGTGACTTTAGGCAAATTGCTTAATCTCTCTGCGCCTTAATTCCCCATCTGTAAAATGGCCTGTTTTGTCAATTTAGATTGTAAGTTCTTCAAGCAGGGACTGTCTCTCTGTTTGTGCAGTGCATGGCACAGTGAGGTGCTGATGTTAGCTGAGGAGGCCCTTAGGTGCTATTGCAATATAAATAAACATCAAGTTAGCACTTGTAGCATAGAAATATGTTGCAGGATTTCTGTTGTTTAAATAAATGTCTCTGCTCTTTTATCCTTTAGTTTAGGTGAAATCACTCTACGGAAGGGTGGTAGAAATGAATATATCTTAATAAGTATTCTGACCTAACCCACCCTTGTAAGGCTGGTCCCATATACCTTGTGCTTCAGGGTTTGAGTTCAAAAGAAAAGAAACTGAAAAATATGTTGTGGCTCTGACCTCTCACGTGTGATCTTCTTAGCTGTTCAGGTCAGTGTTCCAAATGACTATGTTACTTGTCCTGCTTTCTGACATCTTTTTCTTCATTTGCTGTCGAGGCAATGATCCAGCTAACTAAATATTTTGGTGAAGCAGAACACCTTGTTCATAAGTTTGAAGAGATGACAAACCCCAGTAAATATTCTTGACTGTGCAAAGCCCCATCATTATGATTTGAAAGTTCATGTGAGAGAAGGGATGAGGCAGAGACATTTGTTTATAAGCATTTGATCATCTTTTGGCTAGATTGTGCAACACACAATTACATTGGCGAGCACTGAAGTCACAGGGGCTACTCGTGATTAAGTGCTCGCCAGTGCAAGCATTACACAACCTAGACCCTAATAAGTAACAGAGGGGAAATGAAGGGTGTGAGTGTGTCGCGTTTTTTGTTATAGCTCATCTGAATAAACACAACTGCATTTACAGACACAGCTAGACACAGATCCTCAAATGACATTTACTTTACCTCATATGGCTTCAATGGAGCTATGACAATTTACACCAGAAGAAGATCTGCCTTAATAAATGGGTCTAATACTGATCTCACACTGTCTTCAGACTGAAGTAAATTCCTTTATTTTACTTGAGTTAGGCAGTGTCCTTCTGTCTAAGGCTATGTCTACACTGTGCAGCTTTTAGCGGCACAGCCGTGTTGCTACAGCCTTGTTGCTAAAAGGCGTGAAGTGTAGCTGCTGTTTGTCGGCTCTCCTGCAGACAAAAAACTTCCACCCCAAACAAGCAGCGTTAGCACTGTTGGCAAGAGAGCGCTCCCGCCAACAAACCGCTGTTCACACTGGTGCTGTCGTTGACAAAACTTTTGCCTTTCCGGGAGGGGTGTGTGTGTGTGTGTGTGTGTTTTAACCCCTCTGAAGGAAAAAAGTTTTGTCTTTCACTTGCCAGTGTAGACATAGCCTTACTTGAGTTTACACCAGTATGAAATCAGAATTCATTGTCAGGATGCTTTTAAACATGTTGGAGCATTAGCTTCTTATTCTAAAGGCCTTTCACTGCTGCTGAGTCATCTATTGCAGTTTTATCAACATGATGCCTAGTTAAGCAAATGACAACAGATAATATTCTAATAGGCACAAAGCATTGCTGTTGTGCACTGAAGAATCACAAGAATTTTCTTCTGTAGGGGTCAAAGTACTTTAAGAAGATGGTTTAGCACATGTTACATATATGATTTGTATCCTAACAGTAGTAAGGCATACTAGGGTGTGAATTTCTATGCTACTGACATGCTTCAAAGATGGCTGAAGGAATGAATGCTCCCAGTACACACCTCTTAATGCATGCTGTCAAGGTTCCTTCCCCACTCTGAACTCTAGGGTACAGATGTGGGGACCTGCATGAAAAACCTCCTAAGCTTATCTTTACCAGCTTAGGTCAAAACTTCCCCAAGGTACAAAATATTCCACCCGTCGTCCTTGGATTGGCCGCTACCACCACCAAACTAATACTGGTTACTGGGGAAGAGCTGTTTGGACGCGTCTTTCCCCCCAAAATACTTCCCAAAACCTTGCACCCCACTTCCTGGACAAGGTTTGGTAAAAAGCCTCACCAATTTGCCTAGGTGACTACAGACCCAGACCCTTGGATCTTAAGAACAATGAACAATCCTCCCAACACTTGCACCCCCCCCTTTCCTAGGAAATGTTGGATAAAAAGCCTCACCAATTTGCATAGGTGACCACAGACCCAAACCCTTGGATCTGAGAATAATGAAAAAGCATTCAGTTTCTTACAAGAAGACTTTTAATAAAAATAGAAGTAAATAGAAATAAAGAAATCCCCCCTGTAAAATCAGGATGGTAGATATCTTACAGGGTAATTAGATTCAAAAACATAGAGAACCCCTCTAGGCAAAACCTTAAGTTACAAAAAAGATACACAGACAGAAATAGTTATTCTATTCAGCACAATTCTTTTCTCAGCCATTTAAAGAAATCATAATCTAACACATACCTAGCTAGATTACTTACTAAAAGTTCTAAGACTCCATTCCTGGTCTATCCCCGGCAGAAACCAGCATAAGACAGACACACAGACCCTTTGTTTCTCTCCCTCCTCCCAGCTTTTGAAAGAATCTTGTCTCCTCATTGGTCATTTTGGTCAGGTGCCAGCGAGGTTACCTTTAGCTTCTTAACCCTTTACAGGTGAGAGGAGCTTTCCCTTGGCCAGGAGGGATTTCAAAGGGGTTTACCCTTCCCTTTATATTTATGACACGCCCCCCAAATCTCAGCTAGGGTGAAACACTGGCTGGGATTTCTTCCTGGAGCTCTAGGAAAAACAGAGTTAATAAGACACATGCATCTCTAAATATACTACCAAGTACATAAAGACTAACAATATTTTCCACATCTCAAGGACGATTTTAACCAGTTGATTCTGGGAAACTTTCACGGGAGAGTGCATCAGCCACTTTGTTAGAAGCTCCTGAGATGTGTTGGATGTCGAAATCAAAATCTTGGAGAGCTAAACTCCACCGAAGAAGTTTTTTGTTAGTTTCCTTGACGGTGTGAAGCCACTTCAGTGCAGCATGGTCGGTTTGCAGGTGGAAACACCGTCCCCAAACATATGGGCGTAGCTTTTCCAGAGCGTAGACAATGGCGTAACATTCTTTTTCAGTGACTGACCAGTTGCTTTCCCTCTCAGACAGTTTTTTGCTGAGAAACACTACAGGGTGGAATTCTTGATCAGGTCCTTTCTGCATTAAAACTGCTCCCACACCACGCTCGGACGCATCTGTGGTTACTAGGAACGGTTTGTCAAAGTCTGGGGCCCTTAGTACAGGGTCAGACATGAGTGTCGCTTTAAGCTTGTTAAAGGCCTTCTGACACTTGTCGGTCCACTGAACAGCATTTGGCTGTTTCTTTTTGGTTTGGTCTGTCAGTGGGGCAGCGATTTGGCTGTAGTGCGGTACAAATCGTCTGTAATAACCGGCCAAGCCTAAGAAGGATTGAACCTGTTTCTTTGACTTTGGGACAGGCCACTTTTGGATAGCATCCACTTTGGCCTGTAGGGGGCTGATAGTTCCTTGACCCACCTGGTGTCCAAGGAAAGGCACTCTGTTTAGGCCTATTTGACACTTCTTAGCCTTAACAGTTAGTCCTGCCTCCCTTATGCGCTCAAGGACTTTTTGTAGATGTTCCAGGTGGTCTGCCCAGGAATCCGAAAATATGGCCACATCGTCAAGGTAGGCGACTGCATATTCTCCTAATCCCGCTAGGAGACCATCTACAAGTCTTTGGAAAGTGGCGGGTGCATTTCGCAGCCCGAAAGGGAGTACATTAAATTCATACAGCCCGAGATGTGTGATGAAGGCTGACCTTTCCTTGGCAGATTCATCTAGCGGTACCTGCCAGTACCCCTTGGTTAAGTCCAAGGTAGAGATGAACTGGGCCCGTCCCAGTTTCTCTAATAGTTCATCTGTGAGAGGCATTGGATAGTTGTCTGGGCGAGTTACAGCATTTAGCTTACGGTAGTCCACGCAAAAACGTATTTCCCCATCTGGTTTGGGAACTAGAACCACTGGAGATGCCCATGCACTTTCAGAGGGGCGGATTACACCCATCTGTAACATATCCTGGATCTCCCGTTCTATAGCAGTTTTAGCTTGAGGAGACACCCGGTAAGGTTGGACCCTAATTGGGTGAGCATTACCTGTGTCAATGGAGTGGTATGCCCGTTCAGTCAGTCCTGGGGTGGCTGAGAACGTTGGCGCATAGCTAGTGCACAGCTCCTGGATCTGCTGTCGCTGCATACGCCCAAGGGTCATGGAGAGGTTCACCTCTTCCACACCACCACCACATTTCCCTTCGTAGTAGACACCTTCAGGCCACTCAGCATCGTCTCCTCCCTGGGCTGTAAACTGACAAACCTTTAATTCTCTGGAATAAAAGGCTTTAGAGAATTAATATGGTACACCTTAGGCTTTCGGTTGGAGGTGGGGAATGCTATGAGATAATTAACAGCTCCCAGGCGCTCCTGGACCGTGAATGGCCCTTCCCACGATGCTTCCATTTTATGGGCCTGGAGCGCCTTTAAGACCATGACCTGGTCCCCTACTTTGAAGGAACGCTCTCTGGCATGTCTATCATACCAGGCTTTTTGCTCTTTTTGAGCATCCTGTAAGTTTTCTTTAGCAAGGGCTAAAGAGGTTCGGAGGGTGTTTTGTAGGTTGGTTACAAAGTCCAGTATGTTAGTTCCTGGAGAAGGTGTAAATCCCTCCCATTGCTGCTTCACCAACTGCAATGGCCCCTTAACCTCACGGCCATATACAAGTTCAAATGGGGAAAACCCTAAACTGGGGTGTGGTACAGCTCTGTAGGCAAAGAGCAACTGCTGCAACACTAGGTCCCAATCATTGGAGTGCTCATTTACGAATTTACGTATCATGGCCCCCAAAGTTCCATTAAACTTCTCCACCATGCCATTTGTTTGATGGTGGTAAGGAGTGGCAACCAAGTGATTTACCCCATGAGCTTCCCAAAGGTTTTTCATAGTTCCTGCCAGGAAATTAGTCCCTGCATCTGTGAGGATGTCGGAGGGCCAACCTACCCTGGCAAAAATGTCTGCTAGTGCCTGGCACACACTTTTAGCCCTGGTGTTGCTTAGAGCTACTGCTTCCGGCCATCGGGTGGCAAAATCCATGAAAGTCAGTATGTACTGCTTTCCTCTGGCTGTCTTTTTCGGAAAAGGACCCAGAATATCCACAGCTACTCGCTGAAATGGAACTTCAATGATGGGGAGTGGCTGGAGAGGGGCTTTGACCTGGTCTTGGGGTTTTCCCAGTCTTTGGCACACCTCACAAGACTGGACATAGGTAGAAACATCCTTGCCCATTCCCTCCCAGTGGAATGACCCCCCCAAACGGTCTTTGGTCCTGTTCACCCCAGCATGGCCACTAGGGTAATCGTGGGCTAAGCTCAAGAGCTTGGCCCGGTATTTAGTTGGAACTACCAACTGTCTCTGAGGATGCCAGTCTTCCTGGTGTCCACCAGAAAGAGTTTCCTTGTATAAAAGTCCTCTTTCTACAACAAACCTGGATCGATTAGAAGAGCTGAGAGGCGGTGGGTTGCTCCGTGCCGCCGTCCAAGCTCTCTGGAGGCTTTCATCTGCTTCCTGTTCAGTCTGGAACTGTTCCCTTGATGCTGGAGACATCAGTCCCTCATTGGATTGTGGACCTAGGCTTGGTCCCTCTGGAAGCGATATAGGGGATGGAGCTGTTTCTGTTGACTGTGAACCGCTCTCCGCTGGTGCACTATGTTGGGATTCAGACTCCGGCTGAGCCTCTTGGGTCGGGTTATCGGCTGCTGCCAGTTCAGGGTCGGTGGGGCCCTCTGGTGTTGAGGTTGCAAGTACTGGATTCAGTGCTGACACTGGGTCTGGTGTTGGTTATTCGGCTGGTTCCGGTTCTGGGACTGGTTCCGTCTGGGTCTCTGGGACTGGATCCACTACTGCTGTTGCAGACATTGGCCTGGGGTCCAGGTCCATCACCTCTGACCGGGTCCTGATAGAAGTTTCCGGAACAGAGCTAGGCCTCACGGCTTGTTTAGCCTGGCTGCGGGTGACCGTTCCCACTCTCTTGGCCTGCTTCATATGATTGGCCAAGTCTTCCCCCAACAGCATGGGGATGGGATAATCATCATAGACTGCAAAAGTCCACATTCCTGACCAGCCCTTGTACTGGACAGGCAACTTGGCTGTAGGCAAATTGAAAGAGTTGGACTTGAAGGGTTGAATCGTCACTTGGATCTCTGGGTTGATTAAATTGGGGTCCACTAAGAAAGCATGGATAGCTGACACTTGTGCTCCGGTGTCCCTCCACGCGGTGACCTTCTTCCCGCCCACACTCACAGTTTCCCTCCGCTCCAAGGGTATCTGGGCGGTATCTGGGCCTGCAGACCTCTGGTGTGATTCCAGTGTAATGAACTGTAATCTGTTGGGGTTCTTGGGACAGTTGACCTTTACATGCCCCAGCTCGTTACATTTAAACCATCGTCCAGCTGACGGGTCACTGGGGCAAGGTGGTTTGCTGGAGAACGGGGTGGTGGGACGATAAGGGGTCTGGAGGGTTCTTTGGGAGGTAGGTGTGGCTTTGGGCGGCCCCCGGTAATAGGGTGTGGTCTGGGGTGGTCCCTTCTGGTCTCCGCTCCAACTGCGACCAGTTTTCTTCTTCTCTGCCACCTCCACCCATCTGGCTCCAAGCTCTCCTGCCTCAATTACAGTTTTGGGTTTCCCATCTAGGATGTATCTTTCTATTTCCTCAGGAACACCCTCTAAGAATTGTTCCATTTGCATTAGGAAGGGCAAATTTACTGGAGATTCAACACTTGCTCCTGATATCCAGGCATCCCAATGTTTCACAATGTGGTAGGCATGTTGGGTAAATGACATGTCTGGTTTCCACCTTAGGGCTCTGAACCTCCGACGAGACTGCTCGGGTGTTATCCCCATTCTGACTCTCGCCTTGGATTTAAACAGTTCATACTTGTTCATGTGTTCTTTAGGTATTTCAGCTGCCACCTCAGCTAAGGGTCCACTGAGCTGCGGCCTCAGCTCTACCATGTATTGGTCAGTAGAGATGTTGTACCCAAGGCAGGCCCTTTCGAAGTTTTCTAAGAAGGCCTCAGTATCATCACCTGCCTTGTAGGTGGGGAACTTTCTGGGATGGGAAGTGGTACCTGGAGAAGGATTGCTAGGGTTTGTTGGTATATTCTGCTGGGCCTTTATCCTCTCCACCTCCTCCACATGCTTCCTCTCTTTTTCCTTCTCCTCCTCCACATGCTTCCTTGCCTCCATTTCCCTCTTGTGGGCAGCCTCCTGTACTTCCTTCTCCAGCCGCATGAGTTCTATCTGTCTTTCATGTTCCCTTTGTTTTTCCTCAGCCTGAAATTTGGCTAATTCCAGTTGTAGTCGAGCTGCAGATTTTGTCATTCTAACCTCTCTGTTTTTAACTAACTTTACACCTGAGGTTTAGAAATAAACAAACAAAACTTGGCTGTAAAATTTTGCTGTGCTGGAATAGAATACCTATTCTCTGATAGTGATTGTCAGCCTACAGAAAAAGACAATTCCCTTGTCTCTGCTCTGGGCCCAAATTAAAGCAAAAAAACCTCCAACTGCTTGGAAACCTGCTTACCCAGCCCAAAGAAAAAGCAAATGGGTAGAACACACACCCCCTATTTACTTTTAGGAAGAAAAGAAAAAAAAAAAAACTCTGGGTTGGAAGACTGTGAATTTCCCTGCAGGAGTTAAGTACCCTGCCTCCAGGCAAAGAAAACCTGCAATTCACAAAGATAATCCCCTTTTGTCTCTGCTTGGCCACAAAGCAGAGAAAAAACAAGCTGCTTTCAGTTTCAGCTGCTTTCTGGACTTCCTTTCCAAAGGAAAAAAAAAATTCCTTTTTAAAATCTGTATTTCTAGTTCAAAAAATCTCAACTGGATCTCAAAATGATTTCAGGTTAATCCCACCACTATGCCACCATGTCAAGGTTCCTCCCCCACTCTGAACTCTAGGGTACAGATGTGGGGACCTGCATGAAAAACCTCCTAAGCTTATCTTTACCAGCTTAGGTCAAAACTTCCCCAAGGTACAAAATATTCCACCCGTCGTCCTTGGATTGGCCGCTACCACCACCAAACTAATACTGGTTACTGGGGAAGAGCTGTTTGGACACGTCTTTCCCCCCAAAATACTTCCCAAAACCTTGCACCCCACTTCCTGGACAAGGTTTGGTAAAAAGCCTCACCAATTTGCCTAGGTGACTACAGACCCAGACCCTTGGATCTTAAGAACAATGAACAATCCTCCCAACACTTGCACCCCCCCCCTTTCCTGGAAAATGTTGGATGAAAAGCCTCACCAATTTGCATAGGTGACCACAGACCCAAACCCTTGGATCTGAGAACAATGAAAAAGCATTCAGTTTCTTACAAGAAGACTTTTAATAAAAATAGAAGTAAATAGAAATAAAGAAATCCCCCCTGTAAAATCAGGATGGTAGATATCTTACAGGGTAATTAGATTCAAAAACATAGAGAACCCCTCTAGGCAAAACCTTAAGTTACAAAAAAGATACACAGACAGAAATAGTTATTCTATTCAGCACAATTCTTTTCTCAGCCATTTAAAGAAATCATAATCTAACACATACCTAGCTAGATTACTTACTAAAAGTTCTAAGACTCCATTCCTGGTCTATCCCCGGCAGAAATCAGCATAAGACAGACACACAGACCCTTTGTTTCTCTCCCTCCTCCCAGCTTTTGAAAGTATCTTGTCTCCTCATTGGTCATTTTGGTCAGGTGCCAGCGAGGTTACCTTTAGCTTCTTAACCCTTTACAGGTGAGAGGAGCTTTCCCCTGGCCAGGAGGGATTTCAAAGGGGTTTACCCTTCCCTTTATATTTATTACACATGCCCTGTTGTAGCTGATTGCTACAGAAGCATACGTGTAACTATATATTAAGCCAGAATCCTAAATGTGGACATTGTAGTCGACAGCATTATCTATCACAATGACCCCATGCTCATCTAGCCAATAACCATCATGCAATAGTCTCAGAGATAATAAACTCTTTAATGAAAATATTGAATAAAATACCTACTGGTATCTAACACAGTTTTTTGGAGTGTTTCGGTAATGGATTCCTTTCGGCTTTCAGTGCAGCTTCTATTGCATTTGTAATATACGAAGAGCAAATGACAGTCATTTATGCATACTGGTTAATGTGAATGGTTTGAGAAGGGAAAGCCTTGGGACACCAGTGCAAAACTGACATTCGATTCAATCTGCTAAATATGCTTTCATAGGCTTTGTCTAAACTACCGGGGTAGGTTGACTGAAGTCATGCAACTCCAGCTACGTGAATAATGTAGCTGGAGTCGATGTAGCTTAGGTCCACTTACTGCGGTGTGTACGCCACACTGTGTCAATGGGAGACGCTCTCTCGTCAACTTACCTTACTCTTCTCATTCTGGTGGAGTACCAGCGTCAATGGGAGAGCAATCTGCAGTCAATTTAGCAGGTCTTCACTAGACCTGCTAAATCAACCCCCAGTGCATCGATTGCAGCAGTGTTGATCCCCAGAAAGTGTAGACAAACCCTATAGTAAGTGGAGCAGACTTGTTCCCTAATAATGGGGTGGATTTTTCTAACAGGGAATTTTTATAGAATAATCATGGAACAGGTGAAAATGGTGATGGACAAACTACGGACGCTTTGGAGACTGATTTGGTTCACTTAATCATCAAGGAGCTTTTGTGATTATCTGAATCTTAATTGAGATGCAGAACATTTTGAGGTTTTTATTCCAGATGCTTGTCTTTGGCTCCCTCCCTACCAGTGACCCCAAGACTTTGCGGGTGACTATACAGTCACCTGCTCCCAATCAGCAAGAGTCAGCAGCAATTGCTTGCTTGGTTGTTTTGCTGAGCACCTTCTCTGTTGCTGCTTAGGCGAAATATAATATTTGTGGTGGCCAGAGTACATGTCATACATCAGAAACCTCAGTCTTCACAACTTTGGCTCTAGGGTTTCTAAAATGCAATACATACTCTGGCATGGAACTAAGGATATTTCTACACTTATGGCAGTGTGTAGAATCCAGACACAGCGCGCCTCCCTGCCCCCAGCATACGTATACATAGCAGTGTAGATGGTTAGGCACTGCTTAAGCGAGTAAAGACATGCCTGAACCCTGTATGTATGTACCCTATGCAGCTCTCTATATACCCAGGCAGTGCCTCCTCTGTCTTCACTGCTATTTTTAGCAATGTAGTACCCTCCTTCTGGAGCCTTTTCTTGTGGCGGGGAAAGGCTCTGGCAGCAAGGAAAGGCTCTGACATCCCCCCTCTGCTGGACCCTTTCCCTACTGCTTGCTGCAGCAAGAGCCTTTCTTTATTATATGTAGCAGCACACTCAGTGTGGACGCAGCCTGCTTTTCACTGTGCAGCTACATATACCCTACATGCCACCCCCAGTGTAGACGAGACCTAGAGTGGAACCTGCAGCAGCAGCATGGACCAGCAGGAGACGATTAGAGGAGAGAAAACAGAGTGGGTAGTTAAATTAAACTGACTTCAAACCCAGCCAAAAAAAAAAAAAATTAAGGTTGAGTTCATAGGATGAATGAAGGTTTGTATTGGTTCTTACTTTCATAGAATCATAGAATCATAGAATATAAGGGTTGGAAGGGACCCCAGAAGGTCATCTAGTCCAACCCCCTGCTCAAAGCAGGACCAATTCCCAGTTAAATCATCCCAGCCAGGGCTTTGTCAAGCCTGACCTTAAAAACCTCTAAGGAAGGAGATTCTACCACCTCCCTAGGTAACGCATTCCAGTGTTTCACCACCCTCATAGTGAAAAAGTTTTTCCTAATATCCAATCTAAACCTCCCCCACTGTAACTTGAGACCATTACTCCTCGTTCTGTCATCTGATACCATTGAGAACAGTCTAGAGCCATCCTCTTTGGAACCCCCTTTCAGGTAGTTGAAAACAGCTATCAAATCCCCCCTCATTCTTCTCTTCTGCAGGCTAAACAATCCCAGCTCCCTCAGCCTCTCCTCATAACTCATATGTTCCAGACCCCTAATCATTTTTGTTGCCCTTCGCTGGACTCTCTCCAATTTATCCACATCCTTCTTGAAGTGTGGGGCCCAAAACTGGACACAGTACTCCAGATGAGGCCTCACCAATGTCGAATAGAGGGGAACGATCACGTCCCTCGATCTGCTCGCTATGCCCCTACTTATACATCCCAAAATGCCATTGGCCTTCTTGGCAACAAGGGCACACTGCTGACTCATATCCAGCTTCTCGTCCACTGTCACCCCTAGGTCCTTTTCCGCAGAACTGCTGCCTAGCCATTCGGTCCCTAGTCTGTAGCTGTGCATTGGGTTCTTCCGTCCTAAGTGCAGGACCCTGCACTTATCCTTATTGAACCTCATCAGATTTCTTTTGGCCCAATCCTCCAATTTGTCTAGGTCCCTCTGTATCCTATCCCTCCCCTCCAGCGTATCTACCACTCCTCCCAGTTTAGTATCATCCGCAAATTTGCTGAGAGTGCAATCCACACCATCCTCCAGATCATTTATGAAGATATTGAACAAAACCGGCCCCAGGACCGACCCTTGGGGCACACCACTTGATACCGGCTGCCAACTAGACATGGAGCCATTGATCACTACCCGTTGAGCCCGACAATCTAGCCAGCTTTCTACCCACCTTGTAGTGCATTCATCCAGCCCATACTTCCTTAACTTGCTGACAAGAATACTGTGGGAGACCATGTCAAAAGCTTTGCTAAAGTCAAGAAACAATACATCCACTGCTTTCCCTTCATCCACAGAACCAGTAATCTCATCATAGAAGGCGATTAGATTAGTCAGGCATGACCTTCCCTTGGTGAATCCATGCTGGCTGTTCCTGATCACTTTCCTCTCATGCAAGTGCTTCAGGATTGATTCTTTGAGGACCTGCTCCATGATTTTTCCAGGGACTGAAGTGAGGCTCACTGGCTTGTAGTTCCCAGGATCCTCCTTCTTCCCTTTTTTAAAGATTGGCACTACATTAGCCTTTTTCCAGTCATCCGGGACTTCCCCGGTTCGCCACGAGTTTTCAAAGATAATGGCCAATGGCTCTGCAATCACAGCCGCCAGTTCCTTCAGCACTCTCGGATGCAACTCGTCCGGCCCCATGGACTTGTGCACGTCCAGCTTTTCTAAAAAGTCCCTAACCACCTCTATCTCCACAGAGGGCTGGCCATCTCTTCCCCATTTTGTGATGCCCAGCGTAGCAGTCTGGGAGCTGACCTTGTTAGTGAAAACAGAGGCAAAAAAAGCATTGAGTACATTAGCTTTTTCCACATCCTCTGTCACTAGTTTGCCTCCCTCATTCAGTAAGGGGCCCACACATTCCTTGGCTTTCTTCTTGTTGCCAACATACCTGAAGAAACCCTTCTTGTTACTCTTGACATCTCTGGCTAGCTGCAGCTCCAGGTGCGATTTGGCCCTCCTGATAACATTCCTACATGCCCTAGCAATATTTTTATACTCTTCCCTGGTCATATGTCCAACCTTCCACTTCTTGTAAGCTTCTTTTTTATGTTTAAGATCCGCTAAGATTTCACCATTAAGCCAAGCTGGTCGCCTGCCATATTTACTATTCTTTCGACTCATCGGGATGGTTTGTCCCTGTAACCTCAACAGGGATTCCTTGAAATACAGCCAGCTCTCCTGGACTCCTTTCCCCTTCAAGTTAGTCCCCCAGGGGATCCTGGCCATCCGTTCCCTGAGGGAGTCGAAGTCTGCTTTCCTGAAGTCCAGGGTCCGTATCGTGCTGCTTACCTTTCTTCCCTGTGTCAGGATCCTGAACTCAACCAACTCATGGTCACTGCCCCCCAGATTCCCATCCACTTTTGCTTCCCCCACTAATTCTACCCGGTTTGTGAGCAGCAGGTCAAGAAAAGCGCCCCCCCTAGTTGGCTCCTCGAGCACTTGCGCCAGGAAATTGTCCCCTACGCTTTCCAAAAACTTCCTGGATTGTCTATGCACCGCTGTATTGCTCTCCCAGCAGATATCAGGAAAATTAAAGTCACCCATGAGAATCAGGGCATGCGATCCAGTAGCTTCCGTGAGCTGCCGGAAGAAAGCCTCATCTACCTCATCCCCCTGGTCCGGTGGTCTATAGCAGACTCCCACCACTACATCACTCTTGTTGCACACACTTCTAAACTTAATCCAGAGACACTCAGGTTTTTCTGCAGTTTCGTACCGGAGCTCTGAGCAGTCATACTGCTCCCTTACATACAGTGCTACTCCCCCACCTTTTCTGCCCTGCCTGTCCTTCCTGAACAGTTTATAACCATCCATGACAGTACTCCAGTCATGTGAGTTATCCCACCAAGTCTCTGTTATTCCAATCACGTCATAGTTCCTTGACATCACCAGGACCTCCAGTTCTCCCTGCTTGTTTCCAAGGCTTTGTGCATTTGTATATAAGCACTTGAGATAACCTGTTGATCGCCCCTCATTCACAGTATGAGGCAGGAGCCCTCCCCTCACAGACATTCCTGCCTGTGCTTCCTCCCAGTATCCCGCTTTCCCACTTACCTCAGGGCTTTGGTCTCCTTCCCCCGGTGAACCTAGTTTAAAGCCCTCCTCACTAGGTTAGCCAGCCTGCTCGCGAAGATGCTCTTCCCTCTCTTCGTTAAGTGGAGCCCGTCTCTGCCTAGCACTCCTTCTTGGAACACCATCCCATGGTCGAAGAATCCAAAGCCTTCTCTCCGACACCACCTACGTAGCCATTCGTTGACTTCCACGATTCGACGCTCCCTACCTAGGCCTTTTCCTTCCACGGGGAGGATGGACGAGAACACCACTTGCGCCTCCAACTCCTTTATCCTTCTTCCTAGAGCCACATACTTTGCTAGATCTGGACTGTCTGCTCATGTTAGAACATGTCAAGGGACTGTTTCGAATACAGTCTGCCAGCTAAAACTACCAGGGGTATTTTTTGGATTGTCCTTTCCTGAAGAAAGGGTGGGGAAGTAGGGTAAATGCATTTTTAAAATGCGAGCAAAATGTGCTGCTTTGCTCTACTAAACCCCTCAACTTCTGCTAAAGTGTCCATATGTTGTAGCAGAAGTTGTATGTAAAGAAGTTAAGTTATAGTGGTTAGAGCAGGGGGGTAGGAATTGAAACTCCTGAACTTTATTTCCACATGTCACTGAGTCATTGTGTTATTTTGGATAAATTACATATCAACTGCATGCCTCAGTTTCCCTGTCATTGACCTTACCTTTCACATTAATTAATTACTAAATGTTTGTTAACTCTTTGAGATCTTTGACTGAAAGATGCTATGAAAATGTAAAGTATTATTGTATACAATAATAATAATTAATAAACACTTAGCATTTATTTTTTGCTTTCCTCATTCAAACTGCTTTATAAACATTAACCAAGTTGTTCTCATATGGAAAATATTAATCATAGTATTTTTCTCCTCCTATGCTTTCTTTCTATCCCCTTTTCCCCTCTCCCCCCACCCAAGTAACACCAGCTCAGCTGCTTGTCATACTTCTGCTATTCTTCACATGTTCCTATGTGGAACCTCACCTGGTAGGTATATTTGCTAAACCCTATATGCCACCATAGTTCATCACAAACACACTTACTGTCCATCCTGAGTAATGTAAATAATCAATTAATTTTATATTGTTCTTTGTCAATATTTAAAGTTTCATGCATCTCATTTGCTGTGTAAGTTTCTGGAGCTGTGCTTGATAGTGGCAATACACTTGAATTCAGATAAAACATAAAGTTATTTCTGTGTTGAATCTGATTGGTGGATCAGCTTTCACTGTATGAATGCCTAATTCATATGAAGGTGGTACTGGAAGTAATAATCCTGTGCTGCTTTTTGCAGAGCTGATGTTTCCTGTTTCCATGTCTGTAGTTCTGGCATCAAACAATCTCAAATAGCAAATACCCACGGGAAAGTGAAATAAAATTAGAGTTTCTGTCCTGAGTGTCCTTCAAAGAAAATTTTCTCTTAGGCATCCAATTCCTAATTATTTGAAGTTTTACAACTTAAAAAAAAAATTCTTTTTTCTTGCGTATGGAAAATCTATAAATTCCAAAGAAGTATTGTAAAATGGTTTTCCTTGTAATAAAGGACTGAATTGTGCTTAAACTATGCAGGTTTAGCACTTTGATTGCACTTAAAGAAAATGAAGTGCAGTGGATGTTTGTTAATATTTGAAAATTCATTTTTTCTTCCTTGTGTGCTTATTTTACAAGTAGGGCTGTCTACGTCTTCAATAAGAGATGTGCAGCCATCATCCAAACTTCATTCAGATTAGATTCTGCCCATCTGAAAAACATCAAATAACTTCAAAGCCTTAGCAGTAATGTAAGGGATGGAATGGAGGGCAGGAGGGTTACCCAGTAGAACAAATAATCAAACTGATGTCTGAAACTGAACACCCAGATTTATTCCAGGCACACACATATGTATAGAAAACCCAGAAACAAGTATTAGCAAATGCAAATTGGGCAGATAGTTGTGCAATTATCCAATTTATGTAGCATACATGTGAAAAATTTTGGATATGTAACTTTTGGAGTTCTGTTAGAATATTTGAATGGGGCAGAACTGGCAGAAATTATCAATGAAACCCTCCAAGACCATTTATTTTTCTAGAAAAGTAACAAAAACAACAGCAACATTTTAAAGATTAAATATATACTTCTTTTGCCAAAAGCTCAGATAGGTGACTTATGTTTTGAGCATCCATCATATCATAAGCTATCGTATGCTATAATAAATATCATATCACAGGAACAATTTAGGCATAACATCACGGTTCTGGACCTTTCAAAACTATTTCTTTACATTCAGAAAAGGACACACAGATTTTTTTTTTTAAAATATAATCTCTAGTTCAACAGGAATTATTTAGGGGAAGTTCTACAGCCTGTTTTATACAGGAGATCAGACTAGATGATCAGCATGGTACCTCCTGGCGTTAGAATCAATAAATCTACTCTGGAAAGTATTACCTTTGGAATTCTATGACATGTAAGTGTGGATATGTCTTTCCTGTTTCTCTGTGAATTATATGAAATGAGTATGCCATAGGAAAATGTTAAATTAACAGTCACCATTATTGTGCTGTCATACTTTTGAATGGTGAGCACTATTTGTTGGGTTAGAGGGATCTTGAAATGAGTTGTCTCTGTTCTGGACAGGATCATAGAAGAATAGGTCAAGAGTTCACAAACTGGGGTGGATTTTCTCACTTTGTGAGAATTTTAATGAATGAGAAGAAAAATTTACTGCTTACATAGCATAGGGGGAAAAAAACACAGTGCAAAACAGGGCTGTAATGAAAACCACTTGCTTTTAGATGTGTGCTAACTTTGAAATCCATGCTGGATCTTTCAATACTTGCTGAGTAACTTCAAAATGCAAGGCTTTTAGCATTTACAATAATATATATTTGCTCTTTCATCCGTTCACTATACAGTGTCAGTTTTCATGAAAACACCTGCATGTGTTCTTGGGTTCATCGTGCCCTATGACCCTAAAAACTTTCATCTTTAGATCATGCTGTGAACTGATACTGCACATGCCACTGTCTGGAATGTGGATGGTAGTAAAACCCTGTCTGTGATTTCTTTTTCATCTTCGGCATAAAGTGTAACATATCACAGGAATCAGCACAAACTTATTTACCTGGTCTACAGCTTTTCACTGGATTCTCTCTTGCCAGGATCTCTATCTGAACTTATCTTTTACTGAGCAAAACCATGTAATCACAGGAACGCCCATAATACTTCAGCTTTTGTGTAAAACAAGGGTGACCCCTGGGGACTAGTAATTAGAAACCTAGAAAGCAAAGGCAGTTTAAACTTCCCAAAGTTTGGCTATTTAAATCCCAAACTTATCAAAGCTTTAAGATTTATTTCTCCTCCTTTTATCCCCTCCCCCAAACTCCAACTCCAGCACTTCCCAGTTAGGGCCCTTTCAGTGATCAATATCAAGGCTCTCAGGTTGGTCCCTTTATCACGTGTACTTTGGCTGGCTGCTGTCTTCAAATCTTGCCAGTTCCACGAGCTTCTCCACATCAGACACCACAAAACATATTGGGAGTGCTCTGTAAACTCTATTGGTTTCACATAGGGCCAGATTAAGTACTGCTGCTGTCAATAGATGGGAAAGGCAATAAATGGCATCCAGCAAAGATTGGAGATTAGGCTGCGAATGCCTTTTCCCAAGGATTCTGCAACAATGCCCAGTTCATCTTAATCATGAATAATACACAGTGCTTATGTAGTACTTTTCCCCATTGATTTCAAAATGCTTTTGAAAGGTATTTTAAGTATTGTTATCTCTATTTTGAGGGGAAGCTTGAGACACAGAGAAGTGAAGTGACTTGCCCAAATTTACACAGCAAGTAATTGTCAGAGCCTGGAATAGAACCCAAAATTTGGGTGAAAAAGCCTGCTCAGCAATTGCGGCCACAATTCCTGAGCTAACTGTACCTCTGCCCCTGTCATGAACTCCTTGAGGGCACCGCACTTAGGTCTTAGGCCTCTAATTGTTACCTTTCTTGAGATGGGATCCTGCAGTCCACTGCTTCTGGACTGGGGACTTCTACTGCAGACCCCTGCAATACAATGTGCTTATCTCAGAAAGTTTACTTCAGCAATGATGGTGTTAACCAGCAACCAGCCTGCTTTCATAAAACAAAGTACTATTTATTCAGAACAAAAGCATAGCTTAAAAACAATAAACAGCTTATACACATGCCTAGCTTACTAGGCAGTCACCCATCTTCCACATAGAGCCCCTGGCAGAGTCCAAAATATTTTTGATCCTCCACAGGGCTTATTTCTCATGGTCTTGGTTTCATGTCAGTTCTTGGATAGAGTGAAAGTAACTCATCTCCCTATGTCAGGGTAGTAACTTTTTATAGGTTTCAGTTTTTTGTCTGCTGGGCCTCTTGAACCAGATCTAACCAATGTGTGCTGTTTCCCAAGGGGGTGAAGCTTTTTGCAGACATGTTACTTGCTTTGTTTCAACGTTAGGGATTTGCATTAATTACAGGAAATGTTGCTGAGCCAGGAATACAATCACTAGCCAGCCCATAAAGATATGTATAGATATATAAACCATAAAGTTGATATAATAGTCTTCGAATATTCCATGCTTCCAAAGCAACACATCTGTCACAACTGCTATCAATAGCATTTTCATAAGTTTCAAAATTCTCCAGCCTTCTGGAATAAAATGAATGAGAGAAAATAAGAGGAAAATCGAGAGTTAAAAAGGTGCAGGGTAGTATGTATCACATGCATGGGTGAGAGGACCTGGTGGGTAAAGAAATCTCATATGGCTATCAAGAACTAAGTACATGTAACTAAGTACATACAGCCTTTTGCAAACGAAAGGTGACTCTGCTTGGTAAAGCTTAGATTCTTGACTGCACTCTTTTGTAAGATGTTTTGACTAGAGAGGTGCCAAGTTACACAAAAGGAATTCGGAGAGTCTGTGAAGGATGCTGTGCTCATTGGGGTGCATGTGAAGATAAGGCTCTTTGGCATTTCCTTTCCTATCTGCTGCCAGAAATTTGAACTAGAAAATGGCCTGTCCAAACTGGCTGACAATAGAGCTCAAACTAGAGGAGAGAGATTTATCTCTCAATTTCTGATTCATTTCTTCAGGCCAGGTTAGGACATGTCCCTTTCATCTCTTTACTAGGATTCTGCTCATGTTCAAAGCTTGTGCAGCTTTGTTAAACTGACTTTTCCCAGCTTTCTGGGCTTGATCCATCACATTAACAACATGCCACTTCTCAAATATTAGGCACAGACTTCAGACACAGACAGAAATGTAGGTTTAGGCTGGTTTTTTGTTTTTTGTTTTTTTTGTGCTTAAAGGCTGGTCTACACTGAAAACTTACTTTGGCATATGTAAATCCACACCTCTGAGAGACATAGCTATGGCGACCTAACCCCCAGTACAGACAACACTAGGTCAATAGAAGAAGAATACTTCTGTCGACCTTGCTACCACGTGTTGGGGAGGTGGATTAACTACAATGATGGGAGAATCCCTCTGATTGCTGCAGTGAGTGTCTACACCAGAGTTGGGCAAACTATGGCCCGCAGACAATATCCGGCCCGCGAGACCCTCCTGCCTGGCCCCTGAGCTCCTGGCTCGGGAGGCTAGCTCCCGGCGCCTCCTCTGTTGTACCCCCTGCCCCGCAGCCTCAGCTTACTGTGCTGCTGACGCAATGCTCTGGGTGGCGGGGCTGTGAGCTCTTGCCGGGCAGTGCCGATGCAGAGCCGTGGCCTGACCCGGTGCTTTATGCTACGTGGTGGTGTGGCTGGCTCCAGCCGGGCAGCACGGCTGCCTGTCCTAGTCCTCTGGGTGGCGCGGCTGTAGCATTGCCAGCTGCCGGTCCTCCAGGCAGCGCAGTAAGGGGGCAAGGAGCAGGGGGCATTGGATAGAGGGCAGGGGAGTTCAGGGTGGTGGTTGGCAGCGGGATGTGTGGATAGGGGTCGGGGCGGTCAGAGAGTGGAGAATAGGGGGTTGAATGGGAGCAGGGGTCCCTGGAGGGCAGTCTGGAAGGAGAGGGGGGTTGGATGGGGTAGCGGGGGGCAGTCAGGGGCAGGGATTCCGGGGGCAGTCAGGGAGAAGGGGTGGTTGGATGGGGCAGGGGTCCTGGGGGGGCAGTCAGGAATGAGAGGAAGGGTTGGATGGAGCGGTGGGGGGCAGTCAGGTGTGGAAGGTCCGGGGGTGATCAGGGGACAGGGAGGGGTGGTTGGGGCAGGGGTCCGGGTGTGTGTGTCAGGGGACAGGGGGGGTTGTATGGGGCAGGAGTCCTGGGGGGGGGCATCAGGGGCCGAGAAGCAGGGGGGATCGGATAGGGGCCAGGGGACAGGCCACGCCTGGCTGTTTGGGGAGGCACAGCCTCCCCTAACCGGCCCTCGGTACCATTTCGGAAACCCGATGTGGCCCTCATGCCAAAAAGTTTGCCCACCCCGGTCTATACTGAAGTGCTGTAGCAATTTAAGTGCAGACATACCCTGAGATAATTGGGTGTCTAAATTCCACTGAAATTCAATGAGAGTTGGTTGCATAAGTCCCTTAGATTCCTCTGAAAAATCTGTCTTAATGTCTAGATGACTTACCTAGTTTTTAATAAAGAGAATAATATAGTAGTAAAAATACAGTAGAGTAGCGTTAATACCATCAGTACTGCTAATAAAACATTATATATGCAGAACATACGAGGTAGGATTTTCAAAAATGTGTAAGTAATTTAGAACACAGGGAGCGGGGTACATCTACATGATGATGATTAAATTTGAGCTTAATCAGATAGACCTAACTGCATTTATCTTATAATTATCTTGTGACTACCTTGCTTAACAGCTTGCACTCAGGACAGGTGGGTAGAGAGTAGAGATGCCTCTCCCTCTCTCTCTCTCTTACTCTCACATATGCATTCTTTGGCACCAGTAGCTATCCAGCTTCCATACTTCTAATATGATGAAGGGTAAACAATCCCCTTAATTATGTAGGCACAGGACTTTATTAAGTCTTGTATCCTAATAGGAAACCTTTAAGACAAGACAAAAAATGATCTGTCAGCCAACAGATGCATTTCAATGATTAAATAATCTTTCTGTCTTTAGCTGCCATTCTGTACCATCTGGAGTCAGCTCGGAAGCCATTTCAACAGAAGCCATTAAAATAAAGAGCACAATGATCCATTGTCATTGTGCAATGGGAACAATAATATTTTTCAGATTGATAGAGGGGAACAGAGAGCCTTAATGGCATTGCGAACATGAATTTTCAAGAACAAATTAATCAAATAATGTAACAAACCAGACTTCTTTCTTCAAGTGAATTTGAATGTTGTTGAAGGATGCTGGATTGTCAGCCTTGGAGACTTAATGCCTCTATGCACTAGTTATTTGTGTGAATGATTGACAGCAGCTGCAGCATGCTGTTTAGTTCTTGGAGCACAAAACTACAAGTTGGTGTAATGAAGGCAGAGCAGCTGCAGAGAATTACCTGCCCCGGAAGCCAGAAGTTGCTTCAGGGAGAGTGAATTATTTTATAATATTGGTTCATCTAATATTTCTTGTAGCACTGCAAGCCTCCCTCTGCTACCCTGTCAGTGTGCCTCAATCCTGAACTGAAGGGACCTTAACCTCTGAGACAGCCAACGAGGATGCCTGTTAATGTCAGTTGTAACAGTAGTGTCTGTGATGCAGACATAACTTCCCAAATTTACTATAGAAATAGACTGTTGATGTTCTTTGAAGGATTCTTTTGAAGGTGATTGTTCCAATGGTTAAACTATCAAGGGAATGGTGGATTCTCCATCTCTTGATGTCTTCAAATGAAGTCTGGATGCCTTTCTGGAAGTTATGCTTTAGTCAAACACAAGTTATTGGGCTCCACACAGGTGTAACTGGGTAAAAAATAATGGCCTGTGATATACAGGAAGTCAGACTAGATGATCTAATGGCCCGTTCTGCCCATAAACTCTTTGAATCTATGAATCCATATTTGTGGGGTAGGAATTTGTGATTCAGCTGGGTTAGTGGTACTATAATTTGGGACAGAGATGATGCATAACTCATAATGGGGGGGTCACAATGTAAAGGTTCTGGTGGGTCATGTGACTGCCCCATGTGTCACCTCTGGGCTGTGGAGCAGCAGCAGAGCCAGGAGTGCCAGGGCAGCAGTGAGCCAGTGCCTTGGAGAACATCTCATGGCAGCTGTTAGGGGGCTTATTCCTTCATCCACTTACTTCCCTGGTCCTTCTCGCATGAACAGAGAGCAACAGTACCCAAAGTCCAAAGGTGCAAACAATTCGATGTTTATTGGGGGAACTTCCAGCAAGCATGATTCCAGTTTTCTTCCTTAGTGTCCCCCTTCCCAGCTCTGACACCACAGAGCCTTACCTGTGTCCCTGTTCCCATTCCTGCCCTTAGCTAAACATGATTCCAGTTTCCGCCCCCCCACCCACACACTTCCTGATTGACTGCAGACTATATAGTAAAACTTCAGTTCTGTTTAGCTATACCTTAACCAATCATTTTCCTGAAATTTAACTAACCAATCCTAACATATTGTAACATGATTATTTAACCAATTATATCCCACCACCTTAATTAGTTTATACCCAGCAAAATTAATTATATAGCAGACAGAAACAATCACAGAACCAGACAGAGATTATACAGACAAACAATAGGGAAATGGGGACTACAGTGATAGAACAACAAAGAAATGAGGATTTCAAATCCCAGCTATTGATAAGTGAGTTTTTGCCAGACAGGATGCTATCAAACTAAGTTTCCTTTTACATCTTCTAGGCACTTCCCTTTCTCTGGAGGCGATAGGCATTATCAGGACAGGATTGTATTCCTAACAGCCGAATAGCACCTTATTTCAATGTGACTAGTTTGGAATGTGAGGATCTGACCATTCGCTTCCCAGCTTATGGCTGCCTCTGCTGCTTAGCCAAAGATCTTAGCCTAAGCACAGGGCCTCAGACTGTCACAGGAAGAGAAGGCTCTTACACTGGCAGAGAGTGATTTTGATTCTTTCTTTTATACCTCTATAACTAGCTAAGTGATAAGAATACACCTAAATTCTTAGAGTATAGGCCTTTATAGACAGGCCTGAATATCTATATCCTAACAGCAGCCAGGCTAAATGGGCAGGGCTCAGCTCTAGGGGGTGTTGCCAACTGGTGCAGGGCTCCTTCAGGGGAGAAACAAGAGCACATCAGGGGCGTAGCTCGGAGGTGCGCCGCCTGCCCTGTTTGGGGAGTGCCCGGACATGCAGAGGTGGCTTGGCTCAGGGAGCAGGGCAGGTAGTGATGCTGGGCAACCAGTCAGCACCCCGCTCCCACAGTATGGAGAGCCAGGGGCCTGAGCAGGCCAAGCAGCTCCCACCAACTTCTGATCTGCCTGCTCTTGGCAGGAGGCAGTGCCCCACAGTTTGAGAACCTCTGTGCTAAATGGAAGGCAGAAATCTGGGGTGGAGGGGCATGTGACCCCATGTGCCACCCTCCCAGGTGTCACCTCTGATTTGGGAAAACAAAAAACCCAACCCACTTGAGGGCCTCCAAAACAGGGATTGCCTGATGGCTGTTGGATACAGTTAGCCCTTGTAGTGATTAGGAAAACGGATGTGAAGTTAAAACAAAGCAAAAAACAATTTCCCTGTAGTCTAGAACCTGCAGTCACATCAGATGGTAGTAATTCCTTTCTCATTCTTTTACTGGTAGAAACTATGGATCTGATTCACCACTTTGTTATGCCAGTTTTATACGGGTGTGACACCATTGACATAGCAGAGTTACACTGGTGTTAAAATGGTGCAACAGACTGGTGAATGAAACCTAGTGCTTGATCATATGCACCATATAGACATTTATATTGTTTGCAAAAATTCAGAAAATATAAGAAAGTGCTGTCTGTTGTGAAACGTAAGGATTCAGTGGCCATCTTTTCCAGGCATTCTAATAATGATCTTTAGGAGAGGAGGGAGGATTTCAGAGGAGCTCCAGGTGCCCTCAGAAATACACTTCCTAGCTAAAATTTGGGGAATAGATCTCTTCCTTAGATATTTCTAATTTGCTTTGGAGTAACACAACCTGACAATACACTCAACTATATTAAAATAAATCCCCTTTCATTTTCAGTTTCTGTTATTACTCTTGTATTTATGTCCATTATTGAAGGTTGAGTATATTTTAGCTATATATTCTCTGTGCCATTGTAGCACTGACAGTGTAGACATTCCCTCACTTGCCACCCTCGCCTGACTTCTCCTGTGGAGTTCATGGCTACGGGTAATGCTATCAGTACACTAGCACCTCACTTAGGATATGAAAAGCCTATGGGGTTGTGCCACGGCAGGGCGTTTCCCTCAACTCTTCTAAACAAAAGTTCTAGAGAGGACTTTCACAATCTCTTCATCTCTGTGACTATTTTCTTAATAGAGATGTGCTCTTCATAATGCTGCTACTGACAGTCAATTAATATCTGTATGTCTTGATGTGAATTGCCTCTTCACACTATGGCTACTTCTACAAGGCACACTTCTTGTGGCAGTGGATAGGGTACGTGTGGCAGTGAAAAGCAGGCTGTACCCATACTGTGCTGTGTAGGTAGGTATGTTAGTGAAAGGCTCTGGCAGAGGGGGAGGCAGCAGGGAGCCTTCCCCAATTCTGGAGTCTTTCCCTGCCACTTGGAGTGGAGGGAGCTCCCTGCTGCTGGCCAGTAGCTCCATGCTACAGGAGGCTTTCCCTGTGGTGGGGAAAGACTCCAGCAGCAGGGAGCCCAGCGGGACATTACACTGTTAAAAGTATCAGTGTAAACATAGAGGCATTGCTTAGTCAGGTAGAGACCTGTGGAGGGTACATAACCAGGGACATATCCACAGGCTTTAGGCGTGTCCTTACTGTATTTATCTAAGCAGTGCCTCACTGTCTACCTGCTATTTATACCCATGCTAGGGGTGTATGTAGTGTATGTAAGGAATGTGCAGTGTAGACATACCTTAGATCAGAGATGGGCAAACTATGGTCCGCGGGCCACATCCGGCCCGCGGGACTGTCCTGCCTGGCCCTTGAGCTCCTGGCTGGGGAGGCTAGCCCCCGACCCCTCCTCTGCTGTCCCCCCTCCGCCATGCTCCCGCTCAGGCAGCAGAGCTGGCTCCATCCAGGCGGCAGGGATGCGAGCTCCTGCTGCTCTGAGCTGCATGGTAAGGGGAGTGGGGGGTGGATAAGGGGCAGAGGGTCCGTGGGGGGGCAGTCAGGGGACAGGGAGCAGGGGGTGGTTGGATGGGGCGGAGGTTCTGGGGGTGGTGGTCAGTAGACGGGGAGCGGGGGGGTTGGATAGGCGTGGGAGCCCGGGGGGGGGATGTCAGGGGGCAGGGGTGTGGATAGGATTCGAGGGGGTAGTCAGGGGATGGAGAACAGTGGGGGTTGGATAGGAGTGGGGTCCCAGGGGGCATTAGGGGCGGGAGGTCCTGGGAAGGGGCGGTCAGGGGACAAGGAGCTGGGGGGTTGGATGGGTCGGGGGTTTTGAGGGCAGCAGTCAGTGGGTGGGAGGGGGCGGGGGCCAGGCTGTTTGGGGAGGCACAGCCTTCCCTACCTGGTCCTCCATACAGTTTCGCACCCTGATGTGGCCCTCAGGCCAAAAAGTTTGCCCACCCTGCCTTAGATTGTAGGAGAAGAGCCCTGTAGCCCATTCGGGTCTTGCTACCTACTTACCAATGTGTAGTGTCTGTAACCTGTCTTTTTTGTTTATTTGTTTCCTCTAAGTACCTCTTCAAC
Organism: Caretta caretta; assembly: GCF_965140235.1. Lineage (NCBI taxonomy): Eukaryota > Metazoa > Chordata > Testudines > Cheloniidae > Caretta > Caretta caretta. The sequence continues at coordinate 94,487,055 of NC_134208.1, read as the reverse complement.
TCCTTTTTGAATATATGCACAATCACAGCCTGAGCTGCGATCTTCGACAGCTTATGCTCTACCTGACTTGCCCTCTGTAAGGACACTCCTTGATCCTGCAATGAGCTCTGTACTATCAGAGGCGTTTGTCCCTCATTGCAGCACCAGGGCCTTAATTCCCTTTGTTCTACTCAGTACAAATATAGTTTTCTTAATCTCCCCATAAGACTGTAGTCAGTCAGATTCATTTTGATATTGTTTTTTAGGAGCTGACGTTGCATGCAGTTATTACTGAGTGACATAGTAATGATCAAACATTTTGTAAAGATCTAATAATGTTCATCCTACCAGATTAGGAGCAGTTTCCCATGATCTTAATCTAATTTTCTGGTGTTCTGCCAGTGCTAGTTCTTCATGATCCCTCTTCTACTGCTGCTCCCAAAATTGTGCGTAGTACTTCATATGTGATATCTGCTGCCCTTTTTCCAGGTAGATTATAAATGTGGATAAGATCAATGACTCAGTCGCGTCAACTTAGAATTTAACTTTAGGGAAAGAGAGACTGAAGCCTACTTTGGGTATAAAACAGTTTGCTCAGCTAAAATGAAAAAGAGACCTGTTCAGGAATGGGTAGTTCCCTGGCTAACTGCCACTCTCTTTCTTGACAAAATTGAAATACATTCTTTCTCTTATTGAAAAATGCCAGTTAAACTACATGCATCTTCAGAACAGAAAAGGGTAGATTTGAAACTTGCTGCAGCACGCTGAATGGATCATGTAATGGAATTAATTTGCTTTCCATCCCAATCTGTCTATTCTTGGTGTTATATATCCACACAGTTTCGATAGTCAAGACTCTACTGTGTATTACATTTATATAACCTCTTTCATCCTGAAGGATCTCAATCATAATTTCAGTAGTAGACCCAGTTCTCACAGTTACAGGAATAAGTCTACTGCAGTCAGAGCGACATAAGTGTAAAGCTGGTGTAGCTGATTAAAGAATTGGGGCTTTTGTCTCCTACAGAACCATGATTTTACTATCATTTTAAAAAAAATTCTGAATTTCTTTCCTTCAAAATTAGACTACTGACTTTTCTATATATACGTACGATCTAGATTCACTCCTGGTTAAGGCTGACTTCTGTGCAGGGTCCCAGCAGCAGAAAGTCTATGTGGAAAGGGGAGGATGCAGTTACAAAAGGCAGCTCCAACCCCCTTCTAAAAAGATATGCTCTTGCTCAACCAGAAGTTATTCGGTAGCATGCAGGAGTCACTGGGTGGGGTTGTATGGTCCTTGTTATGTAGGACGTACCAGTAAATGACCATAATGGTATCTTCTGGCCCAAAAAACTATACATCCATCTGTTACAAGGCACTGGTTCTTAACTGGCATGTTACCTATGGAGATGTAGTTCCTTTAAGGCTGGTGTTTGGTGTGTTTGTAGCATCCGGGTGGAGTACATGATTGAGAGTGTCATGTGCCTGCAGGCTGAAAGCAAGACCTGCATGTAGCCTAATTGATGGATTGGTGTGTGTATTATGATTGATCTCTTAGACCACAGTGATCGATAAGGGTTTGGTCTCCTGAGCGGCTACAGCATTAGGAGAGTTATTACCAATGTTATTAGAATGAGAGACCCAAGGATCAGATGAGATAAATTGCAATTTTTTCTCAAGCCCCTATAGTAACAAAAACCACTGAGCAGATAAACAATCCCACAAAGACTGAAATACAACAGCAAACAGGGCAATAGTACAAAGTGTTTATCCCTATGAGTGCCATCTTATCTCCTGCTGGTAACCTGGAGTGTCAGTCATTATCTTCATCATCCTTAGTGGTTGTCACCCTGGCATCTCCCCATGCTGAAGCCCACTTGTTCAGACCTATTCATGAAGGTTTCAGCCCCTTTTTCTTATCTGTATGTCCACACCACACTCAATTTAGGGTGCCCTCTTTTTCTTAGGCTAAGTTCCCCTTGTACGCATTAACTTTTACGGCACTCAATTGCTATAACAACTTGTGGTTAGCATATTGCTGACACCCTATGTCTGCAAAAATCCCCCAAATATTCTAAGTGGCTTTGTGATACATTGCAATATATATTTCCCATATTGTTCCCGTCGATTTTGTTGCTATAACATTAATCAATACCTATAGCTCACCTCTATATCCTGTTTTTGGCTACATCCTACAAAAGAAGCAGCCTTCTTTCAGTTGGAGAGAGGCTGGGGCTAAGACAAGACATGGGGGACGATAATGGTTAGGCTCTCCAAAGCAGTTGGGAAGAAGCCTGGGAATGGAGCCTACGAAGGGTTAATGTGAAGTGGCCTATGAAAGGCCTAGGAGGGAGTAGTGAAGGAAGCATGAGGAAGGATAGCTGATCAGAATAGGACATAGCTCTGAGGGAATAGTGATACAGATGGTTGAGGCTGGAGCAGACAATCACTCTACTTGTTAGGGTCTCAGGGCTAGTCCCTGAGATAAAGGAAGGAGCAAAGGTCCCCTACACAGTCATTTGTGCTTCTTGGAGTTGGTAAATGGACAACCGTGCACCAAAGAACAGAAAAGACTAAGCCTGAAGGGATAGATATGGGCTAATGGAGAAACCCTGCAGCCCTGGGGAGGACTGTTCATGCCTGAGAGAGCCAAAGGAACCGTTTTTTTGTATTGTGTTGTATCTTAATAAACAAGACCCGTGTAGCAGAAGTGTTACTCAGAACATACAGGTGTGTGAATTCATCTGACAGACCAGAGGGGAAATTGCAGCACAGATAACCAGACACCAGGATGGTGTAAGAGAACTGGGCCTCCTCATTCCTGAGGAATATTACCTCTTACTGTTTATAATAGTCTTCTAAGATAATTCTTCTCCTCATACCCTATAACTACAGTATTCATCAGGATGGTTTAATAAGATAGCATATTCCACTGAAGTGAATGTTGTGGGTTTTCCTATTAACTGCACAACAATGGTATTCTGCCCTTCCAAAAATGCTGTGAATCTTTTCCAGGTTTCCACATATGAACGGGGAAATATAAATCATCCCAGAAATAATAATATGAATACAGCAGAAATCCCATTAACTTAAAGAGCACTGCTGACGCCTCATTTCAAATATTTAGGAACAATTGATGGTCTTTTAATATTTTCCTCTGTTTTTTTTTAATATTTTCCTCTGGTTTTTATATGTTCTTTTCCCCTTGTTCCTTATTACAAATGACTATGATCGTATGAACATGCTATCTTTTATTCTACAGCACTGCTGCTTCCCCATCTGCAGCTATAATCAACTCTCGCGTATTACAGGTATTGCTGTGGAGATTGTTCATGATGCTTCAAAAGGAAAATTATAGTTTCAAAGTCCTGGTTCAGTAGTCATTGCATAGACAAAAGTCTCACTGAAGCCTTGGGGTGGCAGCATTAGCTCCCATGAGGATGTCCATCCAGCTCAGAGGTGAGTGGGCTGGGGAGTGCAGCTGCCCTCCCTCCTTTCTAAACGTAGAGAGCTCCACTGGCATGGATGTGGGCCTGAGGCGTTTTGCAGGATTGGGCAGAAAGAGAAAAGGAATTCTATAGATCTGCTGCTCCACTTTTGCTCTCCCAGTCTAGGTCTGCTGATCCCCCCTCATCATAATACCTTTAAGCACTGAGGAAGTCATAGCTGTGTCAGGCCTTTGTAGCTCAAGCCCTAGTCTAGTTGTGTGACTGCCCCATCAGCATGAATCCATATACAAAAGACTAGTAATACTCTGGGTAGAAATAGTTAAACTAGTGAGTAATGGTTTTGAAATTTAATAAAATGTCTGCAGGTCAGTGTTTGTAACTGTCTCACATTCCTTTTTTAAGGATCAGCATGCTCCTTCTTTGGGGACAGGATAGTTTAAGTGTTGGAGATGCGAGAAGGGAGTCTTTTATACTACCACAGTTCATGTTGAACATTTCCAAGGGAAGATAACCAGACTATCCACATAGGATGTTCCTTGCACAATACCCAGCAATTCTTGCAACCAAAACTCTCTGAGCTCTTAGAATCATAGAATATCAGGGTTGGAAGGGACCTCAGGAGGACATCTAGTCCAACCCCCTGCTCAAAGCAGGACCAATCCCCAGCTAAATCATCCCAGCCAGGGCTTTGTCAAGCCTGACCTTAAAAACTTCTAAGGAAGGAGATTCCACCATCTCCCTAGGTAACGCATTCCAGTGTTTCACCACCCTCCTAGTGAAATTTTTTTTCCTAATATCCAACCTAAACCTCCCCCACTGCAACTTGAGACCATTACTCCTTGTTCTGTCATCAGCTACCACTGAGAACAGTCTAGATCCATCCTCTTTGGAACCCCCTTTCAGGTAGTTGAAAGCAGCTATCAACCCCCTCCTCATTCTTCTCTTCCGCAGACTAAACAATCCCAGTTCCCTCAGCCTCTCCTCATAAGTCATGTGTTCCAGTCCCCTAATAATTTTTCTTGCCCTCCGCTGGACATTTTCCAATTTTTCCACATCCTTCTTGTAGTGTGGGGCCCAAAACTGGACACAGTACTCCAGATGAGGCCTCACCAATGTTGAATTGAGGGAGCCTAAGAAATAACATGGAAATTCTGGGCTTCCACATAAATGTCCCCTCTTCCAAACACTTCATGGGACTTCTCAAATATCTCAGAATATTAAGGGTTAGAAGGACCAAGTCCCCTGCCTGCTCTGTGGGTGGCCAAACCATGCTCCAGCCTACTTTATAGCAAGACTTTGTAGCCTAGAGACCATTTCCACCTAATTTTGGCCCTCCCAAGAGTTTTTCTGAAGGAAGTCATGGTTTGAGCTGATAAATGCCATAGCTTAACAGCAGCAATCTGTGTCTCTCAGCATTTAGTGAAACTGCAATTGGAAGGACAACAGCAGTTGATCTTTATATTCCATCAGCACATGCAAGAAGTACTTTTGCAAAAGTCTGATGCATACTGCTCACATAAAATAAATTAGATGAATAAAGGCAGATAAACAGGGCAAGACAAGCTGCGTTGAGTAACTCGGTGTACAATATTTTGGGATCAACAGTATTTGGAACTGATGTTTTTAAAAGATCAGGCCTACTAAGAAAGAATTAGAACTCAGGCTCAAAGATGCAATCAGACTGTACCAAACCCACTGATAACAGCACAGTTACAAATCCAATAAACCTTCAGTGTTGGAGTAGACTTTGCAATAATAGTTGGCGGAAGTGCCATGGTTGAAATAATTGCTGCAGGGCCTACATGAAGCTGAAGAGAACACAACTATAAAGGAAGGACGTTCGACACAGCAGCAAAATATTTCACTGTAAAGTGAAAGTGCAGTGCAGTGCAAAGTACCAACCTGAACTGTAGCCAACATTAGTAAAGTAATATTTATGGAAAATATTTAGTAAGAAAGTTAGCTTTCCTAAAGTGTGTTTTGTTAAAAGCAAATCCAAATCCTCTTAGTGGGGATAAACATGACATTACTGGAACTGTTCACTATGAATTTTCCCTTCTTTTTCCCGTTTTCGGCACCTAATGCAATAGAATGACTGCTATCCAGGAGTCCCCCCACTTTTTCACTTATTTTTGTCTTTCCTTTTGCCACTCTAACTTTGGAAAAGCTAAGGAAGGTTTGACAAGTTACAGAGTGGAAGAAGGAAAAAGAAGAAAATAGAAAGTGTAAGTGTGTGCGTCGTCCTAGATATCATTTAGTCTACTATATTAAATGGCAAAAAGGAAATACAGGGGGAAAACAAAACAAACATTTTGAAAATTTCAACATTTTTATTTTGATTAAAAATGAAAATTTCAACCCCCCCCCCCCAAAAAAAAAAAAAAACTTTTCACAAGAGCTATTCATTTATTTTTAAGGGCAACTTATCATAAAAAAATTTTTTGAATGAAAAATTTCAGCTTTAATTTGGAACCTGATTGATAGTCATACATTATTACAAACTTTAATTTGGAACCTGATTGATAGTCATACATTATTTTGATTCTTTGGATGTGTAGCTAAAAACCTGTGCAGCTCAGGCCAAAGTCCTGCACCACTGAAATGGCTGGAAGTATTGCCATTGATTTCAGTGGGACAGAATTGGACTGTAATACACAATAATTTGCACCCAATACACCAAGACATTGAGCACTTTCTATGAGCTGCTGAGGACACTCTGTTTCCACTTGCTTACAGAGCTGTGTCCTTTATTACTTAACATTGATAGTTACATGACTCCCCCATTTGTATGCCAATTATGCCAGCCTTTCTTGTTCATTAATTCAGTTTCCCCTCAAACACCTTTGTGCTTTCTCTCATGCTGCTCCTTAAGCATGGGAAAAACACCTCACACAATGGTCTAATTGAAGTCAAGGGCAAAATTCTCATTCACTTCAATAGAGCCAGGATTTCACCCAAGCCTCTACTTTATCTTCCTTCAAATCTAATCTTAAAACTGCCCTGTGTTGTGAAGCCTTCACAGCACTGGACAACGTCTAGGATAGTGGTGTTCAAACTTTTTTTCATTTGCAGACCCCTAAAAAATTTTGAATGGAGGTGCTGAGCCCTTAGGAAATCTTAGACGTGGTCTGTGGACCCCCAGGGATCCACGGACCACAGGATCAAAATCACTATTCTATGGTAACTACAACCTTTCATGGACCCTTAGGTACACTCTGCAGACCCCCAGGGATCTGTGGACCACATGTTGAAAACCACAGGTCTAGAGAGCTGGAGTGTTGTGACCTTACTTATACTAACTATAATTACATGGTGGTCCCACTGTCCTTTTGTTTTGCCCACTATTTATTACTTGTCATAAACTTTGATTGTAAACTTTTTGAGGCAGGGATCATAATTTCATTATTTTTGTACAGTGCGTAACATGATAGGACCCCAGAGGGCCACTTGGTACTTACACAATACGAAACTTAAATAATATGCCCTATAGTTGAATTGAAAAGTCTGCTCTTTACTGCTGTTATTTTTCAAGATTGTTGGAACTTGAAGAAATGGCTTTTGTTAGAAAGAAAAAAGCACAAAAAAGAACGCCACTTTTTATAAAATCTGAAACTCAAATACCAGTTGATCAAGTTTCTAAATATGCAAAAGAACTGTTTGCAGAAGGTGCAGAGGGAATCTTCAGAAAAAGAAAAAAAAATAATAAACCACAGCTAAGAAAACAAAAGAAAGAACAACAAACAATGAAGAAATGAACTTAAAAATGTGGAGGTACCTCAAAAAGAGAAACACAAGGAGAAACAACTGGAAAAACTTAGCAGTCGTGTGAAAACTTAGCAAGTGAAAACTTAGTTTTCATGTGAAAACTTAACAAGCTAAGCTATGAGTCTACCGTGGCAGCCACTATTAACTCTACAGTTATGGAAAATGCACCTGCTGAATATGTCAGTCACCAAAGCACAACAACAAAATAATATGTGTGCATTTTAACAATCCTAATAATAAATGGAGCTTTACTTTGGATTACAAAATGGTATGTGGAGGAATAATGGATTATTAACTTATATGGACAGTGGGCCTGTTGGAGCCATAGTTAGTAAACTATGCTGTATGGCACCTGAGGTATCTTGTTGTCTTTTAAAAAAGAGTTGTCACCTTGTTGTCACCTAGTTGTCTTAAAAAAAAAATCTGATCCCTTTTGAATTTTTAGAATTGATTGTGCATTTGTTAGAGCAGAAAACAACAGAGTTGCCCCTGTCAGCGTAGGTATTCCTCTTCCCCAAGAGGGGATAGCTAAGTCTACACTGGGGGTTAGGTCGGCATAACTATGTCGCTCAGGGGTCCATATCCCTGAGCGATGTAGTTATACTGACATAAGTCTGTAGTGTAGACCAGGGCTGAGTAATGACTACCAACATGAATAATGTGTGATACTGTTAAATGAAAGCCAGAGTGCACATGCTCTTTTGTGGACTGAATGCTTAAAAAGACCATACTGTGTTGCTGAAAGTTAACAAATACTAATGATCTTGCAGCTAACGTTAAGTGGGGAAGCTCTAATTACTAGCATACTTTGATACTAATGCCAAAACTAGTTCCAGCCAATGCTATGTCCTACTGTACTGCAGAGATAGGATCTAATACTGACTCAGAATGTGTGAGGCAAGGCTGTCAGAAAAAAGAACGAGGGGGTACTTGTAGCACTTTAGAGACTATAAATAAGCTTTCATGGGCTACCACTTTGAAAGGCTGTCAGAGTAAAGCTTTGGGCTTCTTTGAAGGAGTGAGTGTTAAGACATGTGTGCCTCTGGGTTTGTGGCTCTTCGTTTTCTGATGTACTGTCCCCAAAAATAGTGTTTCCAAGAATGATTTCAGCATGGGGACGAAAAACTGATTGACTAAAGGTGTGTATATAAGAGACATTGTTCCCCAAAGCATATTCTTCCAGTGGTAACACGGTGCTTTGAGGAATGAGAGAATTCTGGGGACACAGGCTCAGGTCATTAAAGATATTTAGGTGCCTGACTTCCACTAAAATCAGTGGGAATTAGGCACATAAATACTTCTGATGATCTGGGCCATTGTTCCCAGTAGGTTGGGGAGTATGTGGATAGCTTGAGGGAAAATTGTAAGAGGTATTAGGTAACCCAAGAAAGGCCATCTTAGTTTTTCAGCCATAGTCTTCTTGTTGCAGTGTTGCTGAACTATGGAGTGAATCATTTTAAACCTTGATAAGGAAGAGTTCAAATTGCAGCATATGGGACTGTCCCTGTGCTTTTTAACTAACACGTTTTTATAGTAATCGCTAATCTGGCATGTGGCCATTAAGATGTAAAACACTCAGTCTGCAAAGTTAAGTTTAATAACAATACATTCAGAAGTGCTAAGCAGACTCCCCCCCCCCCCATCCCCAATAAAAAAAAATCATTGGGGCATCAAATTTAGTTGTAATTGGGCATAAAAAATGAGCAGCTACTGCTAAAAAGCCACTATATAACCTGCTGGAGAGGTATGTTTCTTTATTAACTGAGCAGCTATTTAGACCTCCTTTTTCACTGAGCAGTGAATTAGTCTGGCCAGGCTTTGCACCCCTGGTGTTTTCATATGCACATTCTATTGCACAATCAAATTCATTGTTTCACTACTCATGCTGGCACAAGGTTTTTGTAGTTTCATGTAGGAATGGCATAAATTAACAGAGTTTGACTCCCCGGTTCATTATCTCAATAGTTTGTGACAGCCCATGGAACTCCTGTAGGTGCAATGCTCAATTTTTCCTGATGTATTATACAATGCTCTCTGTGCTGACATGTGTACATATTATCGTCATTACTCTTAGCACTGCCATACAAACTCCTTGTGTATTTAGCAGAACTGTCATTTGTTTTGGGGAGAATATAAGAGTGTTTGATGTTTCCACAACAAATGAATGTGTAAAACTAGATAAGCACAAGGTATACATTTAATAGGAAGATTAGAAATAAAATGTGCCTGTAGTGGGATCGCATATTAAAACCAGCACCAAATTATACCTTTTCTTGGCTCAAACTTTGGCTATTATTTTAATTTCCCAGTAGTAGCAATTTTGGCCTCAGGTGGAATAATGTAGATACCTTAAAAAGGCTTTTACAAGTGTTTATCTTGGCAAGACTATATGCACAGAAGTTACTAGTAAAATACTGGTAAAGTTATTGCAGCCTTAATCAACCCCCACTTATACTCCAGGGTGAAACATAAAATAGGAAAAAAATGTTAATGCTCAAACCTCTAATTGAGCAAAAACTATTATTAAAAAAAATCCCCTCACTTTCTGATGGTAGAGAAAAGTTAAATCTTTGTTTGCAAAATGAAGTTAGCACAGTCAATGCTATATACGCTTACGGCATATCCTTCCCAGAAAGACAAACATAATTGGAGGGAGTTCAGGAAAAAAACAGTAAAAATGGTTAGGACAGTGTTACAGGGAATGACTGCACTTTAGCACCCTCTGCTGGTCAAGCATGGCTCAGCCTTCTGGCTATGTGACGCTCAAAGTCCAGCCTGCTTTTGGGGTAACACAAATCTGGACAAACTAGAAGTTCTTTCGCCCTACTTGAACTCCCCAGTCCACCCTTTGGGTTTAGTTCCAAAACCCTTCTGGGCTACCTCTAAGTTTCTATGCTCTGGGATAGAGGACTGACTCTAAGGCTATTTCCTTGGAGTCCTCTCACAGCCTCCGCTCCTCTGGGCTACCTTTCTCTCTTCTGTGTTCTGGGAGGGAACGCTGACTGTCAGGCTTCTTCCCTGGAGTCCTTCCAGACCCTATTCCAGGGCCTTCCACAGGAACCCAACTTGCTCCTAGGGGGTCCTCTTTCTCAAACTGAGTTTTCTCGCCCCTTTTTGGATATGTTTGCACGGCCGCTGGGAAGTGAGATTCCCGGCTCAGGCAGATGGATGCGTGCTAGCTCTGCCCAACTTAGCATGCTAAAAATAGCAACGTAGTCATGGCACCTTGGGTTAGCCACCCGAGTACAATCCCACCTGACCCCCCCCGGCTGTGTGCTTGGGTGGCTGGTGTGAGTCGCTGCCCGTGCCTGTGCAGCCATGCTGCTATTTTTAACACGCTAGCTCAAGCAGAGCTAGTGCACATATGACTAGCTGAGCTGGAAATTGCACTTCCCAGCTGCTGCGTAGACATAACCTTAAAGAAATCATCCAGCTGATCAGCATGAGCTGGGGGGGGGGATACAGGGGACGGGGGGAGAAAAGGGTAGCTAATCTCCACAGGTGTTGCTGAGCCCAAGTGCCCTTAATGTTCCAACCAACCTGGGACAGGCAGCAGTTCTCAAACTTTTGAAAGCTGAGCCCCCGTCAGGAAAATAGAACTGATTATGCCCACTATCAGCCCTGTCAGGTGTCATCATATTCTTCTTTCTTACATGCTTTGTGAGATGAAATAGTTTACAATACTGACATTTAAAATATCTTCACTGGCAGATGCAATGAAAAAGGCAGTTCACACCTTACAGCCGTTGCTTCACGATCTCTGAAAACTCAGATAGACATTACTGCCTGGCTTACACACTGGTTCTATTTTCAAGGGTTTTTTTTTTTTTTTTGCAACCATAACAGCTAAAGACTGACTTTTAAAGAAATGACATCTGAGATTCTGGAGAACAATTGAGTGGCCTATCCGCACTCCCCCACCCAGCTAAGCCATCACCCTTCCCAGCCCCCAAAAAGCCCCACACATTGTGAAACACTGGGCTCGTGTATTGAAGGGAATGACTCAGGAGGAAGGATTAAGAGTTAAATATGTATAATTTGATTCAGTGACTACCAAAGGAGGGGATAGTAGTCTATAAATATTTGAAATATGCAAACACCAAACAGGGAGATGAATTATTTAGTATAATAAAAAAGGGGATCATTTGAGTCTTGTATGCACTAGAGAATTTTCTGTGGTAAGTACCATTTGTTCCCTCCTCCAAGTATTGTACATGTAGCATGTCCACATACAAAAGTGCTCCAAACAGTTCACATCCACACTGAAAACCACATGGGAAAGGCCATGTCTATACTAGCACTTTTGTCGGAACAACTTAAGTTGCTCAGTAGTGTGAAAAACACTCCCTGAGCAACATAAGTGACACTGACAGAAGCAGTGGTGTTGCTAGAGAGTGTCTCCTGATGACATAGCCACTGCCACTCATTGGGGCTGGTGTAATTATACTGATGAGAGCTCTCTCTCCCTTTGGCATAGAGCAGCTACACGGGAGATCTTACAGTGGTGCAGCTGCATCGATACAGCTGTGCCGTTGTAAGCTTACTAGTGTAGACCTAGCCTTAGACTGCGCTTCAGCAAGTCTGAACACCATTTTGGTCTGAACCATTTAAGCCTGAAACATTTTAGCCCCTGAGTAAACTCTCACTAACTGAAACGTCCAACTAGTCTGTCCATTACTATTCCTCATTGCGCAAGTGGCCTTTTGGGATGTCCTGGAATGCACTGCTTCTAAAGCTATGCCAGGAGCTGCATGGTAGGGTTCCTAGAGGGCATTGTAACTGAAATAGTTTAGGTCATTTCTAGTGTGGATGCTGGGCAAACCTGTAATGGTTCTTAATTCAGCGTGGATCATGTGAAACATTTGTGCTTAAACTGGTACAATACAATCAGTTTAGTTAAAGATGGTTCTGTTCTGTAGTGCAGAAAAGCCTAGTGGGATGAAATAAAAAGAGAAAATTTCAGACTAAATATTGGGAAAAACTTGACAGTGAGATTTATTAAACCGTGGGATAATTTTCCAAAAGAAGTGGTGGGAGAATCATCAAAAGTAGGCTAGAGAAAACATGAGGAAGGGTAAAACAGGAAACAGTCTTGCCTCAGGAGAGAGAAGGAGTAAAGACAAAAATATCTTTTCCATCTCAAGATTTTATAATTTGACTTTAGTGACAATAAAGGAGGAGAGAGCAATTGTAATGTGTTTACATGAATTTAATTAAAAAACATTTTATATGAATGGGGAAACCTCCCCCTGCCAACCCTATAGTGAACTTAATACTATATGAAATCACAATAGTTACAGTGGGACAAATTGTAACCCCTACTACCCACCTATGCAGGCAAGCAAGGAGAATGAGGTGCCCTTTTAATTATCTGCCTTGGTCAACCCGCATGGGTCTATTGTGAACAGCTCTAACTAACTATTTACTATGTTTGAGCTCTGCTTGAGTGCAGTGGAGAATCCAGCTATTTATAGCTATCACTAGTGTAGGTTCTGGATCCACATTGTGATATCTAATGTTTAAATATAGTGCAGGCATCATGATGCTGAAAGCAGCTTGGTTTATTTCACAGGCTAGGTTAGACTGAACTTTTAAAAAGTAAAAACCTTGACGAAAATTAAATTCCTATGTGAAAAATCTTCCTAAGACTCCAACGGAGAACTTACAAAGGATTGTTCAGTTGTTTTGTAAAAATATGGAGAAGTGTGTCCCTTTGTGGATTCAATAACACAGTTAGTCTCCATAATTAATGTTGGTTTATTTAATTATGTTATATAGTTATATGATAGTTGTCTTCCAACAGTACCATAGTGCTGGTTTAATTAAGTCTGGAAAAGGGGAATGCCTGCCAATAAGGGCTTTAATGTGCATAGTCTACAAGACTGATAGTTGTTTTAAGAGCAGTGTGTCCTTATATAATGAGCCTCCTGTGTACGTTCAAACATTGGCAGTGCCAACAGAGGCAAAAGGCATTTTCTTTTGAGTTTCATAAAGCAAAATATTTGAACATGAGCAAAAAAACAAATTAATGATTGCAAAGGAGCAGAAAGAAAAAGTTTCATCATTATATTTGTTACTGAATCTTTGTAAAACACTTCTAATATAAAGAATTTCCATCCTGTTTGTTGAAATTTACTATATATGTTATATCTGTATTGAGGACCAAAAGAAGAATCTTTGATCATTGAGACAGATAGTACAAATAATTCAGTATGCTAGAGAAGAAAGTTCTGTCTCTGAACTACTTCCAGGTTTCAATGTGTTCTTTCAGAAAAATATCACACACATAACAAAAAGCACCTAATTACTTAGATTGTAAATTCTTGGGGGTAGTGACTATCTTTTTGTTCTGTATTCATACAGTGCCTAGCACAATCAAGTCCTGACCTAATACTAGGCTCTCGAATTCTACAGCAATATAAATAATTATGTAAAGAAAGTAAATTTGCCCAGATGTGTGAGATAATTTGATACCGTATGTAGTAATACCTTGGACTCTAGAAGTGGATTTGCTCTTCTTCCCAATAAAGGAAGCACAAGTTCATGATGAATCTCAGTGGTTCCAGTTCTCAGGAGTTTTTCCAGTTTTGTTTCATGTGGGTGCTCTTCCCCTTAGACTAGTTTCAGAGGCAGACAGACCCAAAACCTCACAGTGAAACCCAGTAAAGTTTGAGTTCAAATGGTGCATGAGCAGTACAGGATTTGTAGTGAAAACCATCAGTTGGCTCACGTTCATTCAAAGCTTAGCCCACGTTCACTTGAAATTTGGTTTAGCAGAAAGCTTCACAGACCTGAGTGAATATTGTGATAAGAGAGAGGAAGGTTGGCTCAGTGGTGTGGGCACTAGCTTAGGGTTTGCGTTCAATTCCCTGCTGTGCCACAGATTTCCCGTGTGATTCTGGGCAAGTCATCTAGTTTCTCTGTGCCTCAATCCCCTTCTGTAGTATTATCCCCTTTTGTAAAATACTATCACAGGGGTGTTGTGAGAAAAAAATACATCAAGGATTGTTAGGTATTCAGTTATGATGGCGGTGGGGCTCATACAAGTACTTTATTTATATATATAAAGTCCACACAGTACACCTATGCCATGAACTTTTGTATATGAAAAATGTATAACCTAAACTAAGTGCATCTTTGGAAATTTCTGATGCATACATGGTTCTAAGACTTAACGGGAAAATGTATATACAATATTAAGGAATTTTAACCAGGTATATAGCCCAGTTTCATTATCTCAGGTTTCCTAAAACATTTAAAACTATAACTGGAATATATGCTAAATTTAATCTGGAACCCAAAGTAATGGAAATGTAGATTGATTAAGCCAAAAAGTGCAGGGATTTTGCTATATCTAAATAATTTAAGGGGGTTATAGCTTTGATATCCAGTCTCCGGGGTATTCCCTAAGCTATTTGCCATTCATTTGAGCTTGTCACCCCCTTCTCATTCAAAGCAAACAATTTCATTGGTTTGTTTAAGGATGTGAACTGGCTGAGCCTTTTAAAACCAAACCTGGTGCTAATGGTTTTTAACAAAAACCTCTGGAATCCCATCCAAAACCCTCACAGCTTCTCAAATTTACACAATTTAAGATGGATCATCCCACGTAATGTTTGCTCAAAATTCCTGAGATGATTGGGCCTCAGATGCCCACAGGAAATTTCTGAATAATGTTGGGACCACATGAAACTCCCAGACACCAAATGACAAAAAATATGCCTACAAGTAATTTCAAGCTGATGAACCTTGATGAACTGTAAGTGATCTGAGTTTAAACTGTTACTAAAGTTCACCCATCCATGTTTTTCTTTTCACCATGTGCTCTGAGGTACACAATCTGTCAGCTTTGCCTCTTTTATTTCTTGCTTCTGCGTTTCTTTAAGAGTTTCTCTCGGTCTCTCTCTCCTCCTTTTGTTGATCTCCTTGTTAGATGAGGTGTGATGCAGGATTAGCCAAATAGTTTCAGAGAAACAAAGGTGACCTTTACAGAAACAGAATGGGGGAGAGGAGTGAGGAATGGAGCGGTTGATTGTGCTCATTTGATCAAGAGAGAAAAGTTGTTGTTGTCATATAAAAGTCAGTTATTTGAGCAGGCCTCAGAATATCTGAAAAAGTAAATCAGTCCAATATCATAGGTTATATTGGTAGAGGAGTTTGACTTTTTAAATTGGTAATTCTTTTTCTGTGGGCTAGTCTAAATGTCCATTGGACTTCAGGTCAGGCCTAATGATATATGTAATTAAAAGTCTGCGTGTTCTTCAAAGGATAACGGAAAAGTACTCTGATGTAAGACAGAAGATAACCGCGAAGGTGGATTTTTAAAAAACACTCCAGGTTGGCCAACCCCAGCTCCCACTGAAATCAACTCTCATTAAAATCCTGGGTTATCCTATAAAATACACATATATAGGAGTCACTTCATTCATCATTGAAGTGCAGCTATCTTTGAGGAAGAATCTGGCAGCTGTTGAACAGTGTACAGCAAACTTGAAAAGTGTTCAAGATGGAAATGCAATATTGAAATTGTATGAAGAGTTTAGGCAGGCAAATCTAATTAATCAGATGGGAATTTGGTCAGATCATTCGGGTTAATACTGCTTACCACTAGCACCCCTCACTTCACATTTCCTTTAACTCAAGGAGTAGCTGCTTCTTTGGGGCCTGATTCAGAGTCCATTGAGTCAATAGGAAGGTTCACATTGTCTTTAATGGGCTTTGGATCAAGCCCTTTTTGAAGCTGTTCTGTAGTTAAATAAACTTCATAACACTGAAAAGAATAATCTTCCATCATGAGCTGATACTAAATGACTTATTTAATCATATCTGTTATCTCATAGAAAGCTTCTGTTGTGATGGAGTCAATCAGCTATGTCTCATTCCCATTTCATGTGAAAAGAATGCAAGAAAGAGCTCATGTAAAATTAGATGCACATTTGAAGTTATAAATATAGAGCCAATTTTTGAAGGATGCTGGGAACCGATTCATTCATCTGTCCATTGATGGGCTCAAGAGATGTAAGGCAGCAAAAGTGAAAAACATGCTCCACAAAATGCAAATCTGCAAAAGGAGCAATCCCAGTTAATAATGAAAAGTTATAATTATTATATTATAATAACAAAAATATCAGATAATGTCCTGGTTGTGACAGTGTCTAAGGCTGGGAAAGCTTACTGGTAAAATGTTTACAGACTTTTCTGAAACGCTTCTTTCTTTGTTATCAAGGTCATGCTGGGGTGCCTATGGTTGATATGGCAAGATTTTAAAGAAAATTGTTTAACTGATCATTTGTCACCAGTAGTTCTAAAACTGAATAGTAGGTTTGATCCCACTCCTGCACACAGTCAGGGGATCTCAAACTGGGGGTTAATACCGGGGTTCTCAAACTGGGAGTCAGGACCCTTCAGGGGGTCATGAGGTTATTACATGGGGGGGTCGCGAGCTGTCAGCCGCCACCCTAAACCCCACTTTGCCTCCAGCATTTACAATGGCATTAAATATATAAAAAAGTGTTTTTAATTTATAAGGGGGGGTCACACTCAGAGGCTTGCTATGTGAAAGGGGTCACCAGTACAAAAGTTTGAGAACCACTGGGTTAATAGCACTGAAACTGGCTCTCCCCCAAGAGTTATTCTCATCCTTTACCCCCATACTGCTTAGGGTTGCCAAGCTCCAGGATTGTCCTGGAGTCTCAGAGAATTAAAGATTTATTTAAAATTAAAGATTATGCCATGTGATGAAACCTCCAGGAATACGTCCAACCAAACTTGGCAACTCTACTCTTGCAGACCCCTTTCTAGGCATGCGTCTCATGGCATCAAATATTCACTCCAGCTCTAGCATTCTTAGAACTGATAAACATAAGCAAGGATGAGCAGTAGCTTTGATTTTTAAAAAAAATATCCCTAAAGAAAGGGAGAGACTTTGGCTCCTTTGTGACACTGGATTATAGATTACTTGAACAAGCAGTATTTTAGTCTTTACCCAGGGATCAAATTGTACAGGTTAAAAGAATTCCTCACGCAGCTGTACAAGAATGTGTATTGGTAGTATTTAAAAAATAGTGGGTGATTAAGATGATCTCTCATTTGCCAGATCTTGCCAGATTTGCCAGATTTTCAGAGGTTACAGGATAGATAAGGTTAAAAGGGACACATTTTTGGGAATGATTACCTGACCTGCTCCCCCTCCAGTTAAATGATAAAAGAAAAGATATGAATAAGGACTGTCCCAAAAACTCTGTTGGTCTTTATCTGGTGGTACAGGCACATACAGCCAGCTTGGCCCTAAATTCTAGTACATGGGAGTTACCAGGAATTCAAAGGATTGAAGAGAAAAGGACTGGGAGATCTAACCATAAACGTAAATCTAATAGGGCAATTTCTACTGCTAATTTATTGATTGAGATCATTGATAAAGAAATAACTTAACTAGATAGTGCTCTCTGAATCCATTAGAGTTTTTACTAAAATTATATCACGAAATATCAATGGCCTCGAAAGTAAGCCCCACAATTTAGAATTTAAGAATTATTTGGCACAATTTGATGATGATGATGATGATGATGATTAGTAGTATTTTTACAAGAAACCTGACTTACCAAAGATGAATCTTTGTATCCCCCAGGCTATGAATTTTGTTTTGAAGGAATTGTTCAATATGCTAAGAAGGGCAGACCAGTTAGTGCTCTGGCCCTTTTTATCGCTATCAAATTAAATGATACAGTTAATGTACTAGCATTGGACAACCTCTATCTTCAAACTTATAGTATTACTTTCCCAGATAATATTTGTGACAAAGTTCCTCCTCTACCTTGGTGGGTCTTGCGCTTATTGGCAGATTTGCTTGCCTTGGAGCTTCACAGCAGCCCTCAGTTTGGCCATTTTCATGAACCCACAGTCCAGGTCAACTCCTCCTGTGTCTGACCAGGAGTTGGGAGGTTTGGGGGGAACCCGGGCCCGCCCTCTACTCCGGGTTCCAGCCCAGGGCCCTGTGGAATGCAGCTGTCTAGAGTGCCTCCTGGAACAGCTGTGCAACAGCAACAACTCCCTGGGCTACTTCCCCATGGCCTCCTCCCAACACCTTCTTTATCCTCACCGTAGGACCTTCCTCCTGGTGTCTGATGATGCTTGTATTCTTCAGTCCTCCAACAGTATGCATTCTCACTCTCAGCTCCTAGTGCCTCTTGCTCCCAGCTCTTCTCAACACACCACAAACTGAAGTGAGCTCCTTTTTAAACCCCAGGTGCTCTGATTAGCCTGCCTTAATTGATTCTAGCAGCTTCTTGATTGGCTGCAGGTATTCTAATCAGCCTGTCAGTCTTAATTGTCTCCAGAAGGTTCCTGATTGTTCTGGAACCTTCCCTGTTACTTTACCCAGGGAAAAGGGACCTACTTAACCTGGGGCTAATATATCTGCCTTCTATCACTCTCCTGTAGCCATCTCGCTTGACCCTGTCACATATCTCCTCCTCCCCCCCCCCCGCGCTCAACACTACGGGGTTGGGCAACTTGGGACGTCAGGTAGTGTACTTGTGACAAGCCATCTACATTGCCATGGTGGCTTCCAGCCTGGTGTTGTATGGTGAATTGGAAAGGTTGTAGGGACAGGAACCATCTGGTCACCCTTGCATTGTTCTCTTTATTTCGCTGCATCCACTGGAGGGGTGCATGGTCGGTCACAAGGGTAAACTGTCGTCACAGAAGGTAATAACGTAGTGTTTCCATGGCCCATTTCACAGCTAGGCACTCTCTTTCAACCACGGCATTCTTCTGCTCTCTCGGGAGGAGTTTCCTGCTGAGGTAGAGGATTGGGTGTTCTTCATCTCCGACTATCTGCGATAGGACAGCTCCCAATCCTACTTCAGATGCATCTGTTTGTAAAATGAATTCTTTGTTGAAATCTGGGGCTATAAGCACGGGGTTATTGCAGAGGGCTGTCCATAAATCCATGAATGCTTTCTCTGCGGCATCTGTCCACTTCACCATGTCTGACCCCGGGCTTTTATCAGGTTTGTCAGGGGACTCGCTCTGGTAGCAAAATGGGGAATAAATCGTTGGTAGTACCCCACCACACCCAGGAATGCCCGGACTTGCTTTTTCCTATTTGGCCGGGGCCAATTTTGGATAGCCTCTAGTTTGTTTAGTTGGGGCTTGACCATGCCCCTTCCTACAATGTAGCCAAGGTATTTAGCCTCGGCAAGCCCTATAGCACACTTGGCTGGGTTGGCTGTGAGGCCAGCCCATCTTAGCGTGTCCAGAACTGCTTCCACCTTTCCTAAGTGGGTTTCCCAGTCGGGGCTGTGAATAATCACATCATCCAGGTATGCCACTGCATAACTGTTATGGGGCCATAGGAGCTTGTCCATAAGACGCTGGAAGGTGGCAGGTGCCCCATGCAGTCCAAAAGGAAGAACAGTATATTGAAACAGACCCTCTGGTGTAGAGAATGCAGTCTTTTCTTTAGCATCTTTGGCAAGCGGAATCTGCCAGTATCCCTTTGTTAAATCAAGGGTGGTCAAAAATCGGGCATTGCCCAGACGGTCAACTAACTCATCAATACGGGGAATGAGTTATGCATCGAATTTGGATATCTCATTCAGCCGGCAAAAGTCATTTCAAAACCTCGTGGTGCCATCGGGTTTGGGCACCAACACAATCGGGCTTGACCACTGACTGTGGGACTCTTCGATGACTCCCAGCTCCAACATCCCTTTTACCTCTGCCTTGATCTCCTCCCTTTTTGCCACTGGGTCCCGATAGGGCCTTAAGGTTACCTTTGCCCCAGGGTCTGTGATAATGGTGTGATATGCTTCGGTGGTCCGACCTGGTTTGGTTGAAAACACATCCTGGTATTGGTTGATCATCTCAGTTACCTCCTTCTTCTGGTTTGGTGTCAGATCAGGGGATATCCTGATCTGCTCCTGCATATCCTGATCTGCTCCTGCATGTCATTTCCCTGGATCGGGGTCTCTTGGGCCACTACACACGCCTCTCGTTGGTGCCAAGGCTTTAAGGAACTGTCGACCTTTTGCCTGGTGATTGTAATTGGTTCGCTGGGCCTCCTGCGCCTTTTCCAAATGTTCCCGTACAATAGAGGTGATCCATTCTCGCATCTGCAACACATGGTCAATTATATTTCTCCCCTCATTGGGTTCCTCCTCCCAGATTTCTTCTGCGATATCTAGTATGCCACGAGGGTGGCATCCGTATAATAATTCAAAGGGGGAAAACCCAGTTGAGGCCTGAGGTACCTCCCGGATTGCAAACATAAGGTAGGGTAGTAGGGTGTCCCAATCCTTCCCATCCCGACTTACCACTTTCCTTATCATAGCCTTGAGGGTTCTGTTAAACCTTTCTACCAGGCCATCAGTCTGCGGATGATAGACTGAAGTTCTCAGGTTATGTATATGGAGCAGCGGTCCTTCATTAGCTTTGACAAAAATGGGGTACCTTGGTCTGTTAATATCTCCTTTGGTAGCCCCATTCGGGCAAAGATCCCCACCAACTCTTTAGCTATCGTTTTAGAGGCCGTGTTCCACAGGGGGACGGCTTCTGGGTAGCGAGTAGCATAATCCAGAATGACAAGTATATATTGGTAGCCCCAAGCCATCTTCTCGCAGGGCTGTCCTCTCAATGGCCAAGAGGTATGCATCATCCTCTATATCCCTATGCATCTCTACATCATCCTCCCGTGTCATTTTCTGCAGCCAATTTCTGGCCCGCATGATCTGCGTCCCATCATGGCCGTGGTTCAGCTCTGTAAGAGTCTTTACCTGGTTTACCAGTTCCCGCACAACATAGCCCAGTCTTGAGCAGCCTGGTCCATCAGCTGGCGATTAGTCTCTTGCTGCAGCCGCACTGCCTCCTGTTGGGCAGCTGCCTGGACACGAGTAGCCTCCTGCTGGGCAGCCATGGCTTGTATCAGTGCCCGCACTACCTCCTCCATTGTGGTGAAAAAAATAAAAATAGACCCTCTTCCCTTTTTTTTTTTCTTCCAAACACCCTCCTTCTTCCGCCGGGCTGTGGACACCAGATCCCACTTCCGACACCAGTTGTGACAAAGTTCCTGCTCTACCTTGGTGGGTCTTGCGCTTATTGGCAGATTTGCTTGCCTTGGAGCTTCACAGCAGCCCTCAGTTTGGCCATTTTCATGAACCCACAGTCCAGGTCAACTCCTCCTGTGTCTGACCAGGAGTTGGGAGGTTTGGGGGGAACCCGGGCCCGCCCTCTACTCCGGGTTCCAGCCCAGGGCCCTGTGGAATGCAGCTGTTTAGAGTGCCTCCTGGAACAGCTGTGCAACAGCTACAACTCCCTGGGCTACTTCCCCATGGCCTCCTCCCAACACCTTCTTTATCCTCACCATAGGACCTTCCTCCTGGTGTCTGATGATGCTTGTATTCCTCAGTCTCAGCTCCTAGTGCCTCTTGCTCCCAGCTCCTCACACACACACCACAAACTGAAGTGAGCTCCTTTTTAAACCCCAGGTGCCCTGATTAGCCTGCCTTAATTGATTCTAGCAGCTTCTTGATTGGCTGCAGGTGTTCTAATCAGCCTGTCAGTCTTAATTGTCTCCAGAAGGTTCCTGATTGTTCTGGAACCTTCCCTGTTACTTTACCCAGGGAAAAGGGACCTACTTAACCTGGGGCTAATATATCTGCCTTCTATCACTCTCTTGTAGCCATCTGGCCTGACCCTGTCACATATTGTTTTAGTTCCTTGAATCAAATGTTGATTTACCACCCTCAGGGTTCTTCTAGTATAATGACCATGTGGACAGAACTAGAATCTTTTATTCAGATGCTGACTGGACATTATCCATCAGCAAATTTTATATTTTTTTACATTATTTTAATGCTTGATTGGGTGGGAAAGATGAGGAAATGTTAAATCTATCAAATAATACATTAATGATGGGTTGATATCCCTTCCCTTAAGAAATTCTAAAGATAAACTATAAATGCAGCAGGTTGGAAGTTTTGTGGTGATTTTGGACAGACTTACCCATGGAGTTCTAAACAGTAAGGGCAGTGAGGATATAGTAGGCCACTTCACCTACACTTCTCTTAGAGTGGGGACTGTGGCTGACTATATTGTAGTATATTGTAATATAATTGTATATTAAAGTTGGCCTTTTTTCCCCCCTAATTTTTCATTGGTCTTTAAATCTGATAGTGACCATTAACACCTCCAACTTAGCTTTTGTTCCTGAACCCCATTACATTTGTTGTTCCCTGTCAGACAGTATTACATTTCTAATGTTGAAGACTTAAATATGAGAAGAATTAAGTGGAATCCATTGATTACATCAAAAATTAAAAAGACTCTCGCCTCAAGTTATTTGGTAGGGTGAAAAAAGTAGTTTTTAGATCTTAGTGATGGGAGTCTCTCCTTTAATGCATTTAATGACATTTTACAAAAATAACTGGTGGATTTAACTACCGAAAAAGGTTATTTTTCCCATTGAAATATAAAAGAATTTGGTATGATATAGATTGTTTCCGTCATAAAAAAAAAACAGTCACAGGTTATGGCTAGGGAGATTAGGAAAGATAGCTCATAGGATTCCAGTTGTAGAAAGCTTTATAAAATACAGCTGGAAAGGAAATTGTGGAAGGAATTTGAATATGAAAATGAAAAATTCTGTATATTTTTGGAAATTGGTAGCAATGGGTTCCAAGAAGATTGAGTAATATTGAAGCTCTAATCCCAAAGCATACTTGGGAGAAATATTTTTCTGTAGTTTGTAACCATATGCCATGCATCATTCCTCTGGTACATTCAGCTCAGGTAGCCTCAATTCCTTGTTTCCTTCCGGAATGGCCTGCAATATTATTTCCTCTTTGGAAAGTAGGAAAATACTACAGTACCTCAGATATGAGCATGGTGACTATTTTTAGTGTTATTTACACACCTTCCAAAAGTGGATTGAGGGTCTGATCCAAAGCATATCACAGTCAATGGAAAGGCTCCTGTTTACTTCAGTGAGTTTTCAGTCAGGTGCCTGGTGCTTTACAGAACAAAACCAAAGACATGCCCCCCCAAACATCTGACTATCACACTTGAGATGTTATAATAGAAGTACAAGACAGATGAGCACGGGTAAGAAAAAACTGAACTTTATTCCCTCACTCCCAGCCTCTTGACCTTTGGCTGGATTACAGAGTTAATAACCCTGTCACATGACAGTAGCCACTTTTCACTGACTTAAAGGGATAATGCAAAAAGTGAGAGTATCAAACAAGACGGGGAGTTGAGATAAAGAAGGACAAGGATTACTCAAGTATTTGCTATGCACATTATGGCAGTTCTATTACAGTTATGGTTTTGCTAAATGGTAAATTGATTCACTTCTTAACTCAGAGTTGATAAAAGCTGTTTTTTTTTAATGGCAGTCACTGTGGTTTTGTTTACTATTATGCAGGTATTTGTTGACCTTTATCACTTTTGCCTTTCCAAGGATAACAGGCTCCCCCTCCTGCTCCCTTCTTGTAGATCTCTTTTATGGATGACCCGGTTCTTTTGTTTGGTTCACACTGTGCTCCTTAGAAAGATTAAATAAATGCTGCTTTTCACATCTTTCCTTGTCCGCCTCCTGAAAGCGATTATGTCCAAAGGCTTGGCAGCAGTAGCCCAGAGATAAATCATCTTGTTTACAAGGACATTCTAGCAATGGCTGCTTACTAATGACCAGCTAGCTAGAGCTATTAATGTGGAAAAGATATGTATTACAAAATGAATGAGGGGAGAATTATTTTTCAAAGAGGGCACAGAGTGAGCCTTATGGTAAAATATCTGCATTCTTAACTTAACAGCAATGTGTTTGAATGCAGTCGGTGTTCTGCTTTATTCTAAAAGTTTTCCATTTGGAAATCATGGGTTGGATAACTGCTCATATTAGTCAACTTCTCGGAACATAACAGAGTTGCTACAAATGACATCAAACTCAATATAACCAGGAAACTCGTAGCAAGACAAAAATTCCCTTTCTAAACTGACAGATATTTTCAAATTTATCATTAAAAAAGTCAAAATATTTGAACTAAGAACAACTAAATATTAACAGCTGTAAACCAACCAGATCAGTTTTAGGGTTGTTCCAAGCATTGAGACAGGTAGTCACATGCAGTTGTTGTAATTGTGTATATGTTTTGGGCTGTAGTTAAAAAAAGTGTGACGATCATGTGCTGTATATAGGCAATTCCTTACATTTTCATTTCATTAAATGGGAAGTACCATGAGAGGCTTTCTCCTATCCTGAATGATTGTGACACTTAGGCTATGTCTACACTACCGCAGTAAGTTGACCTACGCTACGCAACTCCAGCTACGTGAATAATGTAGCTGTAGTCGACGTACCTTAGGTCGAGTTACCACGGTGTCTACACTGCAGGGGGTCGATGGGAGAAACTCTTCTGTCAACTTACCTTACTCTTCTCATTGGGGGTAGAGTAGGAGGGTCAACAGGAGAGTGATCTGCTGTTGATTTGGCAGGTCTTCACTAGACCCGCTAAATCGACTGCCAGTTGATCTATCTCAGAGCATCGATCTCAGCTGTAGTGTAGACATAGCCTTAGGAACACGTCTACTTCTCCTTACTTGAAAAACTAAAATGTACCTCTGGGTTGAAAGACAATGGCCTTTATTTAAATTACAATTCTCCTGTTACGCTTTGAAAATCATGTTTTATTTCCCAAGTGACAAGCATAGCTATATAGTTTTTTTCTTCGAGGTCTTGGCTAGATTAAGAAAATAGACAATGTTTAAAAACATATTAGCTAACATGTTTTAAACAGGAGGGAAGACAAGTAAACATATTAGCTGATAAGCCCTTGTTTTGTTCAACCAGTACCAGTAACCATCATCAGAAAAGAACACTTTGAGCACATGACAAAAAGCATATTTAAGTGCTTAGTTTTTTCCTCGGGCATCTGACTCATCACCCCCTGTTCAAAATATAGTCAGGGCATTCCTGAAATACTTTAAAGTTTATGTTTCGGAGGAAAGATAAAATAAGAATCTGTGAAAACAAAAACAAAACAGCATCCATATCTAGATTTCTCATCCACTTCTCAATTTCACTTTGCTTTTTCTGCTGCAGTAGGAAACTCAGTTATGGACAAGTATAAAACAAGGAAGAGTGAGCGCAAAAGGAGGTCTTTTTTCAGGGCAACCTACTTTTAATTTGTCACATTACCTTATCTCTGTTGAAAAATGAAGGTAATTACATGGAACCATTTTAAGATGAAGTCCTCTCACGCGCCCCCACAGTTCAACATCACTGCATTGTAACTGTAATTTTGCTGTGGGCCTTATCTGTTTTTCCATTGATTTCAGTGGGCTTTAGATCATGCCCTAAACCTGGAATTGTTTTTTGTGTATTGTGAGGTACAAAATTCTGCAGAAACTTAATCAAAACTTTTAGTTTGATTAATAATATAAAGACAAAGTAACCCCTGTCTTCATGGTATGTAATTAGATAATAAATTCAGTTTATTTTGTGCTGTCTCATGTTTTCAGTTTTTAATATTTTGTAGATAGTTGCTTTGACAATGTTTAACTATTGTAGAGGTTGTCAGTGCGGTAGCTGGAGGTATTGGTAGCTAGGAAGGTGATAGCTGGGAGGCATATTTCTGACACCTAAGGGCTGATAATAGGAAATCTAACCGTTCAACTCTCAGTAATTTAAATCCACCTTGTGGTGATAATGATTGTTTAGTGGCATATATTAAATATGTTTATCTGGGTGAAATACTGTGGCCTGTCTTATGCCAGTGGTCAGACTTGATGATCACAATGATCTCTTCTGACCTTTAATTTCTATGAATCCTCCCACAACTACTGAAAAAGAAAACCATCAAACAAGAGGTAACAGTGTTCTTGTTTAATTTCATGTGCAAAGAGACACACACTACTCTAATTGGAATCTGTTCATGCAGAAGTAAAAATGGGTCATAGTAGAGTTTAAAGAAATGAAAGAACAATGATGTGCTGATCTTAGATGCTTTATATTTGATTATTGTGTTCTTTAGACCTGATCATTAATCAGCCACATGTTCTTGGGAGAACCAACGGAATTTGGACCATACCACCCTCACCTACACAGAATAAGAATGTATCTATTTATCAAAGAAGGTTTCAATTTCATTTCTTACATTCATGATTTAGACACCCTAAAAATGACAGATTTAAAGCTTGTTTTTGTGAATGTAATCTAGTCCTCCTGGAAAGAGAGAAGACAGAGTGGGAAACTTTAAGGAACACTAAACAGCTAAGGGTGTAAATGCATTTATATGGCACCTCTTAATAGGTATTGCCAGGAAGATGAGAGGTTTTAGGACACGTAAATCACTGTTGCAGAATCCAAAATGCCAGTTTCCTAGAGTCTGTGGACCAGAAAAGAAACAAAATCTTAGATTTCAGTTTTCTTTTCCCCTCCACTAAACTTTCTCTTACTCCTCTGCATATTTGCTTAGTTTCTTGATGGTACTTTTACACAAATGTAGATAATTTGCTTGTGGAATTCACAGGTGCTGGATTGTGTTCTAACTACACCCGTGAGGCAACCTGGGGTGATTAGAAACATCTGATCTTTCTTCCTTTACCCATCTTTCCATGGTTTGAAAAAAGTGATTGTAGTAGATGGTATCTAGTCTCTACTGGACATCCATACAGCCAACATAACACAGTAAAAATTAGAAATGGAAAAGTCTTGTTGAGCTATATAACCCTGCCAAGGATGAAGAGTTCCCTTTAGCACATCTACTAGTACAATGTCCAATTTAGTTTTAAATGTCCCAAGTAAAAAGGTTTCCCACACTTTTCTTGGGAGATTGCCAGCCTAACAAAGTTTTCCTTGATTTTATTCCTACCTTTTCACTAATATAGCAGTCGGTTCATCCTTCTAGTCACACACTGCTATACCATGCTGACTAATTCCTCTCCTTCCTTGAAGTAAAATTCTAGCTCCCCTGACTTTAAAATTTATGTGCCCAAATCTAGCACCATTGTGTTGCTGTGTTCTGACAACGTATACTTCACAATGGTGAATGTAGGTACTTTTTAATCTCTGATATTGAGCATCCCAGTCATTCTCTCATTTCCAGTCATTTTCTAACTTCTAATAAGGATGCCAGGATGGCTTCTGCTTTGGTTAGATAATCTCTTTGGTTTCTCTACTTTCTAATTGTCTTCTTCATAATCTAGAAAATACTTGGATGGTACCTATTTGGCTTTATTAATTTTTCTTGTCCTGGTGTATTTAAAATTCCCTAGGAGTACAGTATTCTATGGTTTGGAATACTTTGAGATTTGGGCCAATCATGGTGATTAATATGCAGCAGATGCCCATTGTCACACATACACACAGTCGCGGTAGAGCTCCCTCTGGTTGGACACTCCCCAGGCTGTTGTGGTTGGGGCCCACCTCACTGGGCTCTGGGTGCTCTTTAAGCCTTCTGAGTCTGAAAAGAATCCATGCACTGCCCCTGGCTGGGGTCTGTAGGCACACTCTCAAGGTGAAGATTCTCTGTCTAGCACCCCCTCTTGAAAGCTGAGACCCCACAGTCCAACTGCCCAGTCCCTGGGAGTAGTGCTGACTCCTCATATGTTCCCTAGCTTAAACACACCCTTTTCCAGAATCCCACCTTTGGGTTTACAGTTTAACCTTTCAGGGGCATGTGACACTGAATGCAAATAGGCACACAGACAGATGCTGCACAGAATTCTAAACACAACTACTCTTTACTTTGATAGCATGAGAAATACACAGATCCAGACAAAACACTTATCTGCATCAGTTTCCTCACAACTCTAGAAAGTTCTCTGGGCTTAGGATAGAGTCCTCTGAGGACTCCAGTTTTCCCTTGCCTGCACATGGCTTCTTTTTAGAATCAGGGAGTATCTCTTTAACTCTAAAAAAAAAGGAGTACTTGTGGCACCTTAGAGACTAACCAATTTATCTGAGCATAAGCTTTGGTGAGCTACAGGTCACTTCATCGGATGCATTCAGTGGAAAATACAGTGGGGAGATTTATATACAAAGAGAACATGAAACAATGGGTGTTACCATACACACTGTAATGAGAGTGATCAGGTAACGTGAGCTATTACCAGCAGGAGAGCAGGGGGACGGGGGGGGGGGGGAGAATGGGGGGGGGGGAACCTTTTGTAGTGATTATCAAGGTGGGCCATTTCCAGCAATTGACAAGAACGTCTGAGGAACAATGGGGGGGATGGGTCATTACACAAAGTAAAACTATTTCCCCATGTTTACTCCCCCCCCACATTGTTCCTCAGACGTTCTTGTCAACTGTTGGAAATGGCCCACCTTGATTATCACTACAAAAGGTTCCCGTTCCTACACACACACACACACACACATACACACACACGCGCGTGCACTCTCCTGCTGGTAATAGCTCACCTTACCTGATCACTCTTTTACAGTGTGTATGGTAACACCCATTGTTTCATGTTCTCAGTGTATATAAATCTCCCCACTGTATTTTCCACTGAATGCATCCGATGAAGTGACCTGTAGCTCACAAAAGCTTATGCTCAGATAAATTGGTTAGTCTCTAAGGTGCCACAAGTACTCCTTTTTTTTAGAGTTAAAGAGATACTCCCTGATTCTAAAAAGAAGCCATGTGCAGGCAAGGGAAAACTGGACTCCGCAGAGGACTCTATCCTAAGCCCAGAAAACTTTCTAGAGTTGTGAGGAAACTGATGCAGATAAGTGTTTTGTCTGGATCTGTGTATTTCTCATGCTATCAAAGTAAAGAGTAGTCGTGTTTAGAATTCTGTGCAGCATCTGTCTGTGTGCCTATTTGCATTCAGTGTCACATGCCCCTGAAAGGTTAAACTGTAAACCCAAAGGTGGGATTCTGGAAAAGGGTGTGTTTAAGCTAGGGAACATATGAGGAGTCAGCACTACTCCCAGGGACTGGGCAGTTGGACTGTGGGGTCTCAGCTTTCAAGAGGGGGTGCTAGACAGAGAATCTTCACCTTGAGAGTGTGCCTAAAGACCCCAGCCATGGGCAGTGCATGGATTCTTTTCAGACTCAGAAGGCTTAAAGAGCACCCAGAGCCCAGTGAGGTGGGCCCCAACCACAACAGCCTGGGGAGTGTCCAACCAGAGGGAGCTCTACCGCGACTGTGTGTATGTGTGACAATGGGCATCTGCTGCATATTAATTACCATGATTGACCCAAATCTCAAAGTATTCCAAACCATAGAATACTGTACTCCTAGGGAATTTATTTGAGCATAAGCTTTCGTGAGCTACAGCTCACTTCATGCATCCGATGAAGTGAGCTGTAGCTCACAAAAGCATATGCTCAAATAAATTTGTTAGTCTCTAAGGTGCCACAAGTCCTCCTTTTCTTTTTGCGGATACAGACTAACACGGCTGCTACTCTGAAACCTCTCCTTAACTCTGACTTCTATAGTCAGTAGCCTTCTGCTCTCCTGCCATAGCTTCCTGTGCTTTTGGTGTCTTCTCAAAGTGACCCTCCTTCTTCACCTTTATAATCTTGTGTCTGTTTTGTTTGGTGACCCTTAGTTCAGTCTCTTCAGGGATCAAAGTCCCTCTTCAGGTGATCCATTAGTTAGTTACCAGCCTATCTGGGAAGACTGGTTCTTCTGGGCTGCAGCCAACCCTTTGTCCAAGGGTGCTTCTATCTGAATAGAGGACTATCAAGGTTTAATGACCCTCTATTGTTAGCCATATGTCACCATCTCTAAGAATTTCAGTCCAAGAGGACAACAGAGAAGGCATCAAGCTCCACATTCAAAACGGAGTTTACAGTTTTACACAGATACACATGAGCAGCTCTCAGTGTCAAACAGAATTCATAATTTGTACATAGCCAGATTCCCCAAATTGTCACACCCAGTATCATTTCTCTTTTGTTTTTCATGCTTTGTTTCCTTACCCAAAGAATTTTACCACCACGCTGTTCATTATTGAATTAAAGTTTACTGAGCTTGTAAATATTTTTGGCACGTGCCAACACCGCCTTTTCTTTCCTTTCTTTTCTACTTCTTCACAATGGATTTGATCCAGCTATGCTCACATTCCAATTCATGGAAAAACCCAACTTAGCTTTAATTATGCCCACTAGATCATAATATCTATAGCAGCGGTTCTCAAACTGTTGGTCAGGACCCCAAAGTGGGTTGTGACCCCATTTTAATGGAGTCACCAGGGCTGGTGTTAGACTTGCTGGGGCCTGGGGCTGAAGCTGAAGCCCAAGGCCCACCATCCAAGACCTGGGTGGTGGGGCTCAGGTTACAGTTCCTCCTCTCCCCCCTCCGGCCCCCCGGGACTGAAGCCCTTGGGCTTCAGCTTTGGCCCCTCTGCCCGGGAAGGTGGGGCTTGGGGTTTGTCTTGTGCCCCCCCCACCACCAACCAGGGGCGGTGAAGCTTGGGTGGGCTCAAGCTGTGGTCCCCCCTCCTGGGGTTGTGAGTAATTTTTATTCTCAGAAGAGGATTACGGTGCAATGAAGTTTGAGAACCCCTGATCTATAGGAACATAAAAATTGTCATTCAGTCTAGTTCAGAATCTTTTCCAACAGTGGCTAGTATTAGCTGCTCAGAGGAAGGTGCAAGAATGCAGTACTGGACAATGATGTAATAACCATCCCAGAAAGGAAGTTTCTGCTTAGCCCCCAATCAATTAATAATTGGCTTAAGCCTTGAGTCATGAGGTTTTATATTCCTTCTTAAATTGTTATTGTTGTTAGTTTCTGCCTAATGTAACTGTGGATGCTCCCTTTATCCATATAAATATCTAATCTTTTTTTCAACTCTACTAAGTTCTCCACTTCAATGAAATCATCTGGCAAAGAGATGCATAGGTTATACCCTGTGCAAAAAAAAATAATTCCTCCTTTCCATTTTAAATGTGTATATAATTTTCTTATGCTGGTGCCCATCACCATAGTATCTGTGCAGTATGGCTCAGTAATACATAGCTCTTCCATATTGCTTTTCTTCCATATTTCTTCAAGGAAGATAAGATTTTCTACCTGAACTTACATATATGGAAAGAGAGGCAAAGAGAGGTGAGGGGATTTGCCATGGGTCATAGAAAGGTGAGTGTCACAGCTAGGAACAAAATCCAGTGGTGAAATCCTGGCCTCATCAAAGTCAATGGGAGTTTTGACATTCACCTCAGTGAGGTATTGACTCCTACTATCTCCATAAGGAACAGTTTTTCATTAATTCATCATTATTTTTGTTCAGTAATTGAGCACTGAGAAATCTGTTTTTATCATGAAATCCTGTAGAGCTGGCTTTTTCATATGGAGCTGTACTTGTCAGCATGTCATCACAGCCTTTTACATTCAACCCCTTCATTAACCTTTGGAGTGAACTGCGTTTGTGAGCCTTCTATAACAGCAGAGTTAGAGGGGTTTTAGAGAGGATGAAGAGAAGCTAATGATTTCTTTTCATAGCTTCTTATTTCTTTCAGATAAGCAAGCTATGGCACAGAGAGGTACTAGGACTAATGGAGTTAGTCCTCACCAAGGAAGTTACAGAATAACTAGAAAAACTCAACTACAGTGAGTCAGTTGGAAGGCTAAACTGAAATCTGAAATAGCTAAGTAGAGCAAAATAAAATCAGATGGCAATAGGATAACACTTTATTGAAATGCACCTGTTAAAAACTTCTCTCACCTTAAAGCTTCCTAAACTCCAACAGACTGAATTGCCTTCAGATACTGTAGTCACACATCACCTGCTGAGTTAGCAAGGAATTGCAGTGTATCATTTAACATGCTTTTCACAATTTAGACATTCAGTCTGGAAAACTGAATGGACCAGGAGTGGCAGGGACCCACAGCTGAACCCAGACCCTGCTTACTGCTCTCAGCTAATGCACCCAATCTCCTGATTGGCTGAAGACTCCAGCAGGCTCAGGCTTAAACCCTGCAGCAGGCCTGGGTCTTTGGGTACTCAACAGCATTCCATGCTTGTAGGTCTCTTTCTTTTCTTTCTCCTGGTTTCCACTCGTGACTCCTGTCCCTGCTCTGGCTGATACTCTGGCTCTGATCCCTGACTCCTGGGCTTAGTATTCTGATCCTAGGCTCCTAGTTTCTGGCTCTCAGCTCACTTCCTGGATTTGATAACTTGGCTTCTGATTTGGCCACTAGCCCTGGCTATGTCTGTTCCAACCATTAAGCCAGCCTGCTGCCCTGACCATTAGGCAAGACTGCCCATGGCCCCATCATTGCAAGGGGTGTGTTACCTGTAAGTAAAGTCCACATTAAAGCCAACCTATAGCTAAGTTATTGGACCATGGTATTAAGTACATGATATTAAGCTATGTTATTGGACCATGGTATTAAGTCAGGACAGAGAGGAGCTGTGCTATCATTTGCCATTGTGAAATTTCCAAGGTATAACTTGATAGTTTTGTGAATATATGTGAGTGACCATTCCCATGTAAACACCTTACAGGTGTCAATGGCAAAATAAAAAGAATAAAAGTTCATGATAATATAAAAGACATTTGATTGAACATTCCAAATGTAAGAAGTAAAATAGAGCAGGACTCTGGTTTTTCTGACTAAATGGTGTTGCTTCCAGGCTCATCCTCTTTCAGGGGTAACTGTTAAGATCTTTGGGTATAGTACAGAATGCTACAGAACTGTACTTTAGCTAAGATTCTCACTGCTCCAGGAAGCTATCCAAGCTCATTAGTGCCCCTTTGTGAAAAATTTGGTAGAATTCTATACTTTTTCCAAAGAAAAGGTAACTCTGGGAGCCTTTCTAAAAACCATAGCCCAGCAATAGCAAACTTCTAAAAGGTCATATTGAGTACAGATGCTAATCTCTTCCTCAATTGCCACTGTTTTTAAAATGAAATTCTTTCAGTGCAGTTCAGAGACTGGTTATGTAATAGAACCCTACAGACACTTATATTTTCTTCTCTTTGGATTATCCGTATTTTTTGCAGGGCTTGCTTCCTTGATCTCAAGTCTGTTGTGAGCTATCCTAAAGGCCTATTACAACAAATAGAATACTTATTAGCCAACCAGTAATCTGAATAATTGACTCTCATTTATAGATAAAAAGTAAACAAACGGAAGAAATATGGAATCTAAAGAAATGGAAGAAGTAAAACTATGTAGATAATAATTGCGACTGTGTATTCTGGCCATTTAAGGGCAGGGTGAGAATTCTCAGGGCCCAGGCTACTCCATTTCAGAAGTTCTGTTGCAGATCAAGACCCAGGGAATGACAGAGGCAACTTTTGAGGGAACAGAAATGGTCCCGGTATGACGGATGGCAGTCGGGGAAAACCCCTGGACTGCTACTCCCTTTATGGCCCAGAACTGGAGCTTTGAAGTGTGGGCAGGAAAATATTCCCCTTTCTCTCAGCCAGCCAGGACAAGTTCTGAGAAAGAAGGGTCTCTTGCGACCATGTCTTAAACTAGCCTTCAGTATCTTGCCCAGGGGTCAGTTCCACTAGCCTTATGACCCTTTACACCACTGTAGACATATAAAGGTGCTGCAGTGTAATGCAGAATTGAACCCAAAGAATATTGCTCTAATGAAAAGATAACCGAGCCTGTAAAATCTATCAACCCTGACTTGAATTATTTACATGAGAGGGGACACCAAAGGACTGAATGGGTTTTCAGGATTCAATAACCAATGTGGAAATCAGGCAGAGCAGTATTCAGATTCCTCTATTCAAGAAAATAGATTTTAGTAATTGCTCTGACAAGCAGTGAATCTTTCTACTCAGTATTTCTGAGGAAAAGCAAGTCTGCAGAGCTGGAAGGCCAACTGAAGTCAGGGTATGTGATATTTGTCCTGAGGTCACTTCAGTTTCAAAAATGAGATTAAAGGGGAAAAATCATGGATTGCAAATGTATGTCTAATATGCCTATAGTCCTTGGGATGAGGATTATTATCTAACACTTCACAAAACTCAGACAGGCAATATTTGGTGATCCTCTTTATCTATCAGATACAGACCAGGCAAGGAATGAATTCTTGCACCAGCTTCTTGCTTCATAAACCTCAACAACAAAAGGTGGTTGTTCAGTTTTGAGTGCGAGTTGCGTGACTTTGATCAAAACTGCCCGTGTGTTTAGAGTTTGCTGAAGTGTGCTCAAAGACATG
This sequence comes from Caretta caretta, assembly GCF_965140235.1. Classification (NCBI taxonomy): domain Eukaryota; kingdom Metazoa; phylum Chordata; order Testudines; family Cheloniidae; genus Caretta; species Caretta caretta. The sequence continues at coordinate 94,452,723 of NC_134208.1, read as the reverse complement.
TTGGCATGTCAAGCTGCTAAATGAGAAATGTGTTTTATTGCCATGCTGTAGAGGAGCCTCGGAGAAGAGCAGTCAATCTTAATTACTGTGAAAAGAGTCTGGCCCTTTGCACGTTTCAGAGGGTTTGCTTTCTGTCATCAAAGTGCTCCCCAACTGGATGATGATAATAAATAATAGTCTGGTTTCACTTACTGTATAAGGACTAAAATATTCACTTTTTTTATGGGTGTGGAGACAAAGCAGAAAGCAGGCAGAGTTGAGTTTGGTATTACGAGTTAGTTAATAAAATCTGATGATAATAAAGATAAGTGCTATGGTCTCCAGGTTCTTTGGTTTAATCATGAGAAGAAACCTTGATAAAAGGAACAATATTTTGAGTCTTTTCGAGGCCCCAGCATATACCATCAAGTCAAGCTATCCCATAGACCAAATGTAAAGTTGGAGAAGTAATATATGACACACAGCGTCATTGTTAATATTACTGAACAACTGAAAATGCTCAGAAAGTTCCAGGGATGTTACACAAACAAATACCTAGTAAACACCTGTCTGTTACTTTAACCCAATGGCATTAAAGTGACCTGACTCTTTCTGATTGGACTGCCTGACACGCCCACACCTCTGCCTCCTTACAACTGGCTGATATCCATATGGACCATTTGGGGCTTGAAGAAATATGTATTTAAAGAAGTAAAAAAGTGCCTTGACTGGAGTAAAAGGATTGAGTAAAATCTAAGGGTCTCTGCTTATGCAAGTGAGTAAGATTTAGTTACACAACGGCCAAATTCTCCCTTGCACAGAGGAACAACAAAAACCCTGTGCCCCACGTAAACCCCACACTCAAATCCAAAGGGCCTAATTCACCATTGTCTTGCACCTTAGGCAGGGCCAGATCAATGCATAGGAAAACCAGGCATGTGCTGTGGTTCCAAACTGAGTGGTGCTGCAACCCCATGCAACAGTCTGCAATGCAACTCACTGAAATTTGGCCCTGCTGCCCCCCTGTCATGGCTGGGCCAAACTGGGTGGGCAGTAGGGTGGTGAGTGCTGCTCCTCCTCGCTGATGTTTCAGGGATATTTCCTATGCCTGGGGTCCCCTAGGGGCCTTCCTGGTTTCAACCCACTTCCATAAGCCCACATCCCCTCAGCTCTGCCCACAGAACTTGCTCAATGACAGTCTCAACACCTGCTGCATGTATGGGGAGCTTCAGTAAGTACCTGCATGGGGTAGCTGGTCTGGAGAGGGTCAGTAGACACAATGGGGTTAATATGGCAGTGTCTGCGCAGCAGGAGACAGTCACTCCTGACCAGAAAAGGAGAGGTTTAGGTAAGCAACATCTGTGCAGCAGGAGCCCGTGCAGGGAACTGGATGTGCTTGGGTTAATAGATCACTAGTGCAGCTGTGCTGGCCAGGACAGGATTACTATAAATGCACCTATACCTTGCGTGTTTAGCTGGCCAGTAGAGGGGCCCAGTGATGGCTTAATCCAGCCTTGACTTTAGCTAGCCATTTACACTAGTGCAAAGTGAGTGTAAACCTCTGTCAAATCAGAATGGCAGTGTTTTAAACCTGCTGTGCACAATTATAAATAGTTACACAAAATTCTAGGCAATGGAAAGTTGGGTCCATTGGACGTAAGTGGTGCACAGGCCTTATGCTGGCTATCAGCACTAAGGTAAATTTTATCCATGATTGTGGGACCAGGATGAAAACTTTGCAGGATAAAAGTACTAGAGCAAGCCAAATTCTTTTACTTAGAACAGTGTTTCCCAAACTTGTTCCGCGACTTGTGCAGGGAAAGCCCCCAGCGGGCTGGGCTGGTTTGTTTACCTGCCACGTCCGGTTCGGCCGATTGCGGCTCCCAGTGGCCGCAGTTCACTGCTCCAGACCAATGGGAGCTGCTGGAAGCGGCAGCCAGTACATCCCTCAACCTCCGCCGTTTCCAGCAGCTCCCATTGGCCTGGAGTAGTGAACCGCGGCCACTGGGAGCTGCGATTGCCCAAACCTGAGGACCCGGCAGGTAAACAAACTGGCCTGGACCGGCAGGGGCTTTCCCTGCAGAAGTGGTGGAACAAGTTTGGGAACAACTGACTTAGAATCATAGGACCATAGGGTTAGAAGGGACCACAAGGGTCATCTAGTTTAACCCCTTGCCAAAACACAGGATTTGTGGTTTCTGAACCATGCAAGACAGATGACTATCCAGCCTCTTTTTGAAAACCTCCAGTGAAGGAGCTTCCACAACCTCCCTAGTCAGTCTGTTCCATTGTTCTACCGTTCTTACAGTCAGGAAGTTTTTCTTAAGATTTAATGTAAATCTGCTGTGCTATAGTTTGAACCCATTGCCTCTTGTCCTGCCCTCTGGGGCAAGAGAGAACAACTTTTCTCCGTCTTTTTATGGCAGCCTTTCAAGTATTTGAAGAATGCTATCATATCCCCCCTTAACTGGCTCTTTTCCAAACTAAACATATCCAGTTCCTTCAGCCTCTTCTCATATGGCTTGCATTCTACCACTTTGATCATCTTTGTCACTCACCTCTGGATCCTTTCCAGTTTCTCCACATCCTTTCTATACATTAGTGACTAAAATTGAACACAGTGCTCAAGCTGAGGCTTAACTAGTGCCAATTAAAGTGGTACTATCACCTCCCATGACTTGCATGCTATGCCTCTGTTAATGCAATCTAAAATTGCATTTGATCTTTTTGTAACTGCATTGCATTGCTGATTTGTGTTGAAGTTGTGATCCACAACAACTCCCAGATTGTTTTGAGCAGTGCTGCTACCCAGCCAGTTATCCCCTGTTCTGTATTTGTTCATTTGGCTTTTCTTCCGTTACATTTGTCTTTGTTGAATTTCATTTTGTTGTGTATAGCCCAGTTCTCCAATTTATCAAGATCCCTTTGAATTTTAGCTCTATTCTCCAAAGTGTTGGCAACCCCCCCCAGCTTTGTGTCATCTGCAAATTTGATCAGTATGCTCTCTATTCCTACATCCAGGTCATTAATAAAGATGTTAAACAACACCGGACCCAGAAAGTGGAACCCCACTTGAGACCTCCCTCCAATCTGACATCAGTCCATTAATAGTTACTCTTTGTTTGCAGTTGTTTAGACAATTATGTATCCATTTAATAGTAGTTCTGCCAAGCCCTCATTTCTCCAGTTTACATCTTTATGTTATGGCCTCATTTCTTCATGCCCTGGGAGATTTTGACAAAGATTTTGGCATTTCGAAAACTGGAACGGAGTTCTGATAGTACGGATTCCTCTCCCCATACAGCGATCAGATCCTGTACCTCCTGTTCAGTCCGTGCTGGAGCTCTTTTGCGATTCTGGGACTCCATCATGGTTACCTCTGCTGATGAGCTCTGCATGGTCACCTGCAGCTTACCACACTGGCCAAACAGGAAATGAGATTCAAAAGTTCGCAGTTGTTTTCCTGTCTATCTGGCCAGTGCATCTGAGTTGAGAGTGCTGTCCAGAGCGGTCACAATGGAGCACTCTGGGATAGCTCCGGAGGCCAATACCGTCGAATTGTGTCCACAGTACCCCAAATTCGACCCGGCAAGGCCGATTTAAGCGCTAATCCACTTGTCAGGGGTGGAGTAAGGAAATCAATTTTAAGAGACCTTTAAGTTGAAATAAAGGGCTTCATCGTGTGGACGGTTGCAGGTTTACATCAATTTAACGCTGCTAAATTCGACCTAAAGTCCTAGTGTAGACCAGGGCTAAGCCGTCAGATAATCATTTAAGTTGAGGAGACAACCCAACGTGATGTGAGCCAAACTTCTAGAAAGTAGAATTGCTTGTACAGCAGCTCTAGAGTCTAAAATTCATACTGCAGGTGGAAGGGATATAGCTCAATTAAACTGGATCTGTGAACCTTTGTCATTCAGGGAACAGTCAGGGGTTTCAAACAGTACCAATTAAAAAAGAAACAGAGAACTCCTGATACCTTTCCCCCTACCATATAGTCTGTCTTATAGTGATGTAAATATGGAAGAGGATAAATTAAGAAGGGGAACTGCTTTCTTCTGAATATGTTCTTTCATTCATAGCAAACTGTCAGAATTCACTGTAGAAATCCTCCCCTATGGGGAAGTCATTGGGGGGGGGAGACTCGCAATGGGATACTGGGCTTTTTAGAGCTCAAGGGTGCTTACTGAAATCCAGTCCAGGGGAATAGTAAGCAATTTTTACCATTGGATGGCTTATGGTGACTTACATTAAAAGATTTAATTGTTTCTGGTGGTTCCTAAAGAATAAATAACGATACCATAAATTCATATGTGCTTGCATTTATTGGGCATTTATTGTCACCTGTGTCACAAGTGAGGCCAGGAATGAATAGACATTAACATGTGTTTAGTGTCTCACCTATCACGGTAATTCCTACAGGCAAGGTCTGATGCACATTATGCAGTGTTTGGGGAAGTTTGTGCAGCTGTTGCCCACTTCATACCTACTCTGTTGAGTAGACTAGAGCTGATTTATTAATTTTTTATTAATTTATTCATTCTGCAGGGCTTGTCAGTACCTTTTACCAGCACTAATTCATACCCACAATAACAAACGCTACAATGAAAAATACAATTATGTATATTGTAAGCTTCTTTCACAGCCATAAGACATAAGTACTGACGCAGGTCATCATTGATCTCAGCTGGTTTTGAAAGTCTGACCAAAGGGTAACAAGCTATATAATCCTAATATCAATCCCCTAAACCATCCAGGCTGCTTTGCTTTATGGTTTTAATATGATCACAAGTGAAGACTTCTAAGGGAAGATTTATTGAGGTTCATATCCTATGGGGTTAAGAAATCTGTGCAAATTAGTTGCAGGTAGAAATATTTGTAATCATTTCAGTGCATTACATAAAGGTGGCATAATATTAGGAAGATAAGCAAAAGCAGATTTTAAAATGTAATAAAGTGTCCTCAAATGCTCATTATATGTATTCTTATTAGTCACCTCAACTGAAAATGAACTTCCAGAGAAAAAATGTCTATGAAAGATTAAAACTAGAAAATATGGGAAGCACCCTGGCTGTGTATCTGTGAGTGCGGAGAACCTTTCCTAGGGACAGTCTCTAAACTACTATATTCTCTTCCTCCACACCCCATTTGTTGAAATTGGCTGAAGCCTGATCTCCTTACATAGGTTTTAGCACAAACTCCTATTGACTTTAGTGGGAGTTTACTTCAGTGAGGACCTCAGGATTTGAAGCATTTATAATAACTTGCATTTTTTTATATATATGACCCAGAAGGATCCCAATGCATTTAACAAGCTGAATATATAGATATCACCCGCAGCCATCTCGGGAATGGAGTATGGCAGTCTTTCTGCATCAGCAGCATGAAGCGATAGTTTTTAGGCGGATATGTGAAGGATAACTTCTTCATTTGAAACTACAAGGGCAATTTAGTTAATCAGAATGTAACAAACTGTGTTAGAAGAATTTGATTAGGAGTTAACTTCCCTGTTTTTTCCAAAAGATTTCAGGATAGGAAGTAAACTATTATGCATGTCTGAATAGGAGTAATACTAATTTGTTATTCATTATTCTATTTTTAAAGTTTCAGCTATCCAGTCAGGATGCAGAAACAATGCCATATGACTCACATGCCACAGATAGAAAATAGCTAAAGTGACCCGTCACTAACAATCCACAGGCTAAGAATTTTTGACTGGTGTGTTTGGCAAATACTTATGAGAATTGATTACACATGAAGATATCAGGCTAGGCTTGATTCACCACCAAAGCAATAAAAAAGGACTGAATTGTACAATTTATTTGCTCCCACCACCTACTGGCTCAAAGAGTGAAATTCTCCTCTGTGTAGAGGGTTAGTTCAAAATCTATGCATGACTTATGTCCTACATAAATCTCCGCCTGAATTTCATCAGTTGTGTTCTAAATGCCTTCTAGTGGTGGTTTTAATGATAATGTTACTTATAGGAAATGCCTGTTCGTCTATACGACCCAGAATTTGTAACAGAAATGAGGGTATATTTGGAGAGTGACAAATGAAAGTATAGTGTAGTGTTAGTACCATGCTTTAAGGTCTATGTCTTTCCTTAAAAAGTAATAAAATCCCATGAATACAATATACCACAGACAAATTTGCTCTTTTGAATGTTTACATATTAGAAGCAAAGCAAAGCAGCTTATCACATTTTCTCTTTCTCGGATACAAATGAGAGTTACTGTCTTTGAAACCATATGTTATAAGGTAGGAATGGAATTAGAAACTATCTTTGACAGGCTGGCGATTCTGGCTTCAGTTTAGGAGGAAAACTTTAAATAGATATGGAGGAGGGGGAGGGGGGAAAAGGTAATTTTAGAAATACTGTATATTTAAGCTTCAGTTAAAACTCTTTGCAAGCCCAAAAGGATGTTTGGAGTTAGGTTTTAAAAACAGTGGGATTTAGTGCAACAGGTTTGGCAAATGAATCAGTGTAGTTCATACAGCTGATGAATTGATGTAGACCCGGCTGACTAACATGTACCATGTGTTTGCTTTGGCAACAAATGTGGAAAAATCATTTGGAGAAAAATTGCATTATTCAACAGATCAACAGATTTCTTTTTTGTTTTGTGTGTTCCCCTGCCCCTCTTTAATTGAAATCTCAAAGGTAGGATTCACAGAGCCCTTCCCCTGATTATTACCATATTCATCCTGTTACAGAAAGTAAAGATGCCAGCATATGATTTTACATGCTTTCGCCTCTCTGATAATAGTATCCCGCAACCACTAAAATCTCTCTCTCTCTCACACACACAGATAGAACAGACAACATTTGAAAGTTCATGCTGGCTACATGCTAGTAATACTGAGCTTTAAACAATCTAAGTATCAAAATCCCTGTATTTGTTTTAAAGCTAGTTTATTAAATAATAAGATGTAGTGACTTCCATTAAATTATGAACAAACTTTGCAATCCTTTGTTGCAGGGAGTAAAGACAATGCCAGAAGAGTTGTGTACTTTTCTTTTAAGTCCTAGATCTACAGATTTTGCTATGCTAAACCATGAAAGCTTGGCCTCTCCTTGTCTGGAAGAATGAGAAGGGAAAATTAAACCTTAGCTAACAGATATTTTCAAGGTTACCTTGTCATTTTATGCCTTGGAAACTACTTTGCACACCAAAAATCCAGGCATCCATGTACTGACCTAAACAGCTTTCCTGATAAACTTCCTAGAGGTTATCAGAACTTTACTCACAATTTGCAACTCTGTAAAGTGGATCTCAAATCACCACTGTCATCTTAGAGTGTGGAAGAGCTGAAAGGTGAGAAAAGTCAATGGCCTCCAAGTTTTAACTTCCTCCCTACTACTCTCTGCCCTGGTCTACACTAGGACTTTAGGTCGAATTTAGCAGCGTTAAATCGATTTAAACCTGCACCCGTCCACACAATGAAGCCCTTTATTTCGACTTAAAGGGCTCTTAAAATCGATTTCCTTACTCCACCCCTGACAAGTGGATTAGCGCTTAAATCGACGTTGCCGGCTCGAATTTGGGGTACTGTGGACACAATTCGATGGTATTGGCTTCCGGGAGCTATCCCAGAGTGCTCCATTCTGACCGCTCTGGACAGCGCTCTCAACTCAGATGCACTGGCCAGGTAGACAGGAAAAGAACCGCGAACTTTTGAATTTCAATTTCCTGTTTGGCTAGCGTGGCGAGCTGATCAGCAGAGGTGACCATGCAGAGCTCATCAGCAGAGGTGACCATGATGGAGTCCCAGAATCGCAGAAGAGCTCCAGCATGGACCGAACAGGAGGTACGGGATCTGATCGCTGTTTGGGGAGAGGAATCCGTGCTATCAGAACTCCGTTCCAGTTTTCGAAATGCCAAAACCTTTCTGAAAATCTCCCAGAGCATGAAGGACAGAGGCCATAACAGGGACCCGAAGCAGTGCCGCGTGAAACTGAAGGAGCTGAGGCAAGCCTACCAGAAAACCAGAGAGGCGAACAGCCGCTCTGGGTCAGAGCCCCAAACATGCCGCTTCTATGATGAGCTGCATGCCATTTTAGGGGGTTCAGCCACCACTACCCCAGCCGTGTTGTTTGACTCCTTCAATGGAGATGGAGGCAATACGGAAGTAGGTTTTGGGGACGAAGAAGATGATGATGATGAGGAGGTTGTAGATAGCTCACAGCAAGCAAGTGGAGAAACCGGTTTTCCCGACAGCCAGGAACTGTTTCTCACCCTAGACCTGGAGCCAGTACGCCCCGAACCCACCCAAGGCTGCCTCCTGGACCCAGCAGGCGGAGAAGGGACCTCTGGTGAGTGTACCTTTTAAAATGCTATACATGGTTTAAAAGCAAGCATGTGAAAGGATTACTTTGCCCTGGCATTTGCGGTTCTCCTAGATGTAGTCCTAAAGCCTTTGCAAAAGGTTTCTGGGGAGGGCAGCCTTATTTCGTCCTTCATGGTAGGACACTTTACCACTCCAGGCCAGTAACACGTACTCGGGAATCACTGTAGAACAAAGCATTGCAGTGTATGTTTGCTGGCATTCAACCAAAATCCGTTCTTTATCTCTCTGTGTTATCCTCAGGAGAGTGAGATATAATTCATGGTCACCTGGTTGAAATAGAGTGCTTTTCTTCAGGGGACACTCAGAGGAGTCCATTCCTGCTGGGCTGTTTGCCTGTGGCTAAACAGAAATGTTCCCCGCTGTTAGCCACAGGGAGGGGAGAAGGTAGAGGGGGTAGTCACGCGGTGGGAGGAGGCAAAATGCGACCTTGTAACGAAAGCACATGTGCTATGTATGTAATGTTAACAGCAAGGTTTACCCTGAAAGAGTGTAGCCACTGTTTTATAAAATGTGTCTTTTTAAATACCGCTGTCCCTTTTTTTTTCTCCACCAGCTGCATGTGTTTCAATGATCACAGGATCTTCTCCTTCCCAGAGGCTAGTGAAGCTTAGAAAGAAAAAAAAACGCACTCGCGATGAAATGTTCTCCGAGCTCATGCTGTCCTCCCACACTGACAGAGCACTGACGAATGCGTGGAGGCAAATAATGTCAGAGTGCAGGAAAGCACAAAATGACCGGGAGGAGAGGTGGAGGGCTGAAGAGAGTAAGTGGCGGGCTGAAGAGAGTAAGTGGTGGGCTGAAGACAGGGCTGAAGCTCAAATGTGGCGGCAGCGTGATGAGAGGAGGCAGGATTCAATGCTGAGGCTGCTGCAGGACCAAACCAGTATGCTCCAGTGTATGGTTGAGCTGCAGCAAAGGCAGCTGGAGCACAGACTGCCACTGCTGCCCCTCTGTAACCAACCGCCCTCCTCCCCAAGTTCCATAGTCTCCACACCCAGACGCCCAAGAACGCGGTGGGGGGGGGCCTCCGGCCAACCAGCCACTCCACCACAGAGGATTGCCCCAAAAAAAGAAGGCTGTCATTCAATAAAATTTAAAGTTGTAAACTTTTAAAGTGCTGTGCTTAAAGTGCTGTGTGGCATTTTCCTTCCCTCCTCCACCACCCCTCCTGGGATACCTTGGTAGTCATCCCCCTATTTGTGTGATGAATGAATAACGAATGCATGACTGTGAAGCAGAAATGACTTTATTGCCTCTGCAAGCAATGATTAAAGGGAGGAGGGGAGGGTGGTTAGCTTACAGGGAAGTAGAGTGAACCAAGGGGCGGGGGGTTTCATCAAGGAGAAACAAACAGAACTTTCACACCGTAGCCTGGCCAGTCATGAAACTGGTTTTCAAAGCTTCTCTGATGTGTACCGCGCCCTCCTGTGCTCTTCTAACAGCCCTGGTGTCTGGCTGCGCGTAACCAGCAGCTAGGCGATTTGCCTCAACCTCCCACCCCGCCATAAACGTCTCCCCCTTACTCTCACAGATATTGTGGAGCACACAGCAAGCAGTAATAACAGTGGGAATATTGGTTTCGCTGAGGTCTAAGCGAGTCAGTAAACTGCGCCAGCGCGCCTTTAAACGTCCAAATGCACATTCTACCACCATTCTGCACTTGCTCAGCCTGTAGTTGAACAGCTCCTGACTACTGTCCAGGCTGCCTGTGTACGGCTTCATGAGCCATGGCATTAAGGGGTAGGCTGGGTCCCCAAGGATACATATAGGCATTTCAACATCCCCAACAGTTATTTTCTGGTCTGGGAATAAAGTCCCTTCCTGCAGCTTTTGAAACAAACCAGAGTTCCTGAAGATCCGAGCATCATGCACCTTTCCCGGCCATCCCACGTTGATGTTGGTGAAACGTCCCTTGTGATCCACCAGAGCTTGCAGCACTATCGAAAAGTACCCCTTGCGGTTTATGTACTCGGCGGCTTGGTGCTCCGGTGCCAAGATAGGGATATGGGTTCCATCTATAGCCCCACCACAGTTAGGGAATCCCATTGCAGCAAAGCCATCCACTATGACCTGCACATTTCCCAGGGTCACTACCCTTGATATCAGCAGATCTTTGATTGCGTGGGCTACTTGCATCACAGCAGCCCCCACAGTAGATTTGCCCACTCCAAATTGATTCCCAACTGACCGGTAGCTGTCTGGCGTTGCAAGCTTCCACAGGGCTATCGCCACTCGCTTCTCAACTGTGAGGGCTGCTCTCATCTTGGTATTCATGCGCTTCAGGGCAGGGGAAAGCAAGTCACAAAGTTCCATGAAAGTGCCCTTTGCCGCATGCGAAAGTTTCGTAGCCACTGGGAATCGTCCCAGACCTGCAACACTATGCGGTCCCACCAGTCTGTGCTTGTTTCCCGAGCCCAGAATCGGCGTTCCACAGCATGAACCTGCCCCATTAGCACCATGATGCATGCATTGTCAGGGCCCATGCTTTCAGAGAAATCTGTGTCCATGTCCTGATCACTCACGGGACCGCGCTGACGTCGCCTCCTCGCCCGGTATCGCGTTGCCATGTTCTGGTGCTGCATATACTGCTGGATAATGCGTGTGGTGGTTAATGTGCTCCTAATTGCCAAAGTGAGCTGAGCGGCCTCCATGCTTGCCTTGGTATGGCGTCCGCACAGAAAAAAGGCGCGGAACGATTGTCTGCCGTTGCTCTGACGGAGGGAGGGGCGACTGACGACACGGCTTACAGGGTTGGCTTCAGGGAGCTAAAATCAACAAAGGGGGTGCCTGTACATCAAGGAGTATTTCAGGCAGGACTTCACGGAGGGTTCCAATAAGAAATGGTGCACCTAAGTTATCGTTGTTATTGGAACAAGGAGGTTAGCCTGGCCTCTGATTGGTACATGGCTAGATTTACCTCGCTGCACCTTCTCTGTGAGTGACTGCAGTGTGACCTAGAGGAATGAGTCCCCTAGACAGGGGAGGAGGCAAATGAGTACAAAACAAATCTGGTCTATTTCTTGTTTTGACCCACTCCATCTATCTTTTACATCTTTGGCTGGCAGCAGACGGTGCAGAAGGACTGCATGCCATCCACATCTCATGGCTGCTCGGCAGAAGATGGTACAGTACGACTGCTAGCCATCCCCATCTCTTGCCTGCCTGGCAGAAGATGGTGCAATACGACTGCTAGCAATCCTCATCTCTTGCCTGCCTGGCAGAAGATGGTACAGTACGACTGCTAGCAGTCCGTATCGCCTGCCCGCTCACCATAAGACGGTTCAATAGGACTGACTGCAGGACTAAAGAGAATGACCTGGTCAAGTCACTCCAAATTTAGTCCCTGCGCCCATGTCTGCCCAGGCGCTCCCAGCCGACGTGGCCAGGAGCACCTCGGACACGACGAGGACGACTACCAATCGTATTGCACCGTCTGCTGCCAGAAGGCAATGGGTTGCTGCTACTGTGCAGCAAAGCCGTACCGCGTCTGCCAGCACCCAGGAGACATAGGGTGACGGTTACCTGAGCGGGCTCCATGCTTGCTGTGGTATGGCGTCTGCACAGGTAACTCAGGAAAAAAGGCGCGAAATGATTGTCTGCCCTTGCTTTCACGGAGGGAGGGAGGGAACGGGGGCCTGACGACACGTACCCAGAACCACCCGTGACAATGTTTTAGCCCCATCAGAGTGCTCCATTGTGACTGCTCTGGACAGCACTCTCAGATGCCCGATTGTTTGCCATTGCTCTGACGCTGGGAGGGGCGCTTACAGGGTTGGCTTCAGGGAGCTAAAATCAACAAAGGGGGTGGCTTTACATCAAGGAGTATTTCAGGCAGGACTTCACGGAGGGTTCCAATAAGAAATGGTGCACCTAAGTTATTGTCCTTATTGGAACAAGAAGGTTAGCCTGGCCTCTGATTGATACATGGCTAGATTTACCTCGCTGCACCTTCTCTGTAAGTGACTACAGTGTGATCTAGAAGAATGAGTCCCCTAGACAGGGGAGGGGGGGAAGCAAATGAGTACAAAACAAATCTGGTCTATTTCTTGTTTTGATCCACTCCATCTATCTTTTACATCTTTGGCTGGCAGCAGACGGTGCAGAAGGACTGCATGCCATCCACATCTCATGGCTGCTCGGCAGAAGATGGTACAGTACGACTGCTAGCAGTCCGTATCGCCTGCCCGCTCACCATAAGACGGTTCAATAGGACTGACTGCAGGACTAAAGAGAATGACCTGGTCAAGTCACTCCAAATTTAGTCCCTGTGCCCATGTCTGCCCAGGCGCTCCTGATCGACCTCACAGAGGCGACCAGGAGCACCTCAGACATGACGATGACGGCTACCAGTCGTACTGTACCGTCTGCTGCCACAAGGCAAGGGGTTGCTGCTACTGTGTAGCAATGCCGTACCGCGTCTGCCAGCACCCAGGAGACATAGGGTGACGGTTACCTGAGCGGGCTCCATGCTTGCCATGGTATGGCGTCTGCACAGGTAACTCAGGAAAAAAGGCGCGAAATGATTGTCTGCCCTTGCTTTCACGGGGGGAGGGAGGGAACGGGGGGCTGACGATATGTACCCAGAACCACCCGCGACAATGTTTTAACCCCATCAGGCATTGGGATCTCAACCCAGAATTCCAATGGGCAGCGGAGACTGCGGGAACTGTGGGATAGCTACCCACAGTGCAACGCTCCGGAAGTCGACGCTTGCCTCGGTACTGTGGAAGCGCTCCGCCGAGTTAATGCACTTAATGCACTTAGAGCATTTTCTGTGGGGACACACACACTCGAATATATAAAACTGATTTCTAAAAAACCGACTTCTATAAATTCGACCTAATTTCGTAGTGTAGACATACCCTCTCTCTCTCTCTCTCTCTCTCTCTCTCTCTCTCTCACACTTATTCACTCTTTTGCTCTGGATCCCTGAGTTTTTTCCTTTTAGATTTAAAATCTCCTCTTTTTCTCCCTTTTGTCTGTTTTCTATTCACCATCAGTCTTATAATTCTATTTCTCACCCTAAATGAGTTGAGTGTGAGTGAAAGGTATAAGAATGGCCATACTAGGTCAGACCAAAGGTCCACCTAACCCAGTATCCTATCTTCTGACAGTGGCCAAGGCCAGGTGCCTCAGAGGGATGGAACAGGTAATCAACAAGTGATCCATCCCCCTGTTGCCCATTCCCAGCTTCTGGCAAACAGAGGCTAGGGACACCCTCTCTACCCTTCCTGGTTAATAGCCATTGATGGACTTAACCTCCATGAACTTATCTAGTTATTTTTTGAACCCTGTTATTGTCTTGGCCTTCACAACATCCTCTGGCAAAGAGTTCCACAGGTTGACTGTGCATTGTGTGAAGAAATACTTCCTTTTGTTTGTTTTCAAATCATAAGCCCTTTAAAACTAAGACCTCTGTTTATCAACAGCTCTGTTACAGCAGCAGTATGAGGGTTTCTTGACACTGCCTCAATCCTTTTCTGACATCACCATGTCTAGACTCCTGTGACATAGTGACCTCTTGGAAAAGGGTTACCTGTTCTTTGCAAACAACTCTCATCTCAGACCTGACAAACTCACTACACCAGACATGTGTCTTACAAGGTATTTATCCATAAAGGGAACGTGTAAGGTATCTACAGAAAGCTTATGACTTATCAAGACTCATATCCTTTGTGAGATTGAGTACGGGTAATAGTTAAGGAATTATGTAAGTATGCTTTAAGATCCTGTTGTAAAAGTTGGTCACCCTGGTATAATATGCCTTGGTGATGGCCCTTTCAAGCAGGAGGGAGTTGTCATCCGACCCTGGTTAGCCAGTGATGTAATGCATGACTCGATTGTCTAGCCATGCTCCATCCCAAGATTTTTAATGGAAAACAATCAGAGATAACCGCAAACAACTGAAACCACTTGGAGGTAAAAAGGAACATTACAACAGATAGGGGATCACCCTGTCTACAAATAAAGACAAAAGGTTGTTTCAGTATTACACAAGGTGAGGAGAGGAATTTTGTATCTATTCACTGAGGAAACATCTTGTGGAGCGGGGTATGTTTTTCATAAAAATTTGAATCTTGGTTCTTGTGAAGCCAGTCAGCTCTGCAACAGATTGAACTTTGAAGGGAAGTTCCACTTTGTTAGATAAGAAAGATAACTATTAATAAGTGTAGGCCCTAGTTCACATTTTATAATTTTGTTTGGTATTGTAACCATTTGTTTCCATCACTCTGTCTTGCTTCCAGTAGAATTTCTATTCTTTCTTAAATAAACCTCTTGTTTTATTACAAGTGCTGTGCACAGGAGTGGTGGGTTAAGATAAAACTGGGGTACACTTCTCCTTTGGGGGCAGAGGAGCTGGGATTTCTGTGAGTAGCTAATGTCAGAGGCTGGATATCACAGGGATATGCTTCAAGGGCACTCAGGAAGTGGGGTGCACCTCTTGTTAACCTGCAAGGCAAAGACAAGGCTGGCATAACCCAGAGGAGAGTGCTTTGAGTGCAGAAAGGCTGTTGGTGTTAGGGAGCTAACACTTAGCCACCACAGGCAAGGCTACCTCTTGGCATGGGGATAACAAGGTCTGTCACAGTCCTGGGTACTCCAAAAACTGTCACAACCCCACCAAAGTGTACAAAAACATTCTTTAGTGTGTGGACATTTAAATCAAGATTGGATGTCTTTCTAAAAAAATAATGCTCTAGCTCAACTACAGCAGTGGTTCTTAACCCGGGGGTCTTGGGTCCCCTGTGGGGTCACGAGCAGGTTTCAGGGGGCCTGCCAAAATAAACCAGAGAGCAGGGGCTAATATTAGACTCACTGGGACCCAGGGCAGAAAGCTGAAGCCTGAGCCTGCTGCCTGGGGCTGAAGCCAGAGCCCAAGCAACTTAACTTGGCAGAGTTCCCTGTGGTGTGGGGCCCTGGGCAATTGCCCTGCTTCCTACCCCCTACTGCTGGCTCTGGCTTTTAATCTACTGGATATGCAGAAAAATGATTGTTGTGGCACAGGTGGCCCTTGGAGTTTTTATAGCATGTTTGGGGTGGCCTCGGGGGCTGGGCAGGGGGAGGTTGAGAACACCTGAACTACAATATTTGGGCTATATGCAGAAATTATTGGTTACAATTCTATGAATTTCTAAGGGCTGTATTATGCAGGAGGCCAGACTATATGACCACACTGATCCCTTCTGCTCTTAAAATCTATGAACTATAGTATCTTTTGAAATCCAGGCTGGCTTTCTTATGGTGACAGGCATCATTTCTCAATCCAGGATGTTTATTTACAATTTTTTTTAAAAAAGCAGTTTGCCCTACCAAATATACATAATTTTAAATCATGTCACTCAAATGTTTTGGGGGAAATAGATCACAGCCCCTACTAAAATTAGCTGCTCAGATTCTCTGGTGGTATAAATTGTCATAATTCCATTGACTATAACAATTTACATGAGCTGAGGATCTGCCACAGTGCTTTTTAGCCCTGTAATTTACTGAAAATTGATCCTGAGCAAAGTGATCTGACACACGAATCTTTGTTCAGCCTTTTAAACTTTTGTTTTTATACTTCATTCATTTCCTGGCCTACATTCCTCCAGGGTGTAAACTGATGCCAGTTATGGTGGTGCGGTCATTAATGCATGAGGACACAGCCTGAGACTACCAATTTCTCGTTGGCCGCCAAACAAACTTCAGATGGTAATGACTTTCAATCACTAGTAATCTGCACTGAATTTGAAGCAGAGACAGAGAAGTGACTGGTCTGAGAGGATTCCTGGTCTTTAATGACTAAAACTTCTCTGGAGATCAGAATGGCTCCTTGAGACCTGTGATTATTCCAGTGAATGTCAGAAGTTTGTTTCCAAAGGCTGGTTTAAGTCAAATACTTAACATCATTGTAACAGTTTTGTCTAATTTAATTTCCTATTGTTTAATTTAATTTCCCCTCTTTTAATGTAATTTATGATATTTTTTAATAGCACACAAAAAGTAAAAATGGAAACAAATTTAGCAAGAATGGACAAAAAGGAGTAAAATCCAACTTCCATCTGGGTTCTTTTGATTAAATAAGTTGTGAATGATATCATTATTGGTATAACTGAGGACCGGCAAACATGTCATCTTTGCGTTTGCATCTAGCTATCTATATATCTATAAAGTGTCTGTCCATTTCACCATTGCTCTATACCATTTATACCAGTGTAAAGTAAGTGTAAAGTGGATGTAAAACATGTCACTCTTCTGCTTTGGTATTATTTGACCCCTGCTTTACACTGGTGTGCACGATTACATAATATGTAGGGTAACAATGAATCAGGCCCTGTATATCTGTACACGCACACACACACTATTCATTAGTGTTCCATCATAGCAACTTGTATACATCATAGGTGAGGAGTGGAGAGTGTGGAGGAAGAAAATTCAAGAGCAAAATCAGAGATGATGAAATAAGATTGGAGATATTGTTGTATTACACTTTTTCAAGTAAGCCTTTTGTTTATCAGTGTGGTGGTGAGTAACATGATTCGGTGGGTAGGAAAAAGCAGCACAAAGAACGTTCTTAACAATGGAAAGAAGTTTGCTTAGTAAGGCTATCTTAAAGATTAATGATGATGTGAACGTAAAAGATACCAGATGCCTGAAACAAACACACTGGGCCAGATCCTCAGCCTAGCTCAATGTAGCTCCATAGAAGATAATGACTCTGTGACGATTTACAGCAGTTAAGGATCTGACCCAACATAGACATTTCATTTTAGTGCTCTTGGGAGCTATTTGCTTCAAGTGCCCTACAACACCAGCACTTGTGTGTGTTTGTCTGCTTGCACTTCCGGGTGCCTCAGTTTTCTTACTGCTCATCCGTCATGATATAGCTTGAAGCTCTGAGGGACCTGAAAGGTTATATTCTGTGGTACAATCTCATTGGCTTATCTTGGAATGAGACCGTGTTTTCTCTGAGCCCTGTGGCTTAAATGTTCTCTGATCTGCCCCACTTAATGGTGTCAGGACAACTCACTCCAAAGTGTCTTTGAGAGGCTTTTTAAGGGGGCAGAGCCTCACACTGGAGGCTGTCAGAGAGAATGATAATTTCTATAATTTACTAACACTATTTATAAGACCAAAAGCAGAGAGCAGAGTAAGCATGAAATAAAAATAAATATTCAGAAACCAGTCTTAGATATTGTTCATGGTATTGGAAAACTTAGTACCGGTGACAAAGAAAGATAAGCTTAATAAAACTCGCAAACATTCAATTATAGAAAGCGTCTTTCTTAGGAACTGACAGGTTGGCTATGATGGAGACAGAGAAATTTCTTGGTCACCTTTGTTCTTTGAATTTTCTCTCCCCCCATGTTCCCTTCTCTCCGTTAGACAACAGAGAGTAGGGTGGCCACTCATGCATCCCCAGAATACCAGACATTGTGTGTGAGGTAATGCTGCCTTCAGGATGCCATTTTGAAGAACATGCCACATCTTCCCTGGTGCATGTGGCATGGCCAGTAGCGGCAGAGTGGCACACTTTTCTAAATGGCATCCTTGGTGCCTGATACCGGACAAAACCAAGTATGTTTTTATATTAGTACCGGACAGGAGACAAGCCTTAAAAAATAGGACTGCCTGGCTTAAAACCAGATGGCCTGTCTCTGTGAGAGTAAAGTTGTGTGGTCTTTATTTTGGGGAAGGTCAATGGCCTGTGTTATGCAGGAAGTCAAACTACATGACCACATTCATCCCTTCTGGCCTTGACATCCATGAAGCTGTAAAACAAAACAACATCTCAGATCCTATTTCATCCTCTTCATTTTTACTCTTGAACTTTTTTCATACTTGCCATACTAGGCTGATCAAGCTTATCAATGGGAATCGCTACCTGACTTCATTATATGCGTGGATCATTACCAGCCTGCAGTGCTCCCCAGGAGGCCCTACAGGCCAGGAGCTGAAGCTTATGGGCCTGGCCAATCATTAAGGGAAGTTTTGTCTTTTGTTTGCAATTCATATCCTATCCTCAATGCTGAACCATTGGTACAGGCTAAGCAAATTTAAAACCTCTTCAGAACCTCACTTCCTTGTTCAGAGCCGTGAGTAGAAGTATTACTAAAAACCCTCACCCCACTTGAGTCAAGCAGGCTGCACAGAGTTCTGTACCCGAGTCCAGCTTTTTTCCTTGGGAGATAGTGAATTTAATTAATTAACTAAAAATCGTTCCACTCCCTGAAGTAACTGGGTTCTAATCAGTTACATTCACAGAGAGAGAGAGAGAGAAAATATTAAACTGAAGAAAAAATTGGCAAGGATAAATTTCAGTGCCACACTGTTCAAGAAACTGCTCTTGTAAGGGACTAGAAGGATGACAAGTTGGACAAAATTTGAAAAGTATAGCTGACTCTGTAATTAAAAAATATTTTGATTATTGCATGGGCTATTCTTGCTGATCTCCCTTCTGCCCAGTGGTGATAGAAATAACTGATAGCAGTGGGAGGGAAAAGAAAATTTTTTGGTATTAAACAGTTTATTAACTTTCTTAAAATAGGCTCCAGGAATTCAGTTTAGTTGGCTGCACAATTAAAAGTGTAGAAGTATGAGATGACAATATAAGAAACTATACAGGGAGCTTATGTGTGTGCATGTGCCTATGGGTAATTTGTTCCCGCTGCTGAAGACCGAGGGGGGAATCTGCAAAGCCCAGAGAGGCAGAAGCAGAAAAGAGACTAGTGTTGATAAGTGACAGTTAGGGCCAGGTTGTTGCTTTAACACTACAGCCCTGAGTAAGGAGCATTGCTGAATTGCATCACTTGAAGAGGAGCATTGGCGAGATTATGCCTCGGAGAAGCATAAGTTCTAATGACACTTCTCCCTGTGCAGGCAAACCTAGCATAGAATGCTTCTCTTGGTGTGTTGGCCCGGTTTCCTAGGCTTATACAAAGATAGCTAGGCTGTGTCCCTGGTCTTGCCCTCCCAACATGGAGGGCAATGATTTCTATTGTGAGCAGCTCCTGTGCACCTATGCAAGAGGAGAGGGAGTTTCTCGGCCCAGGGGCTGCTCACCCTTAGTAGATCCATGGCTGACAGTGGAATGTGTGGCAATTTGATTGACCATTTCTAATAATTCTCAATGTGTGGAAACACTTTTCAACTAATGGGCTAAATCCTCAGATGGCATAAATCAGCAAGGGTTTGTTGATATTAATAGGGATACACCACTTTGCACCAAGTGAGGATCTGGCCCAGTGTTCTTACATCATGTATTTTTCATTTCAGAGTGTTAGCATATTGTTTGGCAATCAGCTCTGGCTAACAGTTTGGTGTTCCAGTTGCATGTTACTGTTTGAATTATGTGTTGTAGATAAGTTGAGAGAGGGAATTTTAGTTAGAGATGAGAGTGTGCTGCACAGAAGTTTTTATCCTAGCTGCAATGCAATTAAGAAGTGTTAGAGACCATCCATTACCATCTGTTTTTATTTTACTAAGTCAAACTAGTCACCACGCAATCAACAAACAAGATTGGGTAGCTCAAAAGAAACAAAAAAAAGAAACTGACTTTTTTCTGCAAGCCTTTATGATTTATAGTGAAGTGATGTGGTTGCCAAAAAACCTTTATTAAAGAGTCATTAAAAGTAAAAAAATTATGTTCTCATGACTTGGCCCTAATCAGCTCCGTGGGCTTGGATCTTATCCTAAACATTCAGGAATTTTGTTGTTATAATTTTTGCTCTGTAATCACCACTTGGCGTTTAAGACCGAAGACCTATGTGCTTGCTGGATAATGAGTACCTCCAAGTTAGAACTTAAGAATGTCTGCAAAAATTATATCTGGTCTGGCATTACTGCATCTTTTGGTAAACTCATAAAGTCTCGATTCGCTCTACTACCACTGCTGACTAAGTCATAGAATTTAGCAGGCAGGGTTATTTTCTTGATACTTTAGCACAAAAAGTGCTGAATCATTGTTAATAAGTAACCCACTTAAGGTGGGTTACTTGATATTATCTAAAATTCTTCTGAGAGCATCATTAATATTCTCTAATAAATTGTGGAATGCTTTTTGTATTTCTATTACTTTCAATCAGCTTTTCTAAAGGTGATGCCAAAGGCTCGAGCGTATTAATGGCTTTCCTTCTATGAGGCCCAGAGGGAGAAAGCTCAAAAAATGTCTTTTCTATTATTTTTTTCTGTTTATTATACATGGGAAACCTTTTCCCTTGAAGCAGGTTGACTTACTGTTAAAGAGAAGAGGATTAAATACAGGTTTCAAAAAGCAACCCACTTGTGGTGCAGGGCAGAAAGATGGTGGCTACTTCCAAAATGGTAATGTTATATTTACTTTTAAGAAATTCTTTTAACACCAAATTAAGACTATTAACTTGCAGTAAAACTTGTGTGGATTTGGTTTTGTTTCATAAAAGTGATGAAGAAATGAAATACCAGACCTGCTTGTATGTCATAAAATACTTCAAAATTCTTGGCTGACACACAAAAAATTGAGGTCAAATCCTTGTACCTTTCAGATGACAGCCTCCCTAATATCTCATCAGTCTTAGCACCATTGCTAGAGCCTAAAAGAGAAAATAACTCTGACAATTTTCTCTGTATATCTACACTGCAATAAAAGATCTGTGGTGTTGCTGTGGCTGGCCCAGGTCAGCTGACTCAGGCTCACAGGGCTTGGGCTGTGGGGCTATAACATCGCAGTGTAGATGTTTGGCTCAGGCTAGAGCCTGGGCTTTGAGACCCCATGAAGGGGAAAGGTTTCAGAGCATGTGGTCAAGCCCAAGCCCAAATGTCTACACTTCAATTTTTAGCCACAAAGCCTGAGCCCTGCAAGCCTGAATCAGCTGACCTGGGCTCTGACACTCAGTGGCTCGGGTTTTTTATTGCAGTGTAACCAGCCACGGGCCTAGCAAAAATTGGTTGCGCAGTGGTCTTTAACTACAGGTCAAGCAAATTTTACTGGAAGCCTCAGAATATATTTAAATAGGCGCTTAAAACAAGGGATTGCTTATTGGAGGGGTTCTTTAGTATGGCATGCAAAATACAAAGAAAGCAGCGAGAAGAGTTTATGTAATTCCTTCAGTGTGCTGGAAAGGAGTCTGAAGATGATAATCTGTTTTTGAAAAGATCCTTGCAGAGATTTATCTCTGCTTTAAGTGGAAGCACAGAACCATCACTGAAGTATATTTAGCGTATTGCAGATCCCGTGAATGAAGCCATCAGTAAGTTTTATTTTATATTTGTGCACTTCTTATTAATTGCTATGCAAATTAAATTTCAAAGATGTATTTAAATCACACACTGGCCTTGTGGACCTTGAGTCAGCCAAGTCCACGAGTTTAACTCAATTGAAAACCTCACTTGAAACTAGTGTAGGCACAATTTAACTCCTTTAACTCAATTTTAGTATGTCTAGTTATAGCCTATGTGCCTATCTAGGATTTAACTTGATTCATTTAGGATGTGCTAAGAAAAATTGCTTTGTCTTGATGAATTTTAGAAGGTAACTTGACTTAACATCACACCTTTAAATCCAAGTTAGCAGAGGCCACTGTGACTAGCATTCAGCTATATCACTGCATGTATCTAATGCTTGTTATGCCACACATATACAAGAGAAAATGTCCATAGGACATATGAATTTAAAGAATTCTCCTACCCCTTTAAACAAATCTCATAAATTGAAAATAGTGTTTTCCCCTCTGTTTTTGTTCTGAGCATTTTGTATAATTAACCTCAGATAAACCCCTTTTCTTCAGTTCTTATGAGACTGTTTCCCCAGTGACACAATGTGGATAATAATGCTTGTAAAGTGCTTTGAGATCCTCAGTTAGAGGCTGCAGTATATGTATAAGCTACTACTATCAGTAATAATTCATTACATTGGAGTTGCACCTAGAGGCCCTGATCAGGGCCTTGTTCTTGGCATTATACGCACACATAATAAAAAGACAGTCCTTGCCCCAGAGAGCTTACAGTGGCTAGAAAACAATAGCTGGATAAAACAAATGAAATGTGGGGAGGACAATGTAAGCAGCGAAACAATCCCTATGAACTAAATAAGTTTGTAAGTAGCAGCCTTAGATCTAAATTGGACTTATTATTTTTACTCCCACTTTGTTATCACTCATTCCTCCCCAAAATATGATTCACTATCATGTTTTCCTGTAGCAAGGGCAGGTGGAGGCAACCTGAGTTTTGTAAGTGTCTGATTTTCCCCTGCCCCCAAGAAATGGAGTTAGAATGGAGTTTAGCTGTATTGTGAGGAGAATTTAAAAACCTCGGGCATGAAATGTTCCTATTCAACAAGTAATAATTTCCCTATTACTTTAAGGGTATTTGTAACTCTTTCTTCCAGATAGATCAAATGATGAACATAGGAAAGTTTAATTTTTCTTCAGCTGAGACTGGTGGGGTTTATTTTGGAAAATGTTGTGATACATGAAAGGATTTGGAATTTCAAAACAGCACAGTCTTGTAGGCAACTAACAAAGACGTCTTTTTCCCCTTCACTTATTCTTGGAATCACTTCTCCAAGAAGTGTTCGAAGAGGGGGCTTAATTTCCACATGAAAGCTGCCACTTCTAACCGAGATTTTAATATGTAGTGATGTAAAAAAAAAATACTGACGCTTTTGATACAATACACAGACAACAATTGTCCTAAAGAAAATGATTTCAAAACCAGCAATTACTGTATAGTGTTTAATGATGTCATGACAGCCCACTGTAAAAAGGTAAACAGACATAAAACAGGTGGTGATAGAGGCAAAAAGCTGATATTTTACCAACCAATGTGGTTATTGTAATAGCATTTCTGAAACATGAGAGAGAGAGATGATGAACTTTAAAGGAGTCAGTGTCTGGTTCTAGTAAGCTACTAAATAACATTTTATTTCAAACCAAGGGTACATGTTAATTTTTTCATCCAAATTCTAATCCAATGGCTTTGAACTAAACTGGTCCCTGCTGCTGAACTGGCTATATATCTTATTCTTTATTACCGAGCAAGTTTCCAGCAGTGTTTCGTTCTTAATGGTGCCAAACCACAGGGCAAAATACATGCTTTCATATTGAGGGTCTTTTTTTCCCTCTCTCCCCCTGTTCATGTGGATACTTCTTTTATATCTTTCTCCTATGCACTGGTGAAAAAATACTATGTGATCATGTGATTACAGACTATACCACCAGAATGTACAAGGGGTATCAGGCACAAGGGTCTAAATGAAGGTTGCACAGGCAACTTTAATTCTGGCATTTCCTAACTTTTGTGTGTTTGACTTTGCAATCTTGATAATTTTCATTTAACATAGTGTGTGAGAGAAATTTTCTGTGTAGTATTGTAAAAAGACTATAGTGCTCTACAATAGGACAATAGTACTAAAAGTGTAATAACTCTTTGCCCCGAATGTGTTATATTTTCAAGGTACGAGTGAAGACAAATAGTACAAGACAATACAAAACATACAGAGGACGGTGGTCATTCTAGTTTGAGTGCTTCATGGAGTAAATGGGTTCTCGGAAATTTCTTGAAGGAGAAGGTGGAGGGAACAAAGTGTATTTTAATAGCAAAGGGGGATATTTTACCTACATTGAGTAGTGTGAAAGAAATTTTCAAAGTCAGGAGAAAGAAGAAGAAAGAGAGCAGTGTAGACGGAAGAGCATGAGGTAGAGGCTGGAGTGCAGGCTGGGAGAGCAAGATGTAGGCAGTGATGGAATTGTGGAAAGCTTTTTATGGTGAAAGTTGGGTAAAACACAGTAGCAGTGATCACCATGAAAGATTACCAGAGGTGGGTCGAATGTACAGTACTGAGGATAGTAGGGTTGGAGAAAAGAAGATGCATTTTACAGATGTCAGAGAAAAAGTAATGACAGAATTCTTTGTACCCGAGGCCTTTTTCAGGATGGCTGAATGGCTTCTGATTTCTTTGGAGTTCTATTTTGACATGGTGAATAATGATCTGTCCTCCCCTTGGGGTTTAAGCACATATTCTAATAAAAACAATGGCAGACCTGTAACTAACGGAGTGCGATCAGACACCACTATAATTATAAATATGACCAGTTGTTAGAAAGTGGACTTATAGAGAAGTATTTGACTATATAATCACAATGGTCCCTTCTGGCCTTGAAATCTATTAATCTATTTCCTGAACCACGAACCCCTCTGCCCCCTTGTGCAATAGATTTTTTTTCTCACATAACTTTATACTTAAATAAATTTTAGCTATACAAATTTTGCAGATTGATCTTGTGATTTATGCTCCCTTTTCCCTTTCCTTTGGTGTGGAGGAGATCTAAGCAGACAGAATGACCTACATCTTAGTAGCTGGATCAAGCCACTTGTAAAACTGCTGCCAAAATATTCCTACTGAATATATTTCCTTAGGACACACAGCTTACCATTTCACTGCATACCATATGTTCTCATACAGTTTTATAACATGCCCTATATGCCCACTTTCCTGACCAAAATTGAAGAGGCAGCAAATGATCCAAAACATCGACACTCAAACTATCTTTTTTACAGTTGAGTTTGTATTGATTTATTTTACTTTCTATTGCCAGGTAAACACACACTCAATCGAATTGCAA
Organism: Caretta caretta; assembly: GCF_965140235.1. Classification (NCBI taxonomy): domain Eukaryota; kingdom Metazoa; phylum Chordata; order Testudines; family Cheloniidae; genus Caretta; species Caretta caretta. The sequence continues at coordinate 94,427,812 of NC_134208.1, read as the reverse complement.
CAACAGCATCCAGAGGCTACCTTAGGTTTCTGCTATGTATGTATTCCATAAAGATTCCCTGGGAATGCATCCCAGGCCCTGTTTCCATTTTGGAGGTAGCTGTCAGATTTGCATTTTATTAGATCAGAAATCAGGACCAAGATTTCAAAATATATGATTGGAAGGGAAAAAATGGGGGCATGAGCACTTTGGGACTAACTAAGTATGGGGGTTTTCACTTCTAAGATTTGTAAGAGACTGGCATCGTTACTTTGATAAATACTTTTGTCACAAGAATAATAGAACTGGAATTGCGTTTAATGGTCAGGATGAAATCCTGGCTTCACTAAGGTCAGTGGCAAAACTCCCATTGATTTCAATGGGGCTGTATTTTACTCTTAGTTTTGTCCTCCTTTTCCTCATTCTTCCTCCAAATCACTACACTTGTTTATTTTCTACTTAAGTTATACGTTATCTTATATAACTACATTACACTGTATCGACTCCACAAGGGTGTTGTGAGGCTTAATTAATTCCTGTTTGGAATGTGGTAGTTAGTTCCTCAGATTTTATTATTAATAAGTGTATTTATCTCATGGTCTGACATTTTGGATTTCAAATGCAGAGTTCTTGCCATATGAATTTTTATGCAAACATTGCATCACAGATTTTGAAGTCACATGACACGTCTCCTTTGAGGTTTGGTTACAAATATTTTGAGACCATCTGGAGCAAATTTTAAGTGAACGTGCACTGAATTTTGAATGACCATAGGCCAAGTTGCCAGGTTTTACAAGTGATTTACAGATTTGCTTGAAACCTGCTGAAACTTGATTCAACAGTATTGGTTTCTGGGATGTGTGCAATACAAATCTCAAAGCAAAATACAGATATTTTTCAACTTGTCCCCTCAGAAATATATTGAACCCCAGGCACATAAATACCACTATGTTGGACAATAATCTAAAATACATTAACACACTCTTTTGTTCGTAGTAGAGTTTTCATAGGCTTTAAGGCCCTGATGATCCATTATGATCATCCAGTCTGATAGGTGAAAGCTAAATGACTAATTCACAATGAATAATTTATTAAACAAATGTTGGCTCTTTTCTGCTTGTGAATTATTTGAACATCCTCAGAGTTGCTCATTGTTTACTATTATTTGTGAAGATTGTAATTTAAATTTTCTTGGTCTGCAAATTATTTAAATAACAAATATTACAATCAAATGCAATTTTGAACTCAGAGTGTAACATAAGTAAATTATCTAATTCAAGTAACTGATTTATATCACTGATATTACTCGTAGAACTAACCAACACAATGTGAATTCTGAATTGTATATTCACTTGTAGGAAGCGATTCGCTTTGTATTAGTTAGTTGCATATGTCATGCAATCAGGAGTCAGAAACAATGCCATGTGCTTTATATATCTAACCAATAAAATGGATCCAATCCAATTCCCATTGAAATCAACAAGAGTCTTTCTATTAATTTCAGTCAGAGTTGGATCGAGTCTAGTGAAAATTGTGAATTTTGACTATTACAGTGGACTGCATAACATAAAATTTGCTTTTGGTAAATATTCACTTTTTGTGAATATTTGTGCAAAAAAAATCTAACACATGAATGTTCAAAAGGCAACAATATCACAAACATAAATCAAATGAAAATTCATTTTGTAACTGGAATGATATTTTCAAAACAACTCTACTAATCGCTCAGCTCTCTATGCAATGTGGTAATGAAAAACATATACTAAAGATACAAATGTCCAAATTTCACAGAACTACATCAGGGATGAATTTGTCCCAAAACAAGGGTTTTGGCCTGATTATGCACTTGGAACTCCCAGTGAAGTGAATGGGAAGTTTGAGAGTTAATTAACAGACGCACTGGCCCTCTGTGAAATGAAAAATAAAAATTGCAAGCAATTTGGGAAGTTGATGGTGCTCTCAGCCAGAATTCTCTCTTTCCCTTCTTTTTCTTCAGACTTAAAAAACTTGTGGCTGTTCTCCAGGGCTTCAGATGACATAATCTTTCACTCTTAAAGAGGCCTAACAAAATGAATAAAAGTGAAATTGTGACTATTAGTACATTCTTACTTTGTAGTCCAAGATCAGATTATATGCCTAAGCATATTGCTTCACTGTAGTGTATTATACTGATTGCTAAATATTTTTATTCTTATTACATCTAGCATTCTCATGTCTTTCTTGTTTAAATGTCTCTAATTATTTTTGTTAATTGCAAATTAAAGTCAGGGCAATTCAAAGTAAAATAGTAGAAAAGCTAACAGAATTTTCTTTTCCTTCCAGTGTCCTGAAAGTCAGATGTTTAGAGTTAAGACTGAAATCTTAATCCATTCCATCATGCTTATTTTTTGCTGCTGCTGTAATTGTTAAAGTATTTAACTAGGGCGTCTCATGCTATGTCTACCCAACAGCTTACGTCGGTATAAGTTATGTCACTTGGGAGTGTGAATAAGCCACCCCACTGAGCAACGTGAGATACCCTGACCTAAGCGCCGGTGTGGACAGTGCTATGTTAGCAGGAGAGCTCCTCCCGCTGACATAGCTACTGCCACTCATGGGGAGAGCTCTCCCCAGTCAGTTTAGAGCATCTGCAGTAGCATCACTACTGCAGCGAGCTCTGTAGTGTAGCCACAGCCTCAGAACCTTAGGCAATCTTATCTCCTTTTTGTGCTGCCATAAGGAGAGAAAGTGAATTTTCACGTTATTTGTTGAATTAATCCAGGCTGTTAATATTACTTGGCAGTTTTGCTTGTGCGTGAATGAGTTTCTTGTTGTGCAATTTAGCAGGATCTATTGACATTGGCTTTTGACAAAATTCCCTGGGGGTCCATTACTGACTGATCTCTGCTATCAGATCAGATTTATGAGATGGATAAAGAGCTGTTTGAGATTTCCTGCTCACTGAATATTAAAACTGCTAAAGGGATTTCTAGCAAAAAAGAACATTAAATTAGAGATTGGGATTACTCAGGGCCTTTGTTTCTTCCAGAGGAAGAGTGTTTAATATTACTGAAAGCCCATTATCTCTCCAGTTCAGCATGTTGTAAAGGACACTGTTCTGCCTCCCTTTGCCTCCAGCAGGATGTTCATATTTTGAAGCAAACTAGAATTTTAGAGAGGGATATGACTCCAAATGACTAGAGGATAGATAATGTGACACCAATTTTTAAGTGACCCTAGCAGTTACAGGCCAGTAACTGGTTGAAACTATAGTAAAAAACAAAATTGTCAGACACATAGATGAACATAATTTGTTGGGGAAGAGCCAACATGGTTTTTGTAAAGGGAAATCATGCCTCACCAATCTACTAGAATTATTTGAGGGGTCAACAAACATGTGGACAAGGGGGACCCAGTGGACATAGTGTACTTAGATTTTCAGAAAGCCTTTGACAAGTCCCTCCCAAAGGCTATTAAGCAAAGTAAGCAGTCAGGGGATAAGAGGGAAGGTCCTTTCATGGATTGGTAACTGGTTAAAAGATAGGAAACAAAGGGTAGGAATAAATGGTCAGTTTTCAGAATGGAGAGAGGTAAATAGTGGTGTCCCCCAGGGGTCTGTACTGGGCCCTGTCCTATTCAACATATTCATAAATGATCTGGGAAACGGGGTAAACAGTGAGGTGGCAAAATTTGCTGATGACACAAAACTACTCAAGATAGTTAAGTCCCAAGCAGACTGCGAAGAATTACAAAAGGATCTCTCAAACTGGGTGACTGGGCAACAACATGGCAGATAAAATTCAATGTTGATAAATGCAAAGTAATGGACATTGGAATACATAATCCCAACTATACATATAAAATGTTGGGGTCTAAATTAGCTGTTCCCACTCAAGAAAGAGATCTTGGAGTCATTGTGGATAGTTCTCTGAAAACATCCACTCAATGTACAGTAACAGTAAAAAAAGCAAAAAGAATGTTGGGAATCATTAAGAAAGGGATAGATAATAAGACAGAAAATATATTGCCTCTCTATAAACACATGGTATGCCCACATCTTGAATCCTGCATGCAGATGTGGTCACCCCATCTCAAAAAAGATCTATTGGAATTGGAGAAGGTTCAAAAACAGGCAACAATAATGATTAGGGGCATGTAGCAACTGCCATATGAGGAAAGATTAATAACACTGGAACTTTTCAGCTTGGAAAAAAGACGACTAAAGAAGGATATGATCGAGGTCTGTAAAATCATGACTGGGGTGGAGAAAGTAAATAAGGAAGTGTTATTTACTCCTTCTCATAACACAAGAACTAGAGATCACCAAATGAAATTAATAGGCAGCAGGTTTAAAACAAATAAAAGGAAGTATTTCTTCACACAATGCACAGTCAACCTGTGAAACTCCCTGCTAGAGGATGTTGGGAAGGCCAAGACTATAACAGGGTTCAGAAAAAGAACTAGATAAATTCATGGAGGATAGGTCCGGTCCATCAATGGCTATTGTCCAGGATGGGCAGGGATGGTGTCCCTAGCCTCTGTTTGCCAGAAATTGGGAATGCGCGACAGGGGATGGATCACTTGTTGATTACCTGTTCTGTTCATTCCCTCTGGGGCACCTGGCATTGGCCACTGTTGGAAGACAGGGTACTGGGCTAGATGGACCTTTGGTCCTACCCAGTATGGCCATTCTTATGTTCTTATGGATAAACAATTAATTTAAAAACAAAGCTGTCCTAAATGAAAATGAAAGGAATCCCAATGCCTATATGTTTGGGCAAGATCCTCCATGTCTCTGTCTCTGAGTAACCCACAGGACGCCCCATGGGTCAGTTTCTTCACTGGTTTAATTTCATTGAAGACAATGGAGTTACTGTAACTGTGCCTTTGTGGGTCACAACTGAGAATAAGAAATTCAGGACAAACTGCTGAGAAATAGGTCAGATACACCCCAAAACTGGTGGTTATTCTCCCATGAGATGTACCAAACCAGCAACAAAAGTAAACTTCTGTTTCACCATACTGGTTAACAAGAAGTCAGAACAGCAGTTTCCTTAGGCAATCCTTGTATTACCACCAAAGCCACTAGACTTATTGATGAGTGGTTCTTTAAAATCAGTTTCCTCAAATAAAAGGTTCTTCTGATCCCAAAGGACCAGCCACACACCCAGGCAGAGTGACCAGATAGCAAGTGTGAAAATCAGGACTGGGGGGTAGGGATAATAGGAGCCTATATAAGACAAAGCCCTGAATATCGGGACAGTCCCTGTAAAATCAGAACATCTGGTCACCCTACACCCAGGTCAATATACAACTCTTACCCAAAAACCACGGTGTTGCCAATCCTTTAGTATAAAAAATCTAAAGGTTTATTCATAAAAAGAAAGAAAGAAAGGTGAGAGTTAAAATTGGTTAAAGGAATCAAATACATACAGTAATTGCAAAGTTCTTGGTTCAGGCTTGTAGCAGTGATGGAATAAACCACTTGTTTAAGTCAAGTCTCTGGTTGCTTCCAAATCATTGGAAGGATCTCAGTCCCTTGGTTAGAATGCTCCCATTAGTATAAATCCATAGTCCAGAAGTTTGAGCAGGAAAGAAGCAAAATGGAGGTGTTTCCAGGGCCTTTTTTTAGCTTTTGCCATGTGGAGGGAAACCCATTATTTCAAACAAAGCCCTCAGCACAGCTAGTGGAAAATCACAGGTGACAAGATAGTGTTTGGAGTCACGTGGGCAAGTCACATGTCCATGCATGATAACACTTAGACACAGAAGAAAGTTATTACCTATACCTCAAACAGCATGCTCACAAGAAAGTCCCTTCAGGGTAGATGGGCGTCTTCCATTGTGAGTTAAATGTTCTTTTGATGAGCCACTCAATTTGAATAGTTCCTCCAAGATGTGCTGGCTAACTACGTTGTGGGTGTTACCCCAGAAACAAACATTTGAAATCCAAGTATAGATCCAATACTCATAACTTCAAATACAAAAATGATATATGCATACATATATCATAATCATATTCAGCAAATCATAACCTTTCCATAGAAACCTTACTTGACATCCTTTGTACAAGATTTATTGCAAATATGTAACAGTGTTTGCAACAATGATCTATATGGTCATATTTTAATCAGATAACATCACAGTTACACTATGGCTTAATCCAGTCCACCTATAATTAATTGTTTCCTTCATTGGGCAAATGTCTGTTATTCATGGGCTTGGCTGGCTCCCTTTTTTTATAAATAAGGCTTGCAGTGGGTCTTCTTAAGTGCCTTTGACCTGGAGAAGAAGAAAAAGTCTTCTTCAAAACAAGGAAAATTCCCTGGAAGAATGATGCTATTGTAAATCAGGGCCTGATTATGATCTCATTACATTGGTTCTAGACTTTTCAGTGGCGCTATGCTGCTTTACACCAATTGAGGATCCATGTCTTTGATATGTGCTTTTGATAACACATCCATACTCTCTATATAAAAGTTAGGATTTAAAATAAAAATGAAAGAAAATATTGTGTATGTATAGGTGGAAAATATTGTATTTCTATAAGTGTTTCAGAACTTGTGGCATTCTAGTTTTAGATTATGGCATATGTTTTAAAAGGAGGGACGTAATCACACAGTTTTAGCCTAAATTTTGAATAGCTTCACTCTTACCAAATTCTTTAGTGTGTATTGAAATTGTACTATCTAGCCATCTAGAGGTTTACTTTGGCTCAGAGGATCATCAAACTGTCTAGATGCTCAGCTGAAGTTTTCAAACCTGTTGAGTCTTCAGAACTGAGCTGTGAATTTCGAAAAAGCAGCTTTCCAATGAGATTCTTAGTACTTCTGTTTTGGATTGGTCTGGAAATACTGCAAGATCAGCCTCAATCATGGTATTTCAACTCTTCCACCTGTGGTCAGAAGAAGGTTACTTGTCAGGACCATGCCTGTTCAGTACTAGAAAATTCAGGAGCATGAAAAAAATGAAAACAGAAAATTAGGCAAATAAATCAGAAGAGGGAGGAAAAATCAAAACTCCTCTGATGCTGGAGTATTCAAATGCATTCCTACAATGTCAGTGGGTAAAATTTTCAAAAGCACCTAAATGACTTTCAATGGGACTTAGGCTTTTCCAAATGTTACACAGCAGGAATAAATTTACTGTCTGCATTGGTGTAGGTTGAAAACAATGGGTTATAGTGATTTACAGCAGCTGAGGATCTTGCCCAATATATGTAAATATTCATTAGCACTGCATTAGAACTCTGTGTTTTGAATGATTTCAGTTTGTAATGGAAAATATCAGACAATAAATAGAGAGTTAAAAATGTAACTAAAATATTCTGCTTAAGTTAAGTTCTAGTTCTTACTTTAGCTGAACTGGACATCTGTTCCTAGTTTAAATCAGTGACATTTTTGTTCATCTTCTAAAAAGAAAGTAAGAAATAGATGAAAGGGCAGTTCAGTCTCTGTGCCCATTTAGCCCATGTCCCTTCTGCTGAGACTACAGACGAATGCTCATTTGGATTGTCTTTTTAGGCCATTATCATCTCTTTATTAAATGGGGCTGGTGGACAGCCAGTGATTAGGGCCTTGTGTGGATCTCCTTACACTTCTGTGAATTTCACCCTAATTGAATCTTGCACTGGATGGCCTTCTCAGAGACTTTTCATGTCAAGAATCCTAAAATAAAAGAATTTATAAAAGAGAACGGTCCAGTCAGAATCATCATCATAAAAAAGGTCTGGTTCCCCTGCTTTGGAAATTTGCCTTCCCATAAAGGAACATAAGCCTGGTCTCACCACAGTTTTTGTACCCATATAACTGTTTCAAATAGAGATGGTATATTTTACTGAAATAGTTCTACTGGTACAAACACTAGTGTGGATACAGTTATACTGGTATAAAGATGCTTTATACTTGAAAAGCCAATTCCCCTTCCCATGCAGGAATAGCTACACGGTTATAAAGCACCTATAGACTAATATTACTCTGCCCACATTAGGGGCTACATTCCTTTTACTGTACCATATAGTTATCAGTGTACATCTTTTTTGTGTGGAAAAGGCCTTAGTTAGCTTGCCCAGTGCTTACCTCTGTCCTCCTGTCTACATCCCTCATTCTGCTGTGTAAAGTTCTCTGGTCTTGGTGCTATTTTGACCCTTCAGTCAGGATCCTCTCCTCCCCTCTCCATATGCTTCAGTATAGGCAACAGGAGAATTTATGAAGGAACTAACTTGAAGGAAGTTTGACAGTGCTAACTCAGGAACTCTGTATCCTTGTCACAAGGAGTAAACCCATTACAAATACAATTCTGGCAATAAATGCTACATTGCAATAGCAAACTGATTGGATAAAGAAACAATCTGACAAATAAAAAAAAGTACTAGTATCAAATATATTAAAATGACCTAGTTTTGTACCACACTCATCTGGGACAAGGACTGTGTTTCTTGTTTGTAAAATGCTTGGCACAGTGGAGCCTGGATGCTTGATTGAAAAATGCTAGGGACTATTGTAATACAAATTGCCATACAAAAGAAGAACAAAGAAAGAACAATAACAACAATAATCATAATATCTGAATGCCTTACAGAGGTGTCACTTCATAGGTAGGGTGATCCATCTTTAATTCTCTCCGATTCCTTCTTATGGTAGAAAAATTATTGAAGCGTGTGCATATTTAGGGTTTTTTTTATTCTGCTGTTCTGGTGATAAACTATGCCAAAGAGACAAGTCTTGTATTTAATCCAGAAGGCAGTGAGATCCAAGGTCATTCAGTCCTCTCAGGGAACTAACAGTATGACTACCACACACACTTTCCAATGAATACACATTAAAAGATCAAATTGGTTAGAAGGATTCAAACCTGATTCAACAAGAGTATTCTTTCAGTGGGATTATACTGAACAAACCGTAATTATATGGTATCCGCTGATCACGCAAGAACAGGGTAATTAAGTAAATATTTCTGCTTTTAAAGGGAATCCTTATTATCTAAACATTGCAAGTTGCATAGTAATCACTTCTTGAACCAGTTGGTAGCTTCAGATATAATTACCACCTCATAATCCATGGACTGTGTAATTACTGGGTATTTATTATATGGTCTTTGTCACGTAAGTACAGAGCAGTTGTCCAGTGATACATGCCTTGTAAAATACAATGAAACTATATATTTATTTTCTACTTCTTATATATATAACTCTTGACAATCTTCTCCTTGTATCCAGAGGAAAGTGGGTTTGAAAAGGATTTATGTCAGCTGCATCTTGCAATTCATGGAAAGCCACTCACATGAGTGGCTCCATTTCCTTTCCAGACAAACAAAGGCAAAGAGTTCAGGATAAAATGAGAGATAATTTGTGCAGGTTGTAAATCCAGCAAGTTAAAGGACCATATTCCCTAATACTTCCTTCTGAAGAAGACCTGAGTTGAGTTTTCACATGTAAATGTCTACGTTCTTACAATAAAACAGTAAAAACAGAGGGCCACATTTTCATTTACACTAAGGCTTCTTTACATCACTGTAGCAATGGAAAGAGGCTTAAAGTGAATGTAAAGGCCAGGGTATACATCTACATTGTAATCAGAGGCATGACTGCAGCACATGTAGACATATCTGAGCTAGCTTTGATCTAGCTAACTTGAATAACAATAACAGTGAATCTGCCATAGCCCGAGTTGTACAGCCCGGCCTGGGACTCTGGGTCTGTAGTCCAACATCTAGCCTGGGCTGCTGCCCATGCTGCCCCAGCTTCCCTCCTATTGCTGTTTGAACTAGCTAGATCAAAACTAGCTTGGGTTTGTCTGCATATGCTGCAGTCATACTTCTGATTGCAGTGTAGACATACCCTAACTGTCAATGTAAATTACAACCACTCTAAGGCCCCTTTGCACTGCCAGATTGATGTAAAGGGGTTTTAGTGTTAATGAGAATGAGGCCCAGAATGTTTAGAAGCAGTTTCATCCTGATATACTGCCTTAACTGTACATTCATTCTGCCTCCTCACATCCCTTCTCTCTCACCCTTTTCCTTTTGGTCTGGTATGCGATCATCCCTTCACTGAGAATGGCAAACAGCAATTAGTTACACAGAATGGGTATGAAGCATATTTGGTATTGTTTTAAACAACTCTCTGTTCTATTACCATATCCAGTGCCTCCCCAATGATTCTTTTGGACTCTCAAAAATTTATCTATTTCATTTTATGTGCCTCTTCGTCTGCTGTTCTCAGACACTTCACTATCTTATATTCTTGCCTTTCATGCTTTCCTTACAAGCACGTCAGAGCTTTCCGAGTACATTATGGCATGTGCTTTCCTTCTCTTTCTGCATTTATTTAGGATGATTATGTAAGTGTAGTTAGATATGGGTGAGCTAGTGTTAGCTCTGGTTACAAAACACAATGGGCCAAATATTCACCAATTCCTCAGATGAAGCCAAAATGGATCCCTTTTGGGATTCAGGAAAGTTTGGCTGATTCTCCTCTAATCTCTCACCTTTTGATGGTGGGATTTGATCTGTTGCTCTTTATTTTATTTTACCATGGTTTGTCCAGGACCCCAGTGTTCTGATGCCATAAAGATACAGAAAGAAAAGATGGTTCCTGTCCCAAGTAGCTTAAAATGTAAGTATAAGACAAGAATCACCAGGTGGATAGAGACAGACAGACAGGGGAACACAAGGAAACAATGAGATAATATCCATCAGCTTGATAGGCAGTGGTCTGACCACCCCAGTTGCCTGACCATTGTCAAGTTTTTTGTAGGCATTTTGGCAAAGGAGAGTTTTGAGAAAGCATGAAGGTGCTTGTTTGGAAAATTTAACAAGGTGGCAATGAAGGCTGGTTGCCTGTAGTGATACCTCAGTACATAACAATCTTGGCAGCCTAGATCTCACATGTTCTTGGCTTTCTAGGGGACCTGTGCAATCCAAGGCATCATCAAAGCAGAATGCAGAATTCAAAAGGAGCAGCGGCTGGCCCATGATTCAGCGTGTTGGAGCCACCATCCGAAGAGACAACATGCCTGGGAAGGAGGGTGTGGAGCTTTCTCTTCAAAGAGAATGCTGTAGGGCAGGGTGTGAAGCGTCTCTGGAAGATGTTTGCTGTGTGGATGAGAATAAAGTAACGTAATGTTTGGAACATCTGTACTTCACTCCTAGATCACAAAAAGCTTGAGGCACATTTGGCTGATTACAAGCATATATAGCGTTCTCAAACAGAAACAGGCACTGAGATTGGCAGCAGGTGCAGGATGGGATTGTCCTTTATCCACATAAGGAAGTAACATAATGTTTCCTTGAATATTCCACTTTTCATTAAGGGCCAGATCGTGGGTTAGGGGGATACCCTTAGAGTATGTCTACATTGCACTTCAAGCCTGGGCTCAGACTCAAGCTTGAGCCCAAAGTCCCCTTCCATCTTCACACAACTCTCTCAGACTTGGGCACATACCCAGGGTCCTAGGCCTGTGCAAGGGTCAAGGGACGAGCCTGCGTCAAGCTGGGAGCTTTCAAACCCTATCATTGTGCCATGTAGGCGCAGCCACCTCCGCCCCCACAGGACTCAGTTCCTGGTGGTCCACTGCCAGATTTTGGTTAATCTCTGGTACAAGGCCAGCAAAATAGTGGATTTTAGTACGAGTACTAGGAATAAGCACATATACCAGCAAACAGCAAAAAATCTGGCAATGCTGGAAATTTACTGGGCTGTTGACCAGCACAGGAATTTTTTTCTTCCCTTACCTTTGGGAACAGTCTAATGCATAACAAGCAGCAGAAACAAAAGAGGCAGAAGTTGCCCTGGAGCCTGGCAAGTTTCTGGCTCCATTTTAATGTTTATTAATATAGAAATAGGAGGTATTTCCATTCCATGAACTAATACAAAAGTTATTATAAGCCCCGGATAGCAGCGTGTATCTGCTAATAGCGAATGGTATGCCAGTGACTTGGCGTCCCCCTGCCCACCCTTCACCCACTATGTAGAATTCAAAATGGCAAATAGGAAATACAAGTAGTAAAAACCGCATTTAAAAACAGGTTTCACAGCCGTGTTAGTCTGTATCCACAAAAAGAAAAGGAGGACTTGTGGCACCTTAGAGACTAACAAATTTATTTGAGCATAAGCTTTCGTGAGCTACAGCTCACTTCATCGGATGCATGCAGTGGAAAATACAGTGGGGAGATTTATATACACTGAGAACATGAAACAATGGGTGTTACCATACACACTGAAACAAGAGTGACCAGGTAAGGTGAGCTATTACCAGCAGGAGAGAAAAAAAACCTTTTGTAATAATAATCAAGGTGGGCCTGCAGGAAATGGGTTATCTTTGGTTTCACAAGGATTGTGAAGAGCACAGCAAGTCACAGTGATGACCCTGGAACCCAGAAGGCTTTCTAAACATCTCCAATGGGATTTAAATCTGCCAAACACATATTCGACAACTATCCTACACTTGCATGTGTCTTTAAACTGGAGAGTCAGAGTAAGATGCTCACAAAGCTCCAGAAATGTAGTTTTCTTATGGAAAAGTTCTGGATCCACTGCTGGTCCTCCCAGGTCTGCATGACAATGTGGTCTTGGCTTGTGACCCTGTTCCAGAAGTACTGGTCTACCTAAGTGGTCATCAGCTGCGGTACTGAGTGGCATGAGCAGTATTAGTTGGTTTGAATCTGCCACGTCTGTGCCCTCCTACTGGTCTCTTTGGTGCTTTTAGTGGGTCAGAAAATGCCACCAAAATGTCCACCAACATCTCATTGAAGCTCTGCCTGTTTCCTGAAATGAGAGTGAAAGTGCAACCAAGAGAACATCTTCAAATGGTGCCTCCTCCATGATGCTGGCTTTGGTAGCTGAGAGGGTACAGACCAAAATGATGGCTCAGCAAGATGTGTTCAAGCTTCCTGTAACATGCAGGGTGGACAGTCAAGTTCCCCAAAGCACCACAACCAAATGGCTAGAGTGGCCATGTTTCAGGAGAGCACTAGGCAGTCTGGGATGGACTCAGGTTTGTGTAGTGCAGTGTGGACGCTGGAGCCCCGGGTTTGGGCACAGGTTAGAAAATTCTTAACCTCGGGTTGACAATCAGTTTAAATGCTCAAGCCCTTGGTTCTCTAACCCACGGTCTGCTGAGTCCAATAACCCTGGGTTTACATTACAGTCTAGACATATCCCTACAGTCTGTATGGTTAAGGGACCTTCTGCAAGTTGCTAACTACCTCCTGTGCAGAAGGGGACCTCAGCTGCTTCTACAGTAGCAGCCCCATGACATCTCTGAAGGCTGTTTGCAAATTCAGGAACCCATGTGTGACGTTCTGACTCTCTAAACAATTGGGAACTCTGTATTCAGAGTAGAGCCTCATTTCTGTTACTTCCTGTTTGTTGCTAGAACAATAAAGTCAGCACACCAGATAACTGTGTTTAAATCAGCTCCACCTTTGTCTATCACCTTCATTGCTCAGTCCGGATATTACCTTGGCAATGAGGATCTTTCTTCCCTCAAATGTCCAATGCTCCCACTGCTGTACCAAGAAGAAGAAATAGTAAGCAAATAATATTAAAATAATAATTAATAATAAAGAAAAGTTCACATGGATACACAAAGTGGCAGACTGCTGCTTTTGCTGCAGGGGGCCAGCCAGCAGGAGAGGGCGAGTAGGCAAATTAAAATAAAACACAGGAGGAGGCAGTTACCTTTTCTGTCAGAGCTACTGCAGATAGAGTAGCAAGGGGGGAGCAGCCATCTTGGCCTTGTGCAAGCCAGAAACACAGCTTGTAGCCTGCACTGACCTTCCACAGTCAGCAGAGGGAGTCCAAGTACAGCCAGAAGAGGGATTCTACTGCTTGCAGTGTAAGCACACAACCAGCAGAGGATGATCAAGCCAGACAGTATACAGTATACAGTCAAAAAAAAAGTGCAATCTTTAGGAAAAAACTGCAATACCAGAGAAAAAAGGGGAAGGGGGAAGTTATATCTGATTATATAGGAGGATATTTAGTCCTATATCTATATCAGATATAGATATAGGACTAAATATACTGATTCTCTTTTGTTATTTCCAATAATCGTCCTTGAGGTCCTTTGCACAATATTACTGACTCACCTCATTTCATTTCTAGCTATTTCAAATCAAACCTTTATTTTATTACTTCTGAACTTTTTCTGCTTATCAGCTTTTGGCATTTGACAAGAAATGACAAGAATTTTGTTGTTTTTTTCTTTCTTTCTGTTGTTTTCAGACTGATCTGTGATGGAGAGAAAAAACAAATCTATTCTTGTCAGAAAGAATTCCTGATCGTGTGTGTCTCGTCAAAGACCAGCAATTACACCCTATGACCTTGGATCGTAATTGTAAGTCCAAAAACATCTTTTTGGACACTTTGAGTTTGCAAACAAACTTTGTGTAACGTTTTCATGTTTGGAAATCTGAACTTTCTTTAGCAGAAACTGATGTTTGCTATGTAAAATTGAGTGCAGAAAGCAGTAAGAAATCTTTTAGCTCGTGCTCAGGATATTACCAATTAATTTTTTGGCTTCCAGTATATTCCTGCTACAGTTCTGGTTGTCCCCCAGCCTGTAACATCCTATTTCCATGGTAGGGTATGGCCACCAGCCTTCTGGGTGAGTCTAAATAGCATTGAGGATCTGGTCCTTAATCTACCTGTGCCTCATACATCATTCATGAAGTGGAAGCAACACCACTTCCTTTCTTTGTCCTCCAATTCCCATGCTGCCTGCCCGCAATGAGATCAAAGATACATTTTAAGAGTTCCCAATGGTTGGAGGAGAGCGTTGCTGGGAGTTATCTGAAGAGAGGCATGTGAGGAGAAGGGGCCAGGCTTGAGACCCTTTCCAGAACATGGGATGAGATTTCCATAAGCTAATAGAAAATGGAAGGCACACGGATTCTGGATAGTTTTAGAGTTTGTGTGATTTTTTTGCATAAATACACTGACCACTGTTTTTTTTTTGCATAGCCCTAGTGATGTCCTCGTTTGACTGAGTCTATTAAAGCTCAGGCTATCATAGGCATCCTCTGATTTCATGTCCCTTGTTGATTGGGTGCCCAGTTTGAAACACTTGGGCCTGATTGGCAGAAAGTGCTGAGTACCCACAACTCTAGCTGAGGTTAATGGGAGATATAAGTGTTCAGCCCCCAAAATAGCAGGCCCCAGGTATCTCAAGTTAGGCATCCAAATTTACTGGCCACTTATGAAAATTTTGATCTTAAGAACTTATGCACAACTTGCGGAAAAAATAAAATGCAAGTTATGTCCCTTAGCTGATATCTATAATAATAATAATAATAATAGTAACAAATAATAATTAATAATAGTATTTAGTTGGATTACTGTGCGGCTTTTGTCATGGACTATTAATATTTATAACCATTACAATTACAAAAGAAATACATCACTAGGTTAGGGATTAAGGGGTGACTGTATATGAGGTACAAATGCCAGCTGGCCACTGGGCATTTACACTAGTTTTGCTGAGTCAGGCAGTTGGTACTACCAACAGTCTATGGCTAGTCACTTCTAAACTGATTACAAAGCTTAGTATCTTTGATGGTTGGTCCCAACAACAAGTGGGTATTGTGGCTCTGTGGCACACTGGGGAGCTGAGGGTTATGAAGGGATGAAGGGAACTCTGAGGCACACTGGGAAACTGAGGGCCACTGAGCAGCTCTGGACCCAGAAGGCTCCACCCAGCCACACCTGCTGGGCATGCTCATAATGAAGGCAGAACTCAAAAGGGAGTGGCCCAGCTCAGTCAAGGCAGACAGCGTAAAGAAGCAGTCCTATGCTGGTAGCTCCTGCAGAGAGTCCGCAGGAGACACTGCCTGGACCAGACCTCACTGCACAGCCGCCGAAGGCCCCCATGGAGACTAGGAACAGAGAGACCCATGAGTGAAGGAGAAGCCTCCAGATCACTGACAGTAAGAACCCTCCATCCCATGAGTGAATAGGTTGACCCTTCTTGTGACTTCGTAGGGCACTGAGGATGCAGTAGAAAATGACCCAGGGAGCAGGCTTGGTGGCCTCTGTCCCCACAGGCCACATATCCAACCACTGACTCACAGGACTCTGGGTTAGAACTGGCTGGAGCAGGGAGGATGCAGGTTCCCCTATCACCCACTGTAGACTCTTGCTGGTAGACTACATGGCCATAGACTCTTGCTGGTGGGCAACATGGCCATAGACTCTCGCCAGTCAGTAACACACCAAGGCTCAGATGCTGAACTCCTCTACAAGCTCTTTAGATTCATAACCCTCAGGAAATGTAACTAGCACATTTTGTCCCACAGTTACCAATGATTTACCAGAAAAGTCAAAGAAGACAGTAAAATATGGCATTTCTAAAATAAAAGCTAGAGGAAAACAAACAAAAATGCCTTTTACCATGACTAAAATATCAAAAGGAAACGACCAGCATGAAATCATTGTGTAATATAGCTCTTTTATTAAATTAAATGAGGCTAAAGCATAGCATAGATATCTGAGAAGGACAAGTCAGAAAGGTGCAACGTTATTGAAAGGTACATCACATGTGGTTTACTCTTGAATGGATATAGTTGTTTTTATGATTTGATAGAATTTGGGCGGTGGATGAGATAAAACCTGTGTAATCTTTTCCAATTGGTCAACTGTACGTGTTGTTTCAGAGCTGGTTGTATAACCCAAAACACTGTCAAGATGTGTCTCTCCATGGAGATTATTACCTGCAAGTATCAGTAGGTGAGTCTCAGTTATGTTAAATCCAAAAAAAGTCTTGTTTCTGTTCTTGGCAGGTGTATGGCAAAGATGTAAATGGTACTGTGGCTCCTATTATCTCCAACACCAAATGAAAAAAATTGGCACCAACTGTCACAAATTGCAAAAGGCTTTGGAAAATTAAATTGTATTTACCCAATCGACTAGACCCATGATGGTGTAAATTAGTGCAGCTCCATTGGAATCCATGCATTAGGTTGAACTAAATAGATCTACAGTGGCTTATGTCAGTGGAGAATCTGGCACAATTTCTTTATTCCGATTGTTGATTGCATATGACTGTTCACTCCTATGTTTGCTTACATGTAAAGATGCTCCTGTGACTTGGAAGCCATTTGTTATTAGCCTGAGCCTGCACTCCTTACTTGTGATATCGTTTTTTTTTTAATGACATGATCACATACTATTTTTCCTGCCTCTTTCAGCACATAGGTGGATGGTGCTCACTTAATGAGCAGCTATTTAATATTTTGTTTTTATTTCTCATTGTTCAAAGTATGGCCCCAGGTCTTATTTACTGCACACTAGTCAAACCCTGCTCTGAAGCTGGAATTATTAATTTCCTCTGTTGGTGAGAGAGACAGAAAGAAAAGCTCTGTGCAAGTTAAAAGCTTGTCCCTCTTACCAGCAAAAATTGGTCCAATAAAAGATATTATCTCACCCAGATTGTCTAACGTCGAGGGACCTACGTGGCTACAAATCCGCATTCTTGTACTTTAATTTTTTTTGCAAAATAATTGTTTCTTCAAAACCTACTCCCTTGGATCACCTCTTATTTTCCAAATTCTGTTTCCCTGAAAGTCTTTATTTGTCTTACAGAAATGCAGCTAGTTTGAACTAGAAGTATATTTCCAGGCACAAATTTATATTCCCAGGCTTAAAATTACAAGGTGTAATTCTCACAGCACACAGCATTGTAAACCAGGAAGTAACACTTAAAAGAAATCCAAGCATGGTATGATATGGAAATACACAAATAAGGCAGGCAAACAACCTTACTCTGCCCTGTAGCGACACCATGCAATAACCATATGACAGTGTTCAGGCATTTTAGTGTTTGTGGTCCCACATTAAATTATAAACTGATTTTGAAAGACATGTTAGATTTTGTAATTTTCCCCCTTCATTATGCAGAGATGGACCCAGCATTTTTGGCAAAATTCGACAAAGAATGCCAAAACTGAATTTGGACTGGAATCCTATAGGAATTATAGTGCTTCTTTTATCTGGTGTGCAGATTCCCTAGCTATTGGGGATTGTGTGACGCTAACTCCCCCTGTGTGACCCCACAGCTGGATGCAACAGACGATGGACTGCTTCCTCCCTCCTGCTGACCTAGGGCATGATTGAAAGCTCACTGAAATCAATGGAAAGACACCATTTGGATCAGTACCCTCATGAGGGGAGATAGGTGCTCTGTGCTTTCCTGATGGCCCTTGGGGTTTGGTCAGTGAATGGCCCTTATCTGTCATCCACAAGAATCCTTGGCCTGTGGACTGAGACTGTCAAACATAATGCAAAAATGTGTAATCCTGGTTGGTTTAGCTGAAATAATGGGGGGAAAGGACAATGGTCTTTTTTCCTTAATGGTTTAAGGACATCCATTTACGGTCCAGCAATGCTTATTTCTCACAGATCACCAGCTAGGAGAATGGCTGATAGTGACTGTACAGTTTTAGAGATATTTAAACCTCTAAGAACTGTGAAGAACAGTACAACCCATATTCCAACACCTGTATGAAATTCATCTTAACTATGGTTATGCCCCCAGATATGCATTACTTACCCAGTTGCTCCCCCAGTTATCCAAACCACTGCTTATTTAAGTGTTTTTTGATATCCTCTTGAACAAGATTGTACTGTGCTCAAATTGGCTAGGATTCAGTTCTATGCATGGACAGAACAACTGGAGTTCCCTTTTACAATGTACCATAAATTATAGGTATTTGCTGAGATAGGAGGTTGTGGGTGCACACATATCTAATGCAAGTCCCTTGGCAAATGAGAAATAAATTGGTCTCCATCCAGTGTTCACATCACAAACTGGAAGCCACCAGCAGGTATGCACTAATAGACACATTGTTGTCAGTCTCAGAAGACAGACCAAAGCCTAGATATGGAAACTGATCTTGTCTTTTGGCCCAAGCAATGGTCTTTCCAGTCAGTGCTGAAGCACCTTGATGGGACAGTCCAAGGAAGTTTCTGTTACCTCTGTCCACACTACACCTGGTCTGTAGAATGCCTGAATTTTTTCAGAGTTCCCAGCTGTCAGTCTGGCATTTCCATGAGCACTAAATTCACTCAAAATAATAATACTTTTCATTTATCTCATATTTTACATCTTCCTTGTGCTATTCAGCTTTAGCTTATTAATCTTCACCATACCCATTTTAAGCAGGTATACTTATCCCCATTTTCTGAAGTTTATGACGATGTACCCATTTTTACTAAGGGTAAAAATACTGAGGGTATAGCCCAATGGATTATTTTTCCACATTACTTCAGCCCACTTCCAAGGAGCAGCAATTCATATATATGCTATGGTGTAGGGAAGTATTCACTGCCATAGCAAGTACTATACTTGATCTATTGATAAATATAGTCTAGGACCAGGGCCGCCCTTAGGCATACGCAGCATACTTGGCTGCATAGGGCACCCAAAAATTTGGGGCACCATTCCCCTCACAGGCCGCAGCTGGAATTCTCTCT
Source organism: Caretta caretta (assembly GCF_965140235.1). Classification (NCBI taxonomy): domain Eukaryota; kingdom Metazoa; phylum Chordata; order Testudines; family Cheloniidae; genus Caretta; species Caretta caretta. Next base: position 94,408,383 of record NC_134208.1, on the reverse strand, counting down.
TCTCTGGACCCTCCCAGGCGCTGGGCCGGTGGGCTTCTCCCCGCTCCCAACCCCACCCCCTCCGTCACTCGCTCAGCAGCTGGCTGGCTGAGGCCTCTAGCCTCAAGCTCCGCCACTCCAGTCCCGGAGAGCACACTTCCCTAACACACACACACACACACACTGTCTCTCACACCCACATACACTCTGTCTTTCATGAGTCACAGTCCCCCAGTACAGACTGTCACACACACACACACAGAGTCTCACACTCCCCAACACACACTCTGTCCCCCAGCACACAGTCACACACACACACACACATACTCTGGCGCTCTCTCTGTCTCTCTCACATGCACTGGCTCTCTCTCATACACACAGTCTGTGATGTGCACACATGCACACGCACACACACTTGTATTATTGTTGTTATTATTACTGCTTGGTATTTCCTATCAAAATGCTTGTGGTGAGCCAGGAGTGGCGAGGGGCTGCAGGAGGGCCCTGGGTTCTGGCAAGATGTAGCCCCCATGTGACTGTGCGAAGCCTGTCTTGAGCCACTGCCGCAGCGTCTGCTGCGTACGAAGCTCAGTGTGTGTCAGCAATGGGGGAGGTTCTGAGGGTCTGTGGGTGGGGGTGGGGGCTGTGCCCTCTCGACACACTGGGGTCAGCGGCAAAGGGGCACCAGTTTAACGATACTGCGTAGGGCCTCATAAATCCTAAGGATGGCCCTGTCTAGTATTGTCTTTGTAGGTTCTTATGCCATGTCTATGACTGTAGTATCTGAACCCTTATGGACCTAAGGGTGAGATTCACAGAAATACTTAGGCATTTTAGGCAACATCCCGTTTGTATGAACCACTGGAATATGCACAACTCTTGCTCAGCTGTTACCTAATCCTGTAGGCACCTAAGTTTTTGCAATAAAAGTACTCCAGGCACTTATCTGTCTGCATCTGGGCATGCTCGCTTCTGCCTCCCTTTACATATCCAGATGCTTATCTACCACCTAAGCCCCACAGCAATTCATAAACCAGGGGAAGACAGCCACTCCTCCACGTCACTCACATGTAGGGTCTGATCCAGTAGGCATGCTGAAAGACTGCCTAACTGCACATAGAATGGCTTGTGGAGGGGAAGGACCTCCCTTATAACCTTTAGCCTAGTGGTTAGATAGCTCGCCCAGGATGTTGGAGATGACCTGTTCATGTCCACCCTTTGCTTGATGAGGAGGAGGGATTTAAACAGGGATCTGCCACCTTTCAGGCATCCTCTGGGTTACAGAGTCAGTCTAACTCTCTGGCCTAGTTAATATGTAATTTCTCAAGTATTTAATTAAAGTGGCACAACTTCAATAGGAGAGACTAAGGGAGACCCACATCAGAATATTCCATTGCCCATGCCTTCTACTGACAGCTCAGGTAGTTCTGAATACATTCAAAATCCAATTGTTCTAGTATAGCTTTTCAGATGAAAAATTTGCTTTGCAGCAGAATAGTGGACCTGTTGGATCATATTAAAGAAGTTCTGTATTAAAATCACAAATGAGTTTGATTCCCCATAGTTTAAATTCCAGGGTATTACTAATTAAGAGGTTTCTTGGTTTTTGGTACTGTTTCTCTCCCTCTAGGTGTGAAACTTACAAGCTGCTAATTGTATTAGTACATTCTAAGACAGAGTCTGTTCTCAAAGCAATTCTTTGTAACAACAACTACTCACACAGAGAGAGACTCAAAGCAATACTCTGTAACAACAGAAACAGCACCGAGAGACTCCCCGCCCTTTTGTTGTATTCATCTTGCTTTGTTAACAAATGTTCCTGTAGGTATGTGTATTTGTTGTTCAGTGTGAGCAATTCGATGTCTCAGGCCTTGTCTACACTCAGAATGTTGGCATTGCTTTTCTAATTCTGGTGCAGCTCTGCCAATGCTATACAAGTGGTGCATAATATTCTGGTATAGGCATGCCTTCAGTGTGAGAGCTCCTCAAAGTGAATAATGTACTATGGAATAATGTAACGGTGGATATTAAACAGGGGAGGCCCCTTCATTGCACAGTAGTCAGAATTACATTTCTCCTTAAATAGGGTCCTTCATCAATAAAAGGTGACTTACATAATGTCACCTCTTTTGCAGGTAAACTTGAAATGACCTCAGTTCTCTCAGGGAAGGGAGAATGTGTCTTTTCCTCAATCACATGCTCCTACTTTCTTTGGGTTCCTATTGTCAAGCTGTTTGGGCTGCTTTCATTTTTTATGCTGATTGAAAAAAACCAACAGCCGAAGAGCTATGTTTTCAGGATGTGTTTCCCCCACGAAATATTTTCAATAAATAAGATATCAGCCATATTTAAAGAAGGATGGACTTACATGAGCATTTCTGATTCACTTCAGCACACATTATATGTTGAGATTTGCGTTCTCCCTCACTGATATTGTCTCTAGTACAACTTAGCAAAACTATCACAGGAATACTGTGAAAAGGATTTTGGATGTTGGTAGAGAACTGCCATGGAAACAAAGTTCATATCATTTCCGATTCAAGATTTCAGATTCTCACAGGCATCTCAAAGTTTTTCTGGCTCTTTGTTTGGAAGCACTTGCCACAAACTTTCTACTCAGTTAATTAGAAGTTTTGGATAAGGCTGTTTTATTTTTTTCAGGCATAATGGAGATTTCTTTTGCTTATGGGTGAAAAAGGAAAGCATTCCAGAATGTTTACCAAAGAATAGCTGTTTACAGAAATTAGCATCTTGCTCTTTGTCTCAAGTAACTTAGCATCCATAAATGGCAAGAAGATTGTTCTGGTACTTCAAGTCCCTCCTGCATTATTCATTAGAGAAGCTCAAGCTGAATAACTTTTTCTGGGACAAAGCTGTTGCTAAGCTTAAAGTTTGGGAGATCTAATAATGCAGTGCTACTTAGCCTTCTCCCCAGGAAACTCTTCCACTCACATGATGTTACAGCACTGTGACTTGGCAAAATCAGTCTTTGTGCTACTTCCTGGATACTGAAGAACGGGACAAGTACGTAAAATGAAAAGAAGATTTATTAACTCTGTCACTTAAGCAATAACTTAAATGAAAGTAGTGAGGGAAATAAACAATGTCCCTCATGGCATTTTAAATATGGAGTGGGATGACTTTTCCCAATTAACCAAAAAGGAAAACCCAGAGCATTTTAGAATGTTTATTATAGTGTGCGAGAGAGTGTGTTCCAGCTCTAATGACAAATATAAAATATTTTATATCTTTACTTCTGTCAAGTAAAGACCTGCCTCCAACTGGTCTCATTTTGAAGGGAGCTGAAAATATGAAGTGCAATTTTAGGTGAATTTTGCTTTTTCAGAGAATTTTCTATAAAGGGATACAATTCACTATTTTATCTGTGGCAGTTTCATCCTTAGTGAATATTGATTTGGTTTTGGACAGCAAAAGAAAGCTTGTGTGTCCTAAAATAGTGGAAGAGGAGCTGAATGTCAAAGCTGAGCTCCTAGAACTCAGCTTTTGCTGTGTCATTAGCTTTTGGTTTCAGTGTTCCCCATGCAATTACTAGAGCTCCCTCTCCTAACACAGAGACTTTGGCAAGGAATGAAGGGTGAACTCAGCTGGGAAGCTTACAAAGAACAAAACCATATTTTTAAAGGCTAAAGGGGAAAAAGAATCAGGGGAAAAGATATGCTAGTAGAAATGGAGGAAATAAAAGTTATGGTACAACCCTCCCCCCCGCAACTTTCCTATGTTGCTGCAGTATGAGTATAAATAGCTGAATAAGACCTTTTCCCTCTATGCACCAATTCCATCTAGCAATTCTTCTCTTGTGCCTTCCCTGAGCCGTGATAGTAACCATTCACTGAATAATGCCAAGGAAACACATAAGAGTAGGTAGCAGAAGGAACTTGCTGGAAGAAAGTTCAGTGTATTGCAGAAAACAAACACAAACAAAATAAAATACAGTAAACAGCAAGTTAATTTGATTGCAGTTAAATGAACAATTTTGCCAAACCTATCCCCAGCAATTTTTTCCCCTCACCTTTGAAAATCCGAGGATTTCATATTTCCTTTCTAATTTTCAGTACAACTCTTAGAAAGGATTTTTTGTTTCAAAACAAAGGTTAGAGATTCTTGGAAATGGACTCTTGTTGGCAGCCCCAACTGGACAAAGAAGAACTGAATGACCTGAAGACTACCTTTTGACCCCTAGAAATGGTTTCTCCAGAGTAGTCTGATGATACATTGGCAGGCTATTGTGGGGGAAGCTTGCACTGCTTCTTCCTGTGCTGTGCTGGTTCTGTGGATAAAGATATCATGTCGGTTTCCAACATTATCAATCTGACACGATTTTGTGGTCAGCATTACCCATGTGGTCACTAGAGCTCACACTCATAACACAGAGACTTTGGTGTGTGCCTTTTATGAGCACTACATTCACTTACAAATATTTTTAAAGGAAAACCAGATATTTTGAAATCCTGCTTGTCTCATTTTATTAATATTATATATCATTCCTTTAGTTTTCTCAGTTCCCATTTCTTTATCTGTTCCCAGATTCATTTTTCCCTTGGACAATTAGATTTAGGCTGGGAAAATTTAAACTTCTGAGGTCAAATTTTCCAGATATGACCACTAACTGTATTTGTACACATATGTGCATGGAGGTAACACATTTTTGCAGACAAACAGGGAAATGTGTTGATAACACATGCATTTGCATGTCTGTTTGTGCAAAATACACACACAAGCTGGAAAGTGTTCCACATTTTCATGCCTAGTTATGATCAGCTGAAAACATGTCCTTTTGTGGTAGCCTGCAGAATGGTTGGATAATTACATTACCTCCTTACAGTGGCATTGTAAATAAAAGTATTGACATAAGGTTGAGAAACAGGAACTCTGAAGTTTAAGAGTAGATAACTGTGCATTGGTTTGAATTCTGTGCTGATTCCCCCCTGTATACTCCCATTGACTACCCTGGAGTCACACTAACTGTAAATCAGCGCAGAATTGCATCTCTAAGTATACTGCAGGTTTTATTTTCACCTGTGCTAGCAATACATTATCTACACGTTTGTTACAAGCAATTACATGTGTCTGATGTGTAACAACATGCTGAATGCAGGTGCAGTTAGTTGAACAAAATAGCTGAATGTCCTAGGTACAATTTGCACTTAAATATATATATTTACATTTGTCAGTGCACTTTTCATTTGCTGTTGTATACCGTGTTCTTTAGTGTAAGGTTAGTGATTTAGGGATATGTTAAATGGAGCTTTTGATCCATCCATCATTCTTTATATATACGTGCATTTCATTCCATGATAACAGGTTCTAGGTGGTAAAAAGAAACTTCTTGTGAGTGACGTCAGGTGTGCATATGTAGTTAGAGCAGATGACCATATGAGAAATAAAATATCCTGTTGTAAGTAGATATGGGCCAAAGAGGTGGAATTCAGATCTGGATTAGATTTAAAATAGGATTTGGGATTTGATTTTGAGGTGTACGTTTTAGGTGCTGGTGTCACTTTGACAGCACTGAAATCCCAGCACTCGTGAGAAAATAGAACACTCGAAGTTTTTAATCCAATTTGGAACCAGAACTAGAGTTCAGGCTTAAATACAGAGTCAGACCTGACAGCCTCACACTGCTGAGAGAGTTCAGATTCCAAGTTCTAGTGTTGGCCCATCTCAACTTCTAAAACACTGGGGATGATATTAAAGAATGGGGAAAGATACAGGACATTCATTTGTAGTGTTGTTTCTCAACAGAATGCTTTTCAAACTTTTCCATACAGCACCAGCTGTATTTTAATGATAATATATGTATCTTCCACTAGTCCATTTAAAGCAAGACGTGACATTCCTGTTCTGTAATTTTACTGGGATTCTTATTTGTTCTCCTTTATTTTAATGTCTCCACATTTCTAATGTAATCTAATTTCAATCTCAACAGACGGTTAGTAACTGATTTAGAGCCATGGATATGACTTGAGCCAATTTAGGAAAAGGGAATTGTCTTTATTTTTACAAGGCTAACCTTATAAGGAAATTATAAGGTAATGCTAAGACAATACCAACTACGGGACCTTTATTCTTCTTAGGCCCAATCATAAAGCACTGTATATGGACAAATAAGGGCCAAAAAGCTTAAAAAACACAGTTGGGATGTGCCAAGGAAGAAGCAGCATAGATCACATGCAGGCAGATTCTGGATCTCCATGTGCACTTTATAGGAAATCTCTGTTGTAGGTCTCTGAAGCTCACAACCGAGCTGGGATGGAGTGATGTATGTGAATGACAGGTTTAACATGCATCAGAAGAAAGCAGTGGGCTGCAGTCTGTATCCACTACTTTACTTATACTTTGTCATGTCAGTTTTAAAAAGGAGGAATCTTGTACGATGAAAATAACAAAGTACATTCCAGATCAGTGAGAGATACAGTAAGCAATGATGGGATGCAAAGTGTTGCATTTCAACAACTCACCCATCCTGCAAGGCGATCTAGGAGCTTCAGTATATAGTTTCTTTGAAATGTAGAGAGCTCTTGTAGATCTTTATTAAATTAATGGCTGAATATGATGATTGTTATGAGAAGATAACTTGGAGCTATTATTGAACACCTATTGTACATTTTGGAGAGGCTTATATTTTCCTTGGTCTCCACGGCCAGCTGAGATGATGACTTCCCTGAACAGATGTGATTGCTTGCCCTGAACTGGATATGCTTCTAAAAACACATGGAGGAGTATGATTTTAGTGCAGGGTTCAAGAATGCTGAGGACAACAATTAGTGAACATTGAATAGTGAGGCCACAATGGACAAATATTTTTAAAGAAATATTTGAGAGACTTGACTGTGCCAGAACTAATAGTTCCTGACATGAACGAGCCCCAGTTCCATAGAAAAATATTATATATGTATAATCCTTCTATGCTTTTTCCCCACAAAAGGGCATTATATGGCTCAAAGTGCATGGCTCTCATTATTTATTCATATACATTCATATTTTATATATCTATATAATTTGACTGTGCCAGAATAAATAGTTCTTCACTTGAATTAACACCAAATTAATACAAAAATATATTATCTACTTAAGTAATGGAAACAACACACTGTGGCCATATGATGCCATTTTGGAGGGAACAGCCAGAAGGAAGACAATTGCAACTAAAAATATAAAAAATGTTGCATGCTGCAACATGATACTGTGATTACACTGTGCTACAGCATGCATTTATATTCATGATCAAACCACACTGGGTCAAAGCACAGTGGTTGTGGCTACACAAACACACTGTACAGAGCTGAAAAACATGGACGACCAGTTGAAGCTGTATCCTGGCACTTCAACACACATTCTTGCTCCAGGGCAAAGAACAAAGAAGCTTGATGCAGTAAAACTGGGAGAGCTAAAAAAGGAGGTGATGTAGGCTGAATGACAGGCATTTTAGTAGGGACATTTTGTATGGACCACAGGAAAATAACGTGGATGCTAGGAAGGCTAGAGAAGGGGAGGCTTCAGTAATTAAGATTAGAGATAGTGTCAGTCCTAGTTGGCATATTGTCTGTCTGAACAGAAAGAAAAGGATACATCTTAGAAATATTATAAGGAAAAATTACATTACCCTTTGTTTGGGTGAAACTGATGCATGGATGAAGTCTAGCTATGTGAGACTTAAGAGCATAAGAGCAAGGTGAAGTTCATTAGTTGGAAGAAGTAACAAGAGAATACAGCCCCTATGATTAGTTGGTTTCACAGTGTAAGGAAACCCCTGTCTATTACTGTTACAGGTAGCAGCAAAGGTGAAGACAAATTTTGTATAACTAGAAAATTATGACCATTACTTTAAGATACAGACCTTGTGACTATCATACATGCCTTTCTTATCTAGAGATTAGACTACCGCTATACACTTATAACATTTGCAGATGAGTGAAAACTGGGAGAGGTTGCATGCACTTTGGAGGACAGGATTAGAATTCAAAATGATCATGATAAATTGGTGAATTGGTCTGAAAGCAACAAAATGGAATTCAATAAAGAGAAGAGCAAAGTACTACACTTCTGAAGGAAAAGTTAAATGCACAACTACAAAATGGGAAAGAATTGTCTGGGCAGCAGTACTGAAGAAAAGGATGTGGAGGTTAAGATGGATCACAAATTGAATATGTCATCAGTGTGATGCTATTGTGAAAAAGGCAAATGTCCTTCAGGGATACATTAACAGGGGTGCCCTATGTAAGATGAGAGATAATTGTCCTGCTTTACTGGGCACTGGAGGCCTCAGCTGGAGTGCTGTGCACAGTTTTAGGCACTGCACTTTAAGAAAGATGTAGACAAATTGGAGCAAGTCCAGAGGAGAGTGCGGTATGTTGAAAACTGTTAAAATGACAAATTATCACTTTCAGGGTAAGGAGTTTTCCTGCTTGCTCTGGAGGGAAATGTGCAATCAGTTTCCCACAGTCAGTCTGCAAAGAGACACCCTAGGACAGGGTAGGGTGAGTTGTGCCTCTTTACTTTAGGGAGCAGCCTGTTTTCTTTCTGTTTTTTAGTTATTGTGTGTTAGGGTTCTGGATTTTAAGAAATAAAGTAGTTACATTGCAATCTTCCACAAAGAATACTTTCTGTTTTTATCTAACATCTCTGTTTATAAGACCTGAGCATAACAGAGAGCAACAAAAAATCAGAGTTTTGGAAAACATGACTTATGAGGAAAGGTTGGAAGAATGTTTAGTCTAGAGAAGAGAAGTCTGAGACAGGACGTGATAAACAATCCTTAAATCTATAAAAGATTGTTATAAAGAGGATGGTAATGAATTGTTCTCTGTGAACACCAAGTGTAGGACAAGAAGTAATCGGCTTAGTTTGCAGCAAGGGAGATTTAGGTTAGATATTAGGAAAAAAAATTCTAACGATAAGGATAGTTAAGCACTTGAATAGCTTATCTATAGAGGTTATGGATTCCCCATCACTGAAGGTGTTTCTGAGAACATGCTAGACAAACACCTGTCAGGGATGGTCTAGGTAGACTTAATCCTGCCTGAGGCAGGGAGATGTACTAGGTAATCCCTTAAGGTCCCTTCCAGCCCCACATTTCTATGATTTATGTGGCTTAGATCTTAACTCCATCTTGTCTGACAAAAATCAGGGCTCCTGTGCTTTATTCCACTGTGACTTTGGAGAAGTGACTTACGCTATATCTGTCTAATATTTAACATGCCACTGATATGATTCTTTATTGGTAACTCAACCATGGACAAGACATAGGTAGACATGATGGTATTTTAAAATTATGGTATTTCTGATCCTATATAAGAAAAAAAGATTACATTTTTTGATATGCCATGAGCCTACCAGTAACATAAAGCTGGTTCCCATTATTTTTCATTTTTCTTTTGCCACTTTCCCCCCTTTTTAAACAGTTACCATGTGTTATACACCTTATCTGCTTTGGAACATTTCTGTAAACCCTATAGCATGGGTGTATTGTTAAGTGCTGGTGGTATCATCTGTTCTCACATGGAAATATATAGCTACTGACTCTCCTGTTCAGTCAATGGGAGCTACAAAAACTATTCTGGATGTATAGCACCTCCAAAAAGCAGGCCATTTATTCAGGTGCCTACATATGGGTATGCCTAACTGTAGACATCTAAATTTGAAAATACAAGCCTCACTCCCATTGAAATCAACAATATCCTCCTCCTTGGGTTCTCTAGAACTGCCTTGAAATGTTCCATTACATTTGCCATACCAAAGACATTGCTCACTTGTTTTTTTTCTGTAAATCTTTAAATAAGGCAAATTCATTTGGGTCATGATTTTCAAAGCTTAAGTGTCTAAAGTTAGGCTTGCAAATGTTTAGGCACCTGAATTGAATTGGCTTGATTTTCCGAGCCGTACGGGCAGGACCGGCTCTAGGCACCAGCAAAGCAAGCATGTGCTTGGGGTGGCACGTTTCCAGGGGTAGCATTCCGGCTGTCTTTTTTTTCTCGGGGCAGTTGCGCTCTCGGAGCTGCCCCACTTAGATGGGGTGAGGGCGCCACTCCCCCAGCCGCAGCGGGAAGGGGAAGCCCCAACCCCGGGATGCTGAGCGGCCAAGGCCCAGCCATTACCTGGGGAGGAGCAGGTGAGTCCTGCCGGGGAGCTGGGGCTGCACCACCTCATCTGCGCACTGGCTGCTGCGCTGCCTTGTGCCACCCCTTATATCGGAGCTTCTCTGCGCGGCCGGGCAGGAGAGGGGGTAACATCACTCCCTCCGCTTCCAGCGCCACCTGCGAGCCCCAGCCCCACCTGAGCTTGGGGCGGCAAAAAACCTAAAGCCGGCCCTGTGTATGGGGCCCACGTAGGGCACTGAAGTCCATGGGTGCTGCATATGTCAGCACCTTTGAAAATGATTTCAATATGTTGGCCATTGCTTTTTGGTGTTGTTTTCTGCTAGATGTGTGCTCCACATCTACAAAGTATAGCTATTCAGTAAACAGAACTTTTTCTTTTATTCCCTATATGAAGGCTTTTCAAAACATAAAGGCAGGTGTTACTCTGAGCTCAAAGTACTATGTATTTCAAACTTTACATCAGTTCAGCAGACTCAGTTAGTCAATTTAATCTGGATCTGAGTACAGATTGTGTTTCTATTTTCACTCAGGGCCATCAAATCAGTTTCTTTATCAACTTTTCCTTGATTCAAAAAATCCCCTCTGCCTTGATTGTTTACATTCCTGCATGGCCTGGTTTGTCAAAAGTTATGCAATATTTACTAAATGTACTTCCTGGAATTTTATAATTGTATTCGGATTCTTTTTCTGCTTATGTGTTCTGGCTTTTTTCCCCCAAGTTGAAAGAGTAAAGTGCAGAACAAGCACGGAAATGGCTTGCTGCAAAGTTCATCTGTTTCTCTGCACTTTGAGGTATCATGGAACCAAACCAACATTATATAACCCAGACTTGGGAGATGAAAAGGAATCACTCAGTTCTACTGATGACTGGTACATTTAGAACAAATTAAAGGAAGTGCTGCTTCTTTGCAGAGGGTGGAATTCACCTGTGGAATTCACCACCACAGGAAGCTCCTCCAGTCAAATATTGTGGCTGGATTTTAAAAAGGGCTGAATAATCATATTACTTAACAATAACAGCTGTAGCGATAAATGCTAAAATAAGGATAGTTAAATATCACGCCCCAGGGCATAAGCTGATTGCAGCAGGAATCATAAACAACATTGCACAACTTGCTAGGTGCTTTCTGGTTTTGTTTTGCTTGCTTGCATTTCAAAGAGGAAACACTGGCCAGACCCAGATGTAGGATACCAGATTTGTTAGACGACAGGTCTGATCCAAAATTCCATGTCCATATGTTCCTTTTCAAAAGCAGAAATGACCTTTCTAGAAAAAACATTCTCTACATATCTATCACCATTTGAAAGGTACAAACTGAAATACTCAGGGAGAAAATAGGGACCTATGACTGAAATAAATTATACTGTTATGTGACCTTGCAGCCTACGTATTGGTGGGTTAGTAAAAGGAGACTGAGTCCCCAGAATAACAATACGGGCACACGTTCAGAAACCACAACTGATTAATTCCGCAAGAGGGCAGAGAGGCAGCGTCCCAGCCACTGCTGCTGTTTCAAAGCAGTGCAGTTACATTTTCCTAAAGGCAGGAAGAACGCACTACTCCCGAACTTCCTCAGAGTTACTTCCTCTGATGCGGGTCCTCCCCCTCTGGGAAGATTGACACCTTATAGGAGCTGTCTGTGGGCGTACCAAGAAACACCTTCTCACCCAGTCAGCACAGACTGCATCACACTACTTTTGGACAGTAACTTTTGGAGCTCTTTGGAACTTCCCCTTTTAAATAGGCACATTTGCTATGCATTCAAGAATGAAGGCCTATGCTGCCTTTCTCATGTGACAATGGTAAAGCATTGCAGAATTGTTTTTGTCTAACACTGACTAGAGAACTTTTTTAGAACAAGTAAAACAGTATCACCCTGAAGAGATTCTCTCTCTTTGCTTCATTGTAGTTTCCCCCTAGAACCTTCTCTATGGACAAAACTATGTTAGGGGGCCAGGGAAGCAGCAATATTCAGTAAGGTTCCTTTTCAGGAGGCCCCTTTGTAACATCCCCTCAAATAGATGGGGTACCACAAAATTTATAGAGGAAAACCTATATATATGTCAGATCCTGGAGATTCCAGGGGAAGGGTCACTCGGATTTATGGAGGCAAAAACCATCCGCATAGATGGTTGCCTCTCCACATTGTTCTACTGGTCCCCTTTGCCCTTCACAGCAAAGTTCCCACATGTGCTGCCATTAGCTGTGTCGATATGAACCTCCCATGAGTAGCAGCCTTAGAGGGCACTTGCTGGAAGCAAATATATCACTGAGCAGTTTTAACTCCCAGCTAAATTTCCATGCAGAAATCCGGAGGGTCTGCAGGGGACAGTGCCACAGAGAATGGCCAGTTTCTCTCATGTGACCCCAGCCCTACCCTCAAAATCTTGCACCGTCCCAGTGGCAATAGAGGGAAACAGTGCTGCAAATGAAGCACTCCCCTCTTAGGGAAGACAACATAGATCAACATGCAAAGGGGCCTCATGCCAACATTCCATCTGCCTCTCTTTGTACCTCTGTGAAAGGACGTTTGACCTGCTAGAGAATTGTTCTTTGCGATGTGCAGGGAAGTGAAATCTATGGAAGATTGTGAAGCTGCATAATGAATTTCAGGAGGATGGGGGACTCCAGCACCAGGCTTGTTTTAATAGGGTGTTGGTAAGACTGACTTGTCAAGATGACTCGTAACCGGAGTGTCCATCAGTTGAAATTAAAATGAATCCTTATTCATAGACAAATACTATATACGTTTATGTACAAAATGTGTATATATTTTGGTGTTTCCCTCTCACCTGCCTTTCTTTTCACTTGGCTTCTCAGACTGCAGACACACCAAGGCAGGAACCTGTCTCTGTGTACAGAGCCTAGAACAATTAAGCCCTCATCCAGATAGAGGCATCTGGGTGTTGCTGTAGTATAAGTAATGGCAATAATAATAGGTGTACATATTGGTGATAGGGTGTAGATGACCACATACCAGCCAGCATACAAGGGATTAATCTCCCTACTCCTCCCTTCTGTTTCCCACACTGGAGCACAGTTGGAATGATGTTAGAGAAATGGCTCCTGATTAAAGGGAGAAGTATCCAGGCTTGGGCTGAATTAAGATCCTCTAAGCCTTCTATCAATCGGTTTGCTTTATAAAAAGGCTCTTTGGTATCTTTCTAGGAGAAAGGACTGGAGATTAGCAGTAGCACGCTAAAGAACCTACAGTTTAAGCAAAGGCAGAATGCCTATTAAACAGGCTCTTGTAGGACTGTTTTAGTCTAGATTGACTGGACTTTCTTTGATTTCTATAAAGCAATTAGTTTCATACCTCTTAACTTTAAGTTTTCTGGCAGTAAAAGCTCTCCTTTTGCATGTTTGACTTCTCAAACTTCAGTTGGAGCCTCTGCCAGTTTACAGTGCTAAAAACACATGGTGTGTTTGAGTCACTTAGCAGTAGAAAAGCTTAGAAGTGAAAATGACCCAAGGAGGATGCAGACCTGTCTTTATTTTTAGAAGTTAGAAGTTGTTTCTACTATATCTTTGCAACTTCCAGTTTTTCCTGCATGTTGCCTAGATGCCTGAAATGCAAAAAGCATTGTGCAGTTTCATCCATTATTAAGAGATCTAAAGATAATCCTGTCCCCGCTACTGACAGTCACATGGAGAAAATGGAATTGTATTTTCTTCTGAAAAGTTTCCCTATTTTGTGCATATGAGGTACAAAGTCCAGGTTTTATTTGTAATGTGGCATTGTTCTAAAGGCATCTGCTGGAAAACAGCAAGCCAAGTTAAACCTAACCACTGCCATGTTTGGGAAAAATGACTGACAAGATATGGCTCAACTAGACTAGGGCTGGAGGTACCTTTTTAAACACAGAAACTATTCTCTGGGATCATGAAACTGCAAAAGGAGGCTAGGCAAGAGTTTTTACTGGTGACCCCTTTCACATAGCAAGCATCTGAGTGAGACCCCCGCCTTATAAATTAAAAAACATTTTTATATATTTAATACCATTATAAATGCTGGAGGCAAAGCAGGGTTTGGGGCGGAGGTTGACAGCTCACGACGCCCCATGTAATAACCTCGCAACCTCCTGAGGCATCCTGACTCCCAGTTTGAGAACCCCTGAGTCATGTGAGAGCATGTGTTGAAACCCCAAGGTGTTTTCTCCTTAGAAACTGCATATTACCCTAGATGAGGGTTTCCCTAAGGCAAATGTTTTGTAAATGGTTAAATATCAAAGTGCAATAAAATAACTGACTAAATAATTTTGCCAAAATATCTAGGAATCATATTGATACAAAATAAGTCTAATGCTTAGTGAGAACTACATTAGGCAAGAGTTGTTCTGATCCATTCCCAAACCATAGGAATGCTCAGTAGACTGTTGCATTTGCCAGTCCTGGAGCAGTTTGGATTGCATAGCACTCACTTAAAATCCACATGTGGGAATACTCTTGGAGTGAATACATCGCCTCAACGTGTTCTTGCATTTTCTAAAACACTGAGGAAAGGCCGTGTTGAAATTGGTTTCTGGAAAAGCACAGAAACATTATATCAAATTGACAATGGCAGTCTCTTGTGTTGTATTCAATGTCTTTCCATTGTATTATTAATTTCCCATAGGATTGTCCTAGAGTTGTTTTTATGGCCACATTTTAAAAAAAAAAGTAGTAAATTCACTTAAAGTTTCAGGCTGTCATTTAGGTGTCTTCGAATAGAGCTGACTCCAAAACAAGAATTCTGTTTCAAGAAAAAAATTGAGGTTTGGAAATTTTTGTTCATCAGAACAAAGATGAGAACTTTCAAAATTTTTCATGAAAAACAGAAGCTAGTCCTGCAGAATAAGTCAGTTGCCCAGTGGGTAGGGTACTCAGCTAGAGAGGTGGGAGACCCAAGTCAAGTTCTTCATCTGTCTGATTTAACAGAAGAACATAAGAATGGCCATACTGGGTCAGACCAAAGGTCCATTCAGCCCAGTATCCTGTCTTCTGACAGTGGTCAATGCCAGGTGCCGCAGAGGGAGTGAACCTAACAGGTAATGATCAAGTGATCTTTCTCCTACCATCCATCTGCACCCTCTGACAAACAGAGGCTAGGGACACCATTCCTTACCCATCCTGGCTAATAGCCATTAATGGACTAAACCTCCATGAATTTATCCAGTTTTCTTTTAAACTCTGTTACAGTCCTAGCCTTCACAACCTCCTCAGGCAAGGAGTTCCACAGGTTGACTGTGCGCTGAGTGAAGGACTTCGTTTTATTTGTTTAAAACCTGCTGCCCATTAATTTCATTTGGTGGCCCCTAGTTCTTATATTATGGCAACAAGTAAATAACTTTTCCTTATTCACTTTCTCCACACCACTCAGGATTTTATATACCTCTATCATATCCCCCCTTAGTCTCCTCTCTTCCAAGCTGAAAAGTCCTAGCCTCTTTAATGTCTTCTCATATGGGACCTGTTCTAAACCCCTAATCATTTTAGTTTCCCTTTTCTGAATCTTTTCTAACGTCAGTATATCTTTTTACAGATGAGGGGACCACATCTGTATGCAGTATTCAAGATGTGAGCGTACCATGGATATATAAGGGCAATAAGATATTCTCTGTCTTATTCTCTATCCCTTTTTAATGATTCCTAACATCCCGTTTGCTTTATTGACTGCTGCTGCACACTGCATGGACATCTTCAGAGAACGATCCATGATGACTCCAAGATCTTCCTCCTGATTAGTTGAAGCTAAATTAGCCCCCCATCATATTGTATGTATAATTGGGGTTATTTTCTCCAATGTGCATTACTTTACATTTATCCACATTAAATTTCATTTGCCATTTTGTTGCTGAATCACTTAGTTTTGTGAGATCTTTTCGAAGTTCTTCACAGTCTGCTTTGGTCTTAACTATCTTGAGCAGTTTAGTATCATCTGCAAACTTTGCCACCTCGCTGTTTACCCCTTTCTCCAGATCATTTATGAATAGGTTGAATAGGATTGGTCCTAGGACTGAACTTTGGGGAACACCACTATTTACCCCCTTCCATTCTGAAAATTTACCATTTATTCCTATCCTTTGTTCCCTGTCTTTTAACCAGTTCTCAATCCATGAAAGAATCTTCCCTCTTATCCCATGACAACTTAATTTATGTTAGAGCTTTTGGTGAGGGATCTTGTCAAAGGCTTTCTGGAAGTCTAAGTACACTATGTCCATTGGATTCCCCTTGTCCACATGTTTGTTGACCCTCTCAAAGAACTCTAATAGATTAGTAAGACATGATCTCCCTTTACAGAAACCATGTTGACTTTTGCGCAACAGTTTATGTTCTTCTATGTGTCTGACAATTTTATTCTTCACTATTGTTTCAACTAATTTGCCCGGTACTGATATTAGACTTACCGGTCTGTAATTGCCAGGATTACCTCTAGAGCCCTTCTTAAATATTGGTGTTACATTAGTTATCTTCCAGTCATTTGCTACAGTAGCTGATTTAAAGGACAGGTTACAAACTATAGTTAATAGTTCCACAATTTCACATTTGAGTTCTTTCAGAACTCTTGGGTCAATGCCATCTGATCCCAGTAACTTGTTACTGTTAAGTTTATCCATTAATTCCAAAACCTCCTCTAGTGACACTTCCATCTGTGACAACTCCTCAGATTTGTCACCTACAAAGGACAGCTCAGGTTTGGGATTCTCCCTAACATCCTCAGCTGTGAAGACTGAAGCAAAGAATTCATTTAGTTTCTCTGCGATGACTTTATCGTCTTTAAGTGCTCCTTTTGTATCTCAATCGTCCAGGGGCCCCATTGGCTGTTTAGCAGGCTTCCTGCTTCTGATGTACTTAAAAAGCATTTTGTTATTACCTTTTGAGTTTTTGGCTAGCTGTTCTTCAAACTCCTTTTTTGTTTTTCTTATTATATTTTAACATTTAATTTGGCGGTGTTTATGCTCCTTTCTATTTACCTCACTAGGATTTGACTTCCACTTTTAAAAAGATGCCATTTTATCTCTGACTGCTTCTTTTATGTGGTTGTTAAGCCACGGTGACTCTCTTTTAGTTCTTTTACTGTGTTTTTTAATTTGGGGTATACATTTAAGTTGAGCCTCTATTATGAAAAGTGTCCATGCAGCTTGCAGGGATTTCACTGAAGTCACTGTACCTTTTAATTTCTGTTTGACTAACCTCCTCATTTTTGCATACTTCCGCTTTCCAAAATTAAATGCCACAGTGTTGGGCTGTTGAGTTGTTTTTCCCATCACAGGAATGTTAAATGTTATTATGTTATGATCACTATTTCCAAGTGATCCTGTTATAGTTACCTCTTGGACCAGATCCTGCGCTCCATTCAGGACTAGATCAAGAATTGCCTCTCCCCTTGTGGGTTCCTGTACCAGCTGTTCCGAGAAGCAGTCATTTAAAGTATAGAGAAATTTTGTCTCTGCATTTCATCCTGAGGTGACATGTACCAGTCAATATGGGGATAACTGAAATCCCCCACTATTATTGAGTTTTTTATTTTGATAGCTTCTCTGCTCTCCCTTAGCATTTCATCATCACTATCACTGTCCTGGTCAGGTGGTCGATAATAGATCCCTACTGTTATATTCTTATTAGAGCATGGAATTACTATCCATAGAGATTCTATGGAACATGTGGATTCATTTAAGATTTTTATTTTGTTTGATTCTACATTTTCTTTCTCATACAGTGCCACTCTCCCCCCTTTCATGTCAACAATGAAGCACCTTTAGTACCTGTAATTGCTGCTGTTTACTTATATCTCTGAATACACACTTTAGAATTATATTCAGGAAAGAATCAAGCAAAGTGCTGCTTTTAAAAGCCCTGCAGTCAACTATAGTAGTCAAATTACCCCTGGGTAGTGGGTATCTTCGAACTGAAGAGGACTGTAGCTATTTTCCATTGTCCCATAATAGCAGGTGTATTCTCAGCTAGAAATACTTGACCTGCATTCTTGCAAGAGCTGGAGAATAAAGCTCTGATTGGAAGATGTATAGAAACTGCATGCGGTTCTGGCCGTGACCTTGCTCCTTGAAAGAGTTGTCTATAGAGGAGGTGAAAGACAGTGTTTCAGTAACTTAGGGCATATCAACACTACAGAATTAAGTTTGGCTAACTTAAATAAGCATATAGTTGCTGCTGTAATTGCATCGCTTGAGCATATCTACACTTTCCTCCTTGTGTCAGCTGTGCACATCCTTCCCAGAAGTGCTTGTATCGATTGTACTGTCAGTGTCGGGCATTGCAGGATGGCTTCTGAAAGCCAGTAAGAGCCAATGTAAGCAACACAGTGTATATGCTGACACTTCATCAACCTAACTACTTTGATATTGACTCTGCCTCTCATGGAGGTGGAGTTTTAAGCCATCATAGTGGGGCAGTAGCATTTTAACGTAGATAGTTACATCATTATGTCAACGTAAGCTGCCTTGCATCGACTTAACTCTGTAGTGTAGACCAGGCCTTCGTGTACAGAGATGTCTCAACTTCTGAGCAGTGAAAGAAGGTTCTATAGTGGATTAATTCTTTGTTGGGATGATAGAAGGGTGAGGAGACTGAGCACTTGGAAAGACTTTCCTAACTTGTTTTATACTCATTATATCAGCCAGGTGGCAGGCTTTCTGGAGACTTAGCCAAATGCAGTCAGTGAAATTAAAAAGGCACTTCTTTGCAAAATAATAGGTTTCCGTGTGCAATGAATATAATTAAGTACTCCACCAAAAGTACTTTTGAGGACTGGGCTGCGCAGCTTCAGTAGCTAGCTTCATCCATTTCATATTTCACAGTTAAGTTCTGTTTCAGCTATTTTATTGAAATAAAATGTAAGCTCTATTTTTTAAAACATTTGCCATTACAATATTCTAGAAAACGGTCAGACTAGCTAATACATTTAGCCAGTTTTCCCTTTTATTTGTTCATGTTACCTCCTCAGATGAAATCAGATTTGACAGCTGTTAATTCCTGTGTGGCAGAAAACTCCTGGGTATTTCTTATTTTTCATCTATTCCAAGGAGTAGAGAGAATGTCTCGAGACAGTACTCATAAAACCTTGTTATTTAAGAACTTAACTTAAGATGGCTGCTTTCCATGCTACTAGTGAACATATTTAACCCATTTATATTCCTCCTTGACAACTCAGGAGGATAACAGTGATTGCATTTGTGTTCTTCTTTAGAGCCTCAGGTGGCCAGGGATCATATGTATACTCAGCTATTGCTTACTTTGTTGATGTCGCAAATGGGGCTACATCAGTAGTGGAATTTTGTAGAGTAGACAAAGCCTTATTGACAAGCCAAGGTCCCTATCTGTACTGAATCTCCAGTAGCTGTTTGGCACTGACATCAAACTTGTTTTTCAGAAGGAACTCTCTGTTTTAATGGGGAAGCCTTAGATCTCTTCTAGAACTTCTTAAATTGCCCTCTGTTAAAAAATTGTAAACAAGTAGTAAAAGCTGCTGCTTTGTCCATTTCCATATCATGCAAACATGCCAACACTTTGGATGTAACCAAATATCTCTTCTTTCTAATTTATATTCCTAGTAATGCAGCACCTTTATACCCTCTTCTGGCACTTGCTCACTAGACTACAAGTATTGAATTCTAATACATTAAAAGATATAATCCTATGAGATGAAGCACATGCTTTTCATACTGTGTACTCTTAAAAAGATCAAAAGAGAGATATTTGGTTTTATTTAAATTTTATTGGTTGTTAATTTAAAACATTAAAAAGGCTAAGGATGGCAGTGGGCATGAAATGCACAGAAGTGCCATAAAGAGTCATTTTATATTATGAAAAAGTACATGGGAGCATTGAAAGATTTCCTGGAAGTTGTATATGGCTTGTTGAGAAATATTTGTGATTTATTATATTTGAGAAATTTGGAGAGAAGGACAAATCTAATCAAAAAGTGAGACAGGTAGATGTTCTATTAGGTTTAATACAAGGTATTGTGATAGACCCAGGCCAGTTGGGTACAGCAGAGTAGCCTTACTGGGATCCAGGAAGTGCTCAAGGATCACCCCCCAGCCTAAGAGAGGGGTCCACAGGACCTGGAAAACCAAGTAATTACGGGGGACAACTAATGAACAACAGGGACGGGAGTGCGGTCAAAGGGTCAAACGAAGGGAACCGGATGGGGACACCGAGCAGAGGACCCCGGACAACCTCCCCACCCTGGTTTTATAGATAGCCACTTTAGCCAGGGCCAGGAGGAGGTTGACTAGGAGGTCCCGCGACTTAGTGGGGCCACGGACAGGGAGT
Organism: Caretta caretta; assembly: GCF_965140235.1. Taxonomy (NCBI): domain Eukaryota; kingdom Metazoa; phylum Chordata; order Testudines; family Cheloniidae; genus Caretta; species Caretta caretta. The sequence continues at coordinate 94,388,010 of NC_134208.1, read as the reverse complement.
GCGTAAATAAGGAGGTGAGGGGAAAAGTGCAACCAAAACCTTAACAAAATATTTGTGAGGAGCCGGAATAGGGGCTGCAACCTGGTGCACTCCAGGTAGACGTGCACCAGGGTTTTCCTCACGCCGCAGAAGGGGCAGGTGTCCGGGATTGGGGTGAACCACGCCAAGTACACGCCCGTGCTCACGGCCCCATGAAGGAGCTGCCAACTGATATTCCCGGGGGGCCTCGGGACTAAGGTGGAATAGAGGCTGGCCCACCGGGGCTCCTCACCCTCTAGAGGTGGCAGGAGGTCCCGCCACTTTGTGTCAAGGCGGGATGCGAGGGTGAGGACATGAAGGGTGTGGCGCACGAGTGTGTAGAGATTTTTTTTGGCGCAGTCTGGAATCGGACCGGCTGCAGCTCGCGTAGCCGGCTCACGGTGAAGGGGCTGGGGGGGTCGGTCGGGTCCATGGGGCAGGAGCCCGATGAAAAGGTCCAGAGGGCCTAGGGTGGGCGAGGCGCGCCCTCTCGCAGGACCTGGTCGAGCTAAACCCGAGCAGCGGACGGCAAAGCAGCCCTCACCTCCTGAAGTACGCGCAGGGGAGTACGAGGTCTGGAGAGCCCCATGCGCTGAGCGAGCGTCAGGGGATCCAGCCAGTCTCCCCAGTCGTAGTCCAGGTCTCCGACTCTGGCGACTTCTGCCAGGACCAACCTCTGGCACACCGAGGGGGACTCCGCCACCTGCACATGGAGCTGGGGGTTGTGTAGCAGGGGCTCCGCGAGGAGATCTTCCCCCACGGAGGCCGCCATGGACCTGGTCGCTGTGAACAGTTTCCAGGTCTGGAGGAGGTCCTGGTAGAAGACCAGCAGCCCGGAGAGGTCTCACGGAAGACCGCTCGGGTGGAGATAAAGGAGCTGCCGGTCGTATCGGAGCCCTTGGAAGCGGTGCAGGAAGGCGTGCGCCAATACATTCCACGCTGGACTACCTGCACCATAAAGGAGTCTCTGCAGGGCCTGGAGGCGGAAGACATGGACCTGAGTGCGGAGACACTTCAGGCCCTGCCCTCCCTCCTCCAGGGGTAGATGGAGAACCCCTGCAGAGACCCAGTGCAGTCCTGACCAGAAGAACTCCAGAATCAACTTCCGGAGGTTGGACAGGAAATCCGGGGCCGGAACCAGGATGTTGAGCTGGTACCAGAGCATGGACAGGACTAGTTGATTGAGCACCAGTGCCTGCCCTCGAAGGGACAGACACTGGAGTAGTCCTGTCCATCTCCGGAGCCGCTCTATCACCCTGCCCTCTAAACCCTGCCAGTTCTCCGGTGGAGACGGATGCGTGGCAGAAAGGTAAATGCCGAGATAGAGCAGTGGACCTGCGCTCCACCGGATGGCTTGAAGCGTGGGTGGGAGGGAGCTCGCCTGCTGCCAGTCCCCTACCACCAAGCCAGAGTTCTTGACCCAGTTGACCGGGGCGGAAGAGGCTGCCAAGTAAACGGCCTGGCAAGCCTCCTCCCGCGCCAAGTCGCCCAGGTCCTGGACCACGAGGAGCACATCATCGGCGTATGCCGACAGGACCAGCCGCAGCTCTGGCTCCCGTAGCGCCAACCCCGTCAACCTCCTGTGGAGGAGACAGAGGAAGGGCTCGATCGCCAGAGCGTACAACTGGCCCGAGAGGGGGCACCCCTGCCATACTCCTCGCCCAAAGCTGACTGGTTCGGTCAGGGTCCAGTTGAGCCTGAACAGACACTCTGCAGAGGCGTACAGCACCTGGAGAAAACCCACAAACTGGGGTCTAAAGCCAAATGCTCGCAGAGTGCTCAGGAGATACCTGTGATCCACCCTGTCGAATGCCTTCTCCTGATCCAGGGACAGGAGGGTGAATGACAGGCCGTCCCTACACCCGAGTTCCAAGAGGTCCCGGACCAGATACAGGTTGTAGAAGAAGGTGCGGCCCGGGACGGTGTAGGTCTGCTCTGGGTGGATCACGTCTGCCAGCACGGACCCTAGCCACAGTGAGATGGCTTTTGCTACGACCTTGTAGTCCATGCTGAGGAGCGAGACAGGACGCCAATTTCGTAAATTGCGGAGGTCCCCCTTCTTTGGCAATAAGGCGAGCATGGCTCGCCTGCACGAAAGAGGGAGGACTCCGTTCTGCAAAGACTCGGCCCAGACGGTGACTAGGTCTGGGCCGAGGACGTCCCAGAACACGCGGTAGAACTCCACGGTCAGCCCGTCCATGCCCGGAGATTTATTGGTGGGCATGCGGCGGAGGGCTTCTGAGAACTCGGCCAGAGTGAGAAGCAGTTCTAACCAGTCTCGGTCGCCCGCGCTGACCATCGGGAGTTCATCCCAGAGCACTCTGCAAGCGTTAGGATCGGTCGGATCTGGGGAGAAAAGGCCTGCGTAGAAGGCCCTGGCCCTCCCGCACATCTCCACCTGATCCATGAGGGGGGTGCCATCCTCTGCGAGGAGGCAGGTGACATGCTTCTTGGCCCCCCTCTTTTTCTCCAGGGCGTAGAAGAAGCGGGAGCCGCGATCCATCTCCCGAAGGAGGCGGATGCGGGATCGAACAAAAGTACCCCGGGTCCGATGGTCCTCAAGGGCCCGGAGCTCCTCCCGCTTCTCCCGGCATGCCCCGCAGAGGGATGGATCCTTGGGGCTGGCGGCCAGACGCCTCTCCAGCTCTAAGACCTCCCGTTCCAACTGCCCTATTGCCGCATCCCTCCGTCGCCTGGCGCCCCGGGTGTAGTCACGGCAGAAGAGCCGGGCGCGCACCTTCCCTAGGTCCCACCACCACCGCGCCGAGGGAAAGGCACGCTGCTGCCCTCGCCAGGCCAACCAGAACTCCCGGAAGGACGCCACGAAGCCCACATCCTCCAACAAGCTGTTATTAAAATGCCAATAGGCCGGCCCCGGCCTCTCTGCACAGAGAGAGACCATCATGGTGGCCAGGTGATGATCGGAGAATGGGGCCAGCCGGATGCTGGAGGAGTGGGCCTGTGAAAGATGGAAACGTGATAAATAGATGCGGTCCAACCGAGAGTAGCACGACCGATGGACCTCCACCCGGACAAAAGTGAACGTCGAGATGTCGTCCGGGTGGTGGTCGCGCCAGACGTCCACCAGGGAGTGATGGTCGACTATCTCCCGGAGGATGTTCGCGGCAGCCGGGCACTGCTTGGTCCCCGAGCGGTCCCGCTCCTCGAGGGTCGTATTAAAGTCCCTGCCCAGGACCAGGCACTCGTGATGATCCAAAGTGCCGAGGAAGGCAGACGCCTGCTGAAAGAAGCACAGCCGCTTTGGGCTCGATGTCGGGGCATAGACGTTGACAAGATTGACCACGAGCCCCTCCAAACGGACCCGGAGGTGCAGCAGGCGGCCCGGCACAGCCTCGGCGACCCCCAGCACCTTGGGCCGTAGGTCGGGGGAGAACAGGGTTGCCACTCCAGCCGTACGAACTGTGAGATGGCTAAAGTAGACCCTGTCCCCCCATTCCAGCCTCCAGCTAGCTTCGGCATCCGTATGGGTCTCCTGCAGGAAAATCACAGAGTACTCCCCCCCCCCGAAGGAAGAAGAACACCTAGCACCTGCGGAGACCCATCCTACAGCCCTGAGTGTTTAACGTGATGATGGTAAGAGGTGCCATGAGGAGGGCTGGGGGGGGGGATTCCCACCGGCAGGGACGCTCGCGGTTCCCAACGGGCCACGCAACAATCCGTGACCTACCCCGTAGGTAATTAGAGAGTCAGGGAAGAGGCGGACCCACTGGTAAGTCGTGGCGGCCTGCTTCCCGGTCCTTTTACTCTCCCCCATAAGGGCCCTCGCGGCCCGGAGGATGAGATGGAAATCCCCCCATCGCTGCAGGGCGAGCTGCACCTTATTACGGGAGCCCCGGACGTCCTCAAGGAACTCCCGCAGCTCCTCCCACAGCGTATGGGGGTTGGGGCCACTAGCCCCCGGCTGTCCTCCGGAGGGATTACTGACGCAGCCCCGTGGCCCACCAAAACGGGCAGGCAAGGGGCAGACCCCCGACGTGGCGCCCGATGGGCTGGCACCACGCAGCCCCCCTCAAACCCTGGCTTGATTGGGGGCAACGGAGGGAAGGTAGCAGCCCCTAGTGAGTCGGGACTGGGGAATACAGAAGCCACTCCCTGGGGGCTATCCTCTAGGAGCGAGGAAATGACGGCCCCAGGGGCGGCAATGATAGCACGGGAGGTGGGGGGTACAGGGACGGGGTTGACATCAGGGGCAGGGTAGGGATCCAGAGTAAGGGCAAGGCAGGGGTTGGGTGCAGAGCCAGGGAGAGGGGCAAAGGTGGGATCCAGGGCCCCAGGAGCCAAGCCGTTGGAAAATGGCCCCTCTCGATCAGGCTCTGGGAGGTGGGGGTGGGGCAGGGGGCCCTCCATGATGCTGGGCTCTGGCACCACGGCCGGCATAGTAGTCACAGCACCGTCAGTGGGGTCCCCGCCCGGGGAGGAGGTCAGTCGCCCCACGCCCTCGAGGGGCAACCCATGGGGCTCGGGTCCCAGTTGCAGCGCACCAGTGGTAGCCTCGGTGGACTTGGCGGCTAACAGCGGGGTGCCACCCATGGCCGGGCGGATGGAGGAGCTCTGGGAACCCTCGGAGGCGGGAGCAAAGGTAGCGGTTAGGGGAAGGGGGTATGGGGAAGGGGGGCCGGGGTGAGGTCGCTCAGATCAAGGCCCGCTAGCAGATGGTCATCCTCCCCCTGGGTGACTGGGGTCAGACCCAGGGCCTCGATCTCCTCGTATATGGAGGGGAGCTCTCCTTCCACCATCCCGGAGGTCTCCCCGCTAGTGCCCGGAGCGACACTTGCCCCGAGGCTCACGGGGGTTGTGGATGGTAACGGGGCAGGCGGGGCTCCATCGGGGTCCTTGGAGGGAAGGGACTCTAAAGGAGGGACAGTACTGCCTTCCCGTGCTGCCACGTTTTCCCCAGCTGGCACCAGGGGATGGTATGCGCCCGCGGGCAAGGCAGAGGGCTCGGCATCAGCGCCCGCCCTTCTGGTCTTTCGGGGGGCTTCCGCATCAGTGGAAAGGAGCGGAGCTCGAGCCTTCTGCTTGCCCCGCTTCCCCTGGACTAGGGCCCAGCCCTCCATGGCATCATCGGGGGGCCGGCTAACAGGGGTCAGGTCAGGGGGCAAGGACAATGGCTCAGGGACCCTGGGAGGTAGCGGTAGGGCGGAATAAGGGAGAGAAGAGTCCCCCTGGGGCGGGCCCTCTCCCACGCTTGGCAGTATCCCTGCCGCACCCTCCTCTGGGGGCCCCGCCGAATTGCAGGCAGCAGAGGTGGGGCTCTCCCTCTCGTCTGGGCGTGCTGGGGGGAGCACCCCTTGGGCCCAAGCGGGAGCAGTGATGGACTGAGTGGGAGGAGGGGCGGCTTCGGGCACCGGGCAGCCAGGGGTGCCAGCGATGACAGGGCCAGTGTCCTGCCGGGGCTCGGGGGTCCCGGATGCCTCTCCTTGCCGGGCCAAGGGGCAGTCCCTCCGGACGTGCCCCATCGCCCGGCAGAGGTAGCACCGGGCCTCCCCCATGGAATAATGCACCTGGTAGTGGGCCCTCTGGTAGGGGATCAAAAAGGACCCCTCAAGCGCCTCTCTGTCACGCGCCACCGGCGGCAGTTGCAGCTGCACTTGCCGGCGGAACGAGAGGACGTGACGGAGGGCGGGGTCCTTGCAGCCCAAGGAGAGAGGGCTCAAAACAGAGATGGGCTTCCCCAAGGTAGAAAGGGCAGGTAACAGGGCAGCATTGGGAAGGAAGGGAGGGACGGAAATCAGGACCAGGCGGACGTCCAGGTCGTCCAGCGGCTCCCGGGGGACGAACATGCCCCCCACCGCCAGGCCCTTCTCCACCGCTTCCTGGGCGGCGGCCTCCGACGCCAGGAAGAAGACCACCTTCCTGTACATTTTGGAGGCCGCCACAATGGCCGTGGGTCCCATTGCTCTCGCCAACGCCCGCACGTAGGTCTCCACGTGGGGCGAGGCGGGCACCAGGAGGCAACGGATGCCGTGCTTCCTGGTCATGGTGGGAAAGGGGCCCCAGCCGCTATAGCTGATAGCGGAGGCGGCGGGTGGGAGAGATGACATAACGGTAGGCGGGGGGGCTGCCGCCACCTGGGCGTATGCCCTGGGGGCCGGGGGAGGGACACCCGCAGAGCTGGTGGAAGAAGCAGCGGGGTGGGAGGCCGTGGCCGGTGGTGGGGCCGGGGCAGTGAGGGCAGTCCCTGCCATGGAGGGCCTGGACTTTTTGGCAGGGCCCTTCCCCTTCTTCCTACCCTGGCCCTTCCTGCCGGCTGGGGGGGCTCCCCCAGAATCTAAGGGGGGGAGGGACGTGGCAGCAATGGAGGTCACCCCGGTGCCCGCTGCTGCCGGTGCCCCAGCGGGGGCGGTGACAGGTGGTTTGGCAGCGGTGGCTGAGGTAGAGGCTTGGAGGGGTGATGGAGGGGCAGGCGGGGGAGGGGTATCTAGGGCTGCTGGAGGGGCCCCACCCGTTGTATCCCCCGCCATAATGAGTAGGGAGGGAGGGAAGGACACCAAAAAGAGGAGGGGAAGCGGGAGGCAGGTCAACCACTCCTCCCCGCTAGGCTGCAGGCAGGGGAGGAGGGCGCCAAAGGGGATGGGCTGGACAGGAGGGCTTTCGAGGGCTTGTGGGGGACAGTCACCGACTCAGAGTAGAAAACCGGCTCCTCTAGCTGCACTAGGGAAGGGGGGAGGGTCATAACAACATTCAGGGAGTGCTGTGAGATCGGGGCAAACTCAAACAGGGGAAGGGCACAAGCGCATGGGAGGGGGCATGGGCGCACTGAATAAGGGGCCAATCAGGGCAGGGGTATCACATGGGGAGGGGGAAGAACCAGGCTGGAGGCAGGACAGGGAACCTAGGGGCTGACTTCAGAGGCAAGGGCGGGGCAAACAAGCAAAGGCTGCAGAGGGAGAAGGGCGGGGCAGGCAAACAAACTGAAGCCAGCGAGGTGCTGGGGTAAAGGGGAGGGCAAAAAGGCTGCAAGGGGAAAAATGGGGCAGGGAGCCAGGGACAAAGCTGGGGGCTTGCTAAAGGGGGTCAGTCCAGGATGGGCCCGGGGGGGCACATGCGCCCACAGGCGCTTGCAGAAGAGTCAGTGCGGACTGGCTTCTGCTGCAGGCCCAAAAGTTGGTGAAAGGGGCAGCAGGCCAAGCAAGCAGCTGAGTCCCAGAAGCAGGAGCTTGAGGCAGATGGTAAGTGTCCACTAGGGGTGGTGGAGGGGGCAGCGCCGACGGTGGGCGGGGGGACACACTGATGGACTAGGGGGCAGGCTTCACGCCACACTCCCTGAGTCCCCACAAACACAGTCAAAACCCCAACCACAAGAGCACAGTCCAAAAGTTACTCAGCTTTCAAGCCCCCTCCACAGTGGTCTGCAGAGTCCTTGTGTACTCCCCCAGTGGCAGATGGCCTCGTCCCCTCCTCCTTCAGGGGCCGGCAGCTCTCAGGCAGCAGCAAAGGCAGCAGCAGCAGCTCCAGGCAGCAGCCCGGTGGCCAGGCAGGCAGAGAGGACCCCTCACAGATGGTGTTGATGGTGGTGGTGGTGGTGGTGGTGTCCACACAGCAGCAGCCAGCAGCCCCCCCCCAAAGGGGCTGTAGTTGGAGCAGTAACAGCAGCACCCAAGGGTGGGTGGGGGAGTCCAGCAGCTAGCCCGCAACCAGGTAGCGGAGAAGGGGGGTGGGTGGATGGCGTCCAGCCCGGCCAGGGGAGCAGCTAGAGCAGGGGCGGCGGCAGCAGCAGCAAGGGCCCAAGGCCCAGCAACAGCAGTCTCCCTCCAGGCCAGTTGGGTTCAGTAGAGGAGCCGAAGATGGGTCTACTGGCCACTGGATGAACAGGGTTCTGTTCCCTGACTGACCAGAGCAGGGGCTGCTTCAGGCTAATGAGAGCACCTGACTCCAATTAACCTGCAAAGGGTCAGGTGAGGCCATTAAGCTAATGTGAGCACCTGACGCTAATTAAGGCCCTCTGTTACTATAAAAGGGCTCACTCCAGTCTGGCAGAGGAGAGTGAGGGGAGAGGAAGTGCAGTTGAAGGGATGGTTAATGAAGACACCCTCAAGCCATTGGTAAGGGATCCCTAAGGTAAGGGTGAAGAAGAGAGAAGCGGGAGAGCTGTGAGGAAGTGGCCCACGGAAATATAGCAACTCTGGCAATGAAAGGTTAGCTGCCAACAGCTGCTACTATTAGGGTCCCTGGGCCAGAACCCGGGGTAGATGGCGGGCCTGGGTTCCCCCCAACCTGCCACTACAGAAACACCTCCTGGGAGGGGAAGACAGGCCCCTGTCGGGACAGGAGACCAAACTGTTTGGGAATAAGCCCATAGGGACAACAGAGACTGTGGGAGTTCTCTCACCAACCTCCTTGCTGGCTTATGTTGAAAAGGGCTCAGTAGACTGTAACCTTGGCCCTAGAGAGAGAAGGGCTATGTGGAGGGTCACAGTGAGCCACTGAGGCTATCATAAACCTCCTAGAAGCATGGGACCCACAGGGACAAGGACAGAGCTCTGCCACAGTATTTAGTCTTATTCTTGGGGTCCTCATCTAATATCTGATTAAATAGTAATAATGATAATAACTTGCTTCCAAAACATTGTAAGTTGTACACACTGGGCACCCTCATCATCTGGACCACAGCTATTCTCTCAGAAACAGGTGGTCAGTCATCAAAAGCTAGACCATACACTAGTCAAGCAAGCCAAGACCAAAGCCTAGCTCCAGCAGTGAATGATTCAAGATATGGGCATGTGTGAGTGTTCATATAGTGTTATGTTTCCACTCTAAACATCTGTGTGAGTTCTGTAGCCTGAAGGAAAGGAACTCTCTGCTCCCATCTCTTGTTGAACAGGATAAAGAACAGCGTTTGCATAAACTGTTTACCCAGAACTCCAGATGGACAGAAGTTCCAGAAGAAGGAGCTCTCTCTCCTCATCTAATGATGAACAGAAGGAAGTACAGCTACAGAAATAGCTTCATTTCCATAAGCTCTCTACTCAGAGTTCCTACAGTGAGACTTTGTGCACAGTTACGATGGCTCCCAAAAGCAGAATTGGTTGGGTAGTGAAACTAAACTGAAGAGAGAGGGAAAAGGGCTCCTATTCTGTGGCAAGGACTCTACTCATGGGTCCTGTATGCTACTGGTTCCCCTTCCTGAGAATCCTGTGCAGTTGGTAAGAATCTTTAGTAGGAGGCAACGTGGAGGTGGCTCTTTGGCAGAGACTATGAGAAACAGCTCCTTGATGGGGTGCAGTGCAGAGGGGGCTCTTTGCTGAAGCTGCTGAGGACAGCAGCAGAGCTGAGAGAACTATGCTGAGGCTCCTCCTACCCAGCCTTTAAATAAAGCTGAAATAACTATAGCAGAGTTAAGTGGTAGAGCCTCTGGACATGACCAGGCAAAACTTCCCAACAGACTGGAGACATACCTGCCCAAGTGTATCTCAGGACTCTGTATACCTACTAACACCAAACCATGAAAGCGGCTTACAAGATGGGAAAGGGGGAATCCTAGAATATCAGGGTTGGAAGGGACCTCAGGAGGTCATCTAGTCCAACCCCCTGCTCAAAGCAGGACCAATCCCCAATTAAATCATCCCAGCCAGGGCTTTGTCAAGCCTGACCTTAAAAACTTCTAAGGAAGGAGATTCTACCACCTCCCTAGGTAATGCATTCCAGTGTTTCACTACCCTCCTAGTGAAGAAGTTTTTCCTAATATCCAACCTAAACCTCCCCCACTGCAACTTGAGACCATTACTCCTTGTCCTCTCCTCTTCTACCACTGAGAACAGTCTAGAGCCATCCTCTTCGGAACCCCCTTTGAGGTAGTTGAAACCAGCTATCAAATCCCCCCTCATTCTTCTCTTCTGCAGACTAAACAATCCCAGTTCCCTCAGCCTCTCCTCATAAGTCATGTGTTCCAGACCCCTAATCATTTTTGTTGCCCTTTGCTGGACTCTCTCCAATTTTTCCACATCCTTCTTGTAGTGTGGGGCCCAAAACTGGACACAATACTCCAGATGAGGCCTCACCAATGTCGAATAGAGGGGAACGATCACGTCCCTCGATCTGCTCGCTATGCCCCTACTTATACATCCCAAAATGCCATTGGCCTTCTTGGCAACAAGGGCACACTGCTGACTCATATCCAGCTTCTTGTCCACTGTCACCCCTAGGTCCTTTTCCGCAGAACTGCTGCCTAGCCATTTGGTCCCTAGTCTGTAGCTGTGCATTGGGTTCTTCCGTCCTAAGTGCAGGACCCTGCACTTATCCTTATTGAACCTCATCAGATTTCTTTTGGTCCAATCCTCCAATTTGTCTAGGTCCCTCTGTATCCTATCCCTGCCCTCTAGCATATCTACCACTCCTCCCAGTTTAGTATCATCCGCAAATTTGCTGAGAGTGCAATCCACACCATCCTCCAGATCATTTATGAAGATATTGAACAAAACCGGCCCCAGGACCGACCCCTGGGGCACTCCACTTGACACTGGCTGCCAACTAGACATGGAGCCATTGATCACTACCCGTTGAGCCCGACAATCTAGCCAACTTTCTACCCACCTTATAGTGCATTCATCCAGCCCATAGTTCTTTAACTTGCTGACAAGAATACTGTGGGAGACCGTGTCAAAAGCTTTGCTAAAGTCAAGAAACAATACATCCACTGCTTTCCCTTCATCCACAGATCCAGTAATCTCATCATAGAAGGCGATTAGATTAGTCAGGCATGACCTTCCCTTGGTGAATCCATGCTGACTGTTCCTGATCACTTTCCTCTCATGTAAGTGCTTCAGGATTGATTCCTTGAGGACCTGCTCCATGATTTTTCCAGGAACTGAGATGAGGCTGACTGGCCTGTAGTTCCCAGGATTCTCCTTCTTCCCTTTTTTAAAGATTGGCACTACATTAGCCTTTTTCCAGTCATCTGGGACTTCCTCCGTTCGCCACGAGTTTTCAAAGATAATGACCAATGGCTCTGCAATCACAGCCACCAATTCCTTTAGCACTCTCGGATGCAACTCGTCCGGCCCCATGGACTTGTGCACGTCCAACTTTTCTAAATAGTCCCTAACCACCTCTTTCTCCACAGAGGGCTGGCCATCTACTCCCAATGTTGTGATGCCCAGCGCAGCAGTCTGGGAGCTGTCCTTGTCAGTGAAGACAGAGGCAAAAAAAGCATTGAGCACATTAGCTTTTTCCACATCCTCTGTCACTAGGTTGCCTCCCTCATTCAGTAAGGGGCCCACACTTTCCTTGGCTTTCTTCTTGTTGCCAACATACCTGAAGAAACCCTTCTTGTTACTCTTGACATCTCTTGCTAGCTGCAGCTCCAGGTGCGATTTGGCCCTCCTCATTTCATTCCTACATGCCCGAGCAATATTTTTATACTCTTCCCTGGTCATATGTCCAACCTTCCACTTCTTGTGAGCTTCTTTTTTATGTTTAAGATCCGCTAGGATTTCACCATTAAGCCAAGCTGGTCGCCTGCCATATTTACTATTCTTTCAACTCATCGGGATGGTTTGTCCCTGTAACCTCAACAGGGATTCCTTGAAGTGA